>NC_135294.1:5357434-5688059 GCF_051311805.1 Agelaius phoeniceus
GTTTCCTTGGGTGGCAAGGTCATCAAACATCATCTGTTGGCTCCAGGTGAGGTGGGAGATGCTGTGAAGGTAAATAAAACCAAACCCCCTCCCTGCTCCCCACAGAAAGCACCCAGAGCCTCCTGCCTGACAAACTGCAGAAACGCAATCAGGCTGGCTCAGCCCTCGGAGAAGAATGGGGTTGTTAAATCCCAGATTAAAGATAGGCAATTGGTGATTTTATCTCTCTCACAGACAAGATCCAATTTAGCTGATAGGGAGCTGAACCTGGAGAGAATTCTGTGGGTTGCTTTATTTCCCCCAGAAATGCATCGCTGATGTTTAATTTGCAAAACGTGTCCTTGCCGCGTTCCTTTTCAACCCTTTTACCTGTCAGGAAAATCATGGGGAAAATGAGGAAATAACCTGTTGTGTTTTATTCAGCTCCTGTGAGCAGCCTGGCCTTGGGAAAGGTCAGCTCCAGCCACAGGTGCCTAATTCCAGAAACTTCCAATGGGCTTAAACCCTGCTGGATTTGCTGGAGGTTCTGCACCACGTGGATGATTTTCCTGGTTTTTTTTTAAATATCTCCTGCAAAATGGAGCTTCCAAAGGACACCTGTAACCTGCAAACTCACCAGGCTTCCCTAGAGCTCCCTCTGTTCTCTGGTTTTGCAGCAGAGCTGGGCAGGAAGAAGAAAATAAAATGGTTTTTGTAGAGCACGAGAGCCTGGGAAATGTAGTAGAAATCGTACAAATAAAAGGATTAATTTTAATATTTTTTTTTTTGGTCTCAGCAGTGAGAAATGGGATTTGCCAGTGCAGTTTTCCTGCTTGTCAAGATTTGAGTGATATTTTAATGTATTTGAGCTTTCTCTGAAGGGCTGAAGCCTCACAGGAGCCACGCCATTGTTTTCCAGGTGTTCAGTAACTGAGGGATCTCAAAGCTGCTTTCATTTCAATCTCAATTACGGTTTCCATATTCTCAGAATCTTTTGCCAGGCAATCCCATTGATAAGGATTTCCTGTTCCATCTTCCCCAACAGCTGCCCCATCTCTGGACGTGTCCAAGGCCAGGTTGGGTCAGTGTGGCCCAGAGCAGCGTTGGAATAAGAGGAGTTTTCAGGTCCCCATCCTTCCACTGGGACCTTTCTTTGGGACAACAAAGCTGTTGGAGAGCTGGATGCTGGTAATCCTGCAAGGTAAAAAAATCCCAGGTTCGGGTCTTTGTGCTACTGAGATTTCAATTTGAGATTTGAATTTGAGATTTGAATCTGAGATTTGAATCTGAGATTTGAATTCGAGATTTGAATCTGAGATTTGAATCTGAGATTTGAATCTGAGATTTGAATTCGAGATTTGAATCTGAGATTTGAATTTGAGATTTGAATCTGAGATTTGAATTTGAGATTTGAATCTGAGATTTGAATTCGAGATTTGAATCTGAGATTTGAATCTGAGATTTGAATCTGAGATTCGAATCTGAGATTTGAATTCGAGATTTGAATCTGAGATTTGAATTTGAGATTTGAATCTGAGATTTGAATCTGAGATTTGATTTGCAAACCCCTCACAGCCCAGGCGCATCCAAGTCCATGTCCAGATCCTGGCTGGATTTGTACTTCCTTCACAAAATAAATAATCCCCTCTTTCTAACCACCTTTTTTAGGTACATTCATGCAGCACCTCACATTTTTTTGTCTCTTGAAAGAGGAATTTTCAGAGCCTGGAGAATGAGGGCTCTGGCCTGGCTTTGATGGATGGTCCCTTTATCCAGGGCTGTGCTGGTACTCGTGCACACAACATCCAAAGTATCGCACACATTTTCCAATTGAATGGCTCTCCTCAGTGAAGAAAATCCATATTCTCTGCTCAACAATGTGGACCAAAAGTCGAATAAACAGTAAAAAAATAAATGGAGTAACCAGGGATTAGCAGACAGTGCATTATGTTGATTACCCACATTGTCTTCAGCTTAATAAATTCTATTTTGCTGTAAGTCAGCTCAATTGTGTGTGAAAATAGAGAAGGTGGAAAATGAGACTGAACAAGAGGGTTAAATGACAGTGTGCAGTTCCAGAGGCAATTAAAAACCAAAAACTCCAGCCCTTGAGGAGCAGAAAAAGAGGAGGTTTTGAAGTGTAAAATAAAAGACACAATTCTGTGTTAATGTGGGAAGTTAAAATTGTGTGTCCAAGGCTCTTCATTAAACCTACACCAAGGCAGAACTTTTTACTTGCAAGCCTAAAGATGGGCGAAGAGGATGGAGCAGGGATTTCAAGCCATGATTTTGGAATCCCACTCACTGCACCCAGATTAAAATCCCTTGGATTTGCCATCAGTGCTCTGTCCTCAGTGGGACCCTCCTGGGTCTAAGAACAACCTTGCAATAAAGTTTCTCGTGCTTTTTTATGTGGATAATTCTTGTTTTTGCATTCTTTTCTGGAGGAGGAATTTGATGGACTCTTGGTTTGTCCAGTGTCATTGAGAGGTGGCACTGTCACCCTCCAGTCCACTGTCACTTCTGTAAATCTATAAATGTTGGAGTCAGAAATTAAAATTAAAATTGAAATTGAAATTGAAATTGAAATTAAAATTGAAATTAAAATTGAAATTGAAATTAAAATTAAAAATAAAATTGAAATTAAAATTGAAATTAAAATTGAAATTAAAATTAAAATTGAAATTAAAATTAAAATTGAAATTGAAATTAAAATTAAAATTAAAGCTAAAAGTGCTTTTTTCCCTTGAGAGAGCTGCGTGTGCATTGTTTTATTTTGTGTCCTACAGCAACACCTCACCAGGTGTTTTCTGTGCATGGGATCCGGGATATTCCCAAATATGGGAATATTAGGGATAAAAAACAAACAGAAAATGACCAAAAATGGCCAGAACAGTTTTAATTCTGCCAAAATCTCTCCAAAAGTGAGTGATAGAAACATGAATTTCCTTCTGCTGCGAGTTCCAGCTTCCCAGGAGACAAAAGTGCTCCCATGTGGAGATGCCCGAGTGTCTCCCTGCTCCTCCAAGTCCTTCCCAGCCTCCTGATGTGGGATTTTTCCTGGGGGTGCGGAATTGGGAAGGTGGAAACAGCTGAGGAGGGGACAATTCCCTGCCCTGGGCAGGGGAAGGGTGGTGGTGGCTGAGGCAGGGGTGACACCGGTGAGGGCCCAGGGAGCCAGAGCCCTGTGAGGAGCATTGAACTGTGGAGCTCTGCAGGCAGAAAAATCCCTTCAGATCTTCCTGTGCCTCCTGCAGGCCTTTGTCTCTCCCTTTTTCCTTCAAAGCTGCGATTTTCCTTTGTGTTTCTCTTTTTTTTTCTCCTTTTTTTCCCCCTTCCCTGCTCAGCAAAGGCTCTCCTGGAAGCCAGGGCTGAACTGGGCAGGCTCAGCCAGGCCGGAGCTCAGTGCCTGCAATTTTCCTTTGTGCTTTTCTGGTTCTTTTCTCCTTTTTTCCCCCTTTCCCTGCTCAGCAAAGGCTCTCCTGGGAGCCAGGGTTGAACTGGGCAGGCTCAGCCAGGCCGGAGCTCAGTGCCTGCAATTTTCCTTTGTGCTTTTCTGGTTCTTTTCTCCTTTTTTCCCCCTTTCCCTGCTCAGCAAAGGCTCTCCTGGGAGCCAGGGCTGAACTGGGCAAGCTGAGCCAGGCTGGAGCTCAGTGCCTGCAATTTTCCTTTGTGCTTTTCTGGTTCTTTTCTCCTTTTTTTCCCTCCTTCCCTGCTCAGCAAAGGCTCTCCTGGAAGCCAGGGCTGAACTGGGCAGGCTCAGCCAGGCCGGAGCTCAGTGCCTGCAATTTTCCTTTGTGCTTTTCTGGTTTTTTTCTCCTTTTTTCCCCCTTTCCCTGCTCAGCAAAGGCTCTCCTGGAAGCCAGGGCTGAACTGGGCAGGCTCAGCCAGGCCGGAGCTCAGTGCCTGCAATTTTCCTTTGTGCTTTTCTGGTTCTTTTCTCCTTTTTTCCCCCTTTCCCTGCTCAGCAAAGGCTCTCCTGGGAGCCAGGGCTGAACTGGGCAGGCTCAGCCAGGCCGGAGCTCAGTGCCTGCAATTTTCCTTTGTGCTTTTCTGGTTCTTTTCTCCCTTTTTCCCCCTTTCCCTGCTCAGCAAAGGCTCTCCTGGAAGCCAGGGCTGAACTGGGCAGGCTCAGCCAGGCCGGAGCTCAGTGACTGCAATTTTCCTTTGTGCTTTTCTGGTTCTTTTCTCCTTTTTTCCCCCTTTCCCTGCTCAGCAAAGGCTCTCCTGGAAGCCAGGGTTGAACTGGGCAGCTCAGCCAGGCCGGAGCTCAGTGCCTGCAGGATAAACTGCTGGATTCCTATTCCAAATGAATTCCCAGCGCAGCCAGCACGTGGGAATATCCTCATCAATGCTTTCATTTCCCCTGGAATATCACAAATATTCCGAGTGTGAACAACAAAGACCCCGACACACCCAAAGTGATCCATCACTTTTGGGGAAATTGCCTGGATAGACAGGAAAAAACCCAAAAAACCCCACTGCTCCCTGCGCTGCTTTTCTTAGCCCTGTTTTATTGTTTCTACTTAATGAACTGGCAAATAAATTATAAAAATATGGTGTACAAGCCCATTCCTTATTAATTCCATATTTGCTGCAAGGGGGTTGCATTTTGAGCATTAATGAATCAAGGAGATGGAAAAGCCTGGTGATTTAATTGCACAATTACCATTGCTGTAACATTTGTTTTAAGGATGTGACAAAGTTAATGGAAGTTTTATTTATTTATTTCAAGTGATCTTCAAGTAATATTTGGATTTTTTTTTAAATGTTTGTTTTATTTTGTTTTATTTCCTGTCTCTGGCTCCTTTATTTTTTTAAATTATTATTCATCTGAACCAAAAAAGGAGATAATTATTTCTACATATCTCTATATTCTAATTATTTCTGTAGATTTCTGTAATTATTAATTACAGAATTTCTAATTATTTCTGTAAATTTTCCATCATTTTCTGTATAAACTTTTAACACTTCATCCATTTTGATGTTTGAAGCTTCCCCAGTGAAACAAATCCTTAAAATGGGGTTTGAATAAAATTCCCTGCTGAAAAAAATGAAGAATTCACCAAGGAAGGAAACATCTCCCATTAATCCTGGGAGTGGAGGAGACATTATTGTTATTAATTCCAGTAATTAGCAGGAAAACATAACAAATTACTCCTAATAAGCCTTTCAGACAGGATTTTCTTTTAATCACCAGGCTCATTTCTATTTATTTTTATATTTTCACCAGCTGAACTTGGCATTATCTGCACACTCTGCAATGACCTTTATTTGTTTGCTGACAGAAACAGCCCAGAGGTTGAAATCAAAGTGATTTGGGGTTAATTTATTTTAATTTAACAGTCAGGACAAAATAAGAGATAAAGGTATTTTGGTTTTTTCAGTTTGTGGATGGATTTCCACTCTCTCCATGCATTTCTTCCTTAATTCTTCCAAAGATGGGAATATTTAAATATATAAATATTTATTTATAGATTTTTGACTTTCTGACTATTTATATTATATTTATTATATATTTAAATATATAAAAATATAAATACAAATATTTATAAATATGTAAAAAACAAAAAAAAAAACCTTATTTTTTTCAAGGAAAGGTAAATCCACACCAGCCCTTTTTAGTAACTTTGACACCTCAAAATGGTCTCTAAATGTGACATTTTTAGGGATTTCCTCCTCCAGGGGTGTTTTGGATGATGGAGAATCCTTCACAATTCCGAGGCAGACACTGCACGGGTGTTTTTAGCCCACCTGAAAGTTTTATTTCATTCATTCTTGTGGGAGCTGCAGCTCTTCCAACCTGCAGGATCTTCCTCCCAGAGAGGATCTTCACATCCGAATCTTCGCCAAAACTCAGCTGGGATTGAATTATTTTTTTTTCTTTTTAAATAAAATTTAATTTAGAAATTATAAATTTATAATTTTATAAATAAATAAAATAATATTATATTTATAAAATTATAAATAAATTATAAATTTATAATTTTATTATATTATATGATATAAAAAAATAGAGGGAGAGAAGGGGAAACTTGGGGCAATTGCAGAAGATATTGGAAAGAAAATTCTTTCCAATTTTCTTTTGGAAAAAGAAAATTTTCCAAAATTTTCCAAAAAGAAAATTTTCCAAAATTTTCCAAAATTTGGATCTCCAAGTAGGGAATTTTCATAAGTGCTGTGGCTTTTTCTCTTGTGGGCTTTGGGTTAAAAAATCCCATTTTTGGAAATGGGGTTTGATTCCTTCCCTTGCTCTTTTGGCAGTTTCCATTCAGTTTAAGGCTCCTGAGTACAAACACAACCAGGAATTGTTTTCTTATTTTGATTTCAATCCTTTTTGGAATAAATAATTGGCTGCAAAATCTTTTTTGGAACTTGAAACCAGTGCAGGGAAAGGAACCTTGAGCTGCTGCTTCCCAGCTCTTGCCTTAACCAGCAATCACTTATTTTAATCCAATTTCCTCACATGTAATGAGAGTATTTTTAAGTATCTTTAATTTTTTTTGCAAGGGCAGAGCTGCAAAAATTTTTTGCAGGGCTCATTAATAAAATTTGTGCCCGTGTGTGTCTTCACAACCCAATGTTGCTAATTCAGATTTTCCATGGGCTCTAATTCAGATTTTCCATTGGTTCTAATTCAGATTTCCCAGGGGTTCTAATTCAGATTTCCCATGCGTTCTAATTCAGATTTTCCATTGGTTCTAATTCAGATTTCCCATGGGTTCTAATTCAGATTCCCCAGGGGTTCTAATTCAGATTTTCCATTGGTTCTAATTCAGATTTTCCATGGGTTCTAATTCAGATTTTCCATGGGTTGAGTTCTTTTCTTTTGGGTCACTTTCTTTTTTTTTTTTTTTTGTTTGTTTTTCTGTTGTTTTGGGTCAGTTTTAGGTCACGATCTGACCATAAATTTTTGCTGTGCATTACAGAAAAAAAGAGAACATTTTCATCCAGGAGGTTCAAGAGCTGACCTGGAATATTTAAAAAATCAACTTTGCCTTGAACTCCACAGTTTGAGCTGCTCCTGCTGTTCCTTACAATGGGAATTTTGTCTCCTACTCCCTCTTACATTTTTTCCTGTGATTTATTTATAAGGCAGAATTCGATATTTTCTCTTCTTCCACTCGCTTAAATCTCTTCCTTTTCTCTCCCACGTTCCACCAAAACTCCTCTAAATTCAGAGCTTTTGTTTCCAAACCTGCAGCTGCCTCTTCCTTCTATTCCAGGCATCACCTGAGCACCCCAAATTTTATATATTTTTTTTTTCAGCATGGAGAGAACCAGTTCTGCAAAGGGTTAGAAAACCTCTAAGGTATTTGGGCCGACCTGGAAAGAGTTAATGTGTGGTCACAGCTGCCAAAGCTGAGCCATCTGCTGGGTTCAAAGTTGATTAAGTATCACTGCTTTTAAATTAATAAAGGCTCTGTTAGAAGAGTAATTGGAAGTTGCATAAAATATGGATTTAAGACTTGGGTATGGAGCATATATTTGATAAGAGCTTTAGACTATTTCTATAAAAAGTTCCACTTTTGTGATTACTGCGGCTTTGAATTCTGTAGCGTTTGTGGCCTAATCCCATCTAAAGATTAGGATTAGGATTAGTAGCACAGCATTATTCCCGAGCTCCCCGTTATTAAACACTGCCAGGGGAGGTTTGCCCTTCGGGAGAGGAGCTCCGAGCCCTGGGAAACGCAGGCTCCCTTTGTTTCCCGGATTTCGGGGGGATCGCCCTGATTCCATCAGGACCATGGACAGCGGGAGGGAATGGAACGGGAACGGGAACTGCCCAGCAAGGCTGGAAACGCAGCTCAGTTCCACCCCAGCTGGGAGTGGGGCGGTGTTTGAGGGTCCACAGGATGAGGGAAGGGATGAGAATTTGACTCCACGTTGCACAAGGCTGATTTATTATTTTATTACATTATTATATCAAAAGAAAATTATATATTAAAACTATACTAAAGAAAGAGAGACATTGATCGGATGCTGAGCACAAGAACCCTGAGTGTCTGAGTTCTTGTGAGAAATGTCAGAATTCTGGAGTGGTTTGGGTGGGAAGGGACCTTAAATCATGATTAAAATCTCTCTGTCGCAGACACATTTTATGGAAAATCCTTTCCTTGGGATTTTTCCTCCTGAGAAGCTGAGAGGCCCCAGGAACAAAATGTAAATATTGATTATCTGCTGCTGTGGAATGCAACAGGTGCATCTGGGGTTGGGCTCATGTGGTTGTTTCTAATTAATGGCCAATCACAGCCCAGCTGGCTTGGACTCTGTCTGAGCCACAAACCTTTGTTACTATTCTATTCTATTCTATTCTATTCTATTCTATTCTATTCTATTCTATTCTATTCTATTCTATTCTATTCTTAGCCAGCCTTCTGAGGAAATCCTTTTCTTCTATTCTTTTAGTACAGTTTTAATGTAAAATATATCATAAAATAATAAATCAGCCTTTTGAAACACGGAGTCAGATCCTCGTCTCTTCCCTCATCCTCAGACCCTTGTGAACACAGTCACATCTCTACATTTTTACATTTTTACATTTTTACATTTTTACATTTTTACATTTTTACATTTTTACTGCTGCTCTGTGTTTAATAATCTTTGCTCTGAGGCAGTGAGTCCTCAATATTGGCAACACACGCTTGCAAAATTGATCTCTGTTCTTCTGGTGGACAAAATCCCACCAGCTCTGAGACACAAAAGTCATGGAATAGGGTTGGAAGGGACCTGAAAAATCATCCAGGGCCACCCCTGCCATGGCAGGGGCACCTCCCATTGTCCCAGGGTGCCCCAAGCCCCATCCAGCCCAGCTTTGGACACTTCCAGGTCTCCAGGGGCATTAAAAATCCTTCCAGTAGAAGTCGTCCCTTATTCCACTTTTTATTTTCAGGTGTGTGGAAGAGCTTCAGTAAATGATTTTGGGTCCTGAATATGAAACCCACATCCATGAGAGCTCTCCCAGGACTAGGAGTGCTCATCCTGCAATGCTCTGACAGGCAGGAGAAAGTCACCCCTCATTTTGTTGTTGTGTAGCAGCACTGGTCAAACATTTTATAACTTATTTTAGGTGATTTAATCCCATTAACATGCAGCTAATTTAGCATGACACGAGCTGTAGCTGTGCAGCTCTGGCTTTGTTCATTAAATCCAACATTAAGTCATTGTTCTGACACCCCAAAGAGGTACAATCAGCCAGTGATTAATTAGCACCGGGATGTCAGGCTCTAATAATTGACCAAAGTTTATCTTGTCAGAAACGGCCTTTTGGTGAATTTTATGCACTCAGTGAAACGGAAAACACAGCCCTGGAAGGCAAGGGCAGATCTCAGGGGGCACCTGCAGGGTTTGTGTGCCAGGGACATCCTCCAGGGCTTCCTGCAGCTGCCACAGCTCCGGCAGCACCTTCCCACTGCTCCCTTAGGAAAGATGAGTTTGGTTTTGTGAGGAAAAACTGTTTGCTGTGATGTCGTCTTCTTCTGTGCTTCCTGATCTCCTCCTGTGTTTCCTGATCTCCTATTTCTGTTTCCTGACCTCCTATTTCTGTTTCCTGATCTCCTCCTCCTGTGCTTCTTCATCTCCTTCTGTGCTTCTTGATTTCCTTCTTTTTTTTCATTTTGTGAGGAAAAACTGTTTGCTGTGATCTCGTCTTCTTCTGTGTTTCCTGATCTCTTCCTGTGCTCCCTGATCTCCTCCTGTGTTTCCTGATCTCCTCCTGAGTTTCTTGATCTCCTATTTCTGTGCTTCCTGATCCCCTCCTGTGTTTCCTGACCTCCTCTTTCTGTGCTTCTTGATCTCCTCCTCCTGTGCTTCCTCTATTTTTCCTGAGAGATCCATTAATAGTTTAAGCAGAGGAACACGAGGCAGCATTTGTTGGATCACAGCTCAAGTGGCCTTTTCATTATGGGCTTCGTCTGCCACCACTGACAGAAACAAGGGCCAGGACTGAGCTGAATTGGCTCTTATTGACCAAACACCAGCCTGGCAGGGCTGCAACAAAAAAAATTACTGAATTACTGATTTTTTATTAAAAAATAAAAATATAAGGTCTGCTGAGGACAAGATAATACCTAAGAACCTTCATCCCTGAAAGATCAACGTTTTTCCATTGGTTATAGGTGTAGAAAGTTCCCGTATTTATGCACATTGCCAGGTTTCCAAATGCAGAAAATGCCCAGGGAAGGAATTCCAAGGAATCCTCTCCCTCATGGAAAGAAAGTTCCCATATTTCTGCACATTGCCAGGTTTCCAAATGCAGAAAATGCCCAAGGAATGAATTCCAAGGAATCCTGGAAAGAAAGTTCCCGTATTTGTGCACATTGCCAGGTCTCCAAATGCAGAAAGTGCCCAGGGAATGAATTCCAAGGAATCCTGTCCCTCCTGGAAAGGCTGCCAGGGCTCCAGTCCCTCACCTTGCAGAGCTCAGAGAGGCAGCAGCTCCAGGTCTGTCCCCAGGCTGTGAAATCTTGATTTGTTCGTGGCTACAAACCCTTGAAAGAAACATCATTACCACTGGAGTTTGCTTTATGAGCCTTGAGTCAAGTTTGGATTGTTAGAGGGGTTTTATGGATGTCTCCAGCACGAGCAGCGAGCCCGGGGTTGGGATTGCAGTGCCACTCGTAAAAGGCAGGTATTTACTCCTCTCCCTGCTCCCATCACCTCATAAACTGGGCTCCCCTGACCTGAGGTGTAGTTAAGATTTAAAGGTGACAAATCCCAGGAGCAGGAGGCTCGGAGCAGTTCCCAGCCTGGCAAAGGCGCCCGGGAAACACAGAAAGAGACCAAGAGGCACAGGGGGAGATCAGGAAACACAGGAGGGGACCAGGAAGAGCAGAAAGAGGAGATCAGGAAGCTCTGAGCTCAATAATGGAGCTCTGAGCGTTGTTTTGAGGCTCACAAGCAGGGATTGTATTTGAAATAAGCAAGCATTGTTTAACCAAAGGTACCTGTGCTTGTAGTGGTTGGATGGAACCACTGTCAATATAGAATATATATTATTCAGATATAAATACTGTCAATGTGCTTTTGCTTTGTGGGATTGGTCAAAACACTTATAAAGTGAGTTATAACATTGAGTTCTTGGTCTGCTACCTGGGATGTGAGCTGCTGGCATCTTCCCATTGTCATAACCATGGAATAGTTATAAAATAAATAAAATAAAACAGCCCAAGGCACATTCCCAGCAGCCCTGTCCTGCTGGTGGTTTGAACACAGCCCCTGGCCTGTGATACTTCTGAGCCTTCTGCTGTTCACGTTCTTGTCATGAAGTTTCTCACACACTTTTGTGTAAATAATTATCATTTTGCATTCTTTTCTGGAAGAAAAGAAATTCGCTGGGCTGTTGGTTTGTCCAGTCTCATTGGAGAGGTGGCACTGTCACCCTCCAATCCACTGTCACTTTTGAAAGTCTATGAACGTTTGAGTCAAAAATTAAACTTCCCTTCCTTTTTACCTTAGAAGTTCCAGCGTTGTGTTGTTTTATTTCTTGTCCTATTGCAACGAAGAGGAATATTGTTCACACAGAGGAATATTGTTCACACGGAGGAACATTGTTCACACGGAGGAATATTTTTCACACAGAGGAATATTGTTCACATAGAGGAATATTGTTCACACAGATGCCTCAAAGGTGTTTCTCTTAGGTCATTTGGAGCTGTTTGATAACTCCACAAGGTCTCTGCCAGCCCAGGAATTCAGCTCAGGCAGGGCAGGCACGGGGAGTGCAAATGAAGCCTCTAAAATTACCTTGAGCGAAGCAGGGCTCATCTGACTGGAGGGAAATGCTCCTCTGGCATCACCTTCCCGCCGTGGTGCTAATAAACCATAATTCCAAATGGTTTGTGAGCTGTGTAAATAATGAGTGACCTCCCATTAAGGGCCGCTCCAGGATGAGCCTGGCTGCGGTTTGGGCTGCAGGACCAGGGGCTGATCGTGGTCTGTTCCCAGGGTGATTTACACCATCCTGGCATCCAAAGGGGAATTAAGGGAACATAAATGTGATCTATGCCCACTTTGAGAATCCCTTTCCTGCCTGGGTGTTGAATAAAGGGAGCTCACTGTAAATAAGGCTGAGAAAAATGACATTCAGTGGCTGTTTTGGCAAGAGAATGAAGCTCAGTAATCCTCGGGGGGGGGAGGGCTGGAGCAGAGAAATTTCAGCTCATGAGAAAGGGGACAGGATCCTCACAAGGTATTGAGAGAATAAATTCAACTCTCTTTAGCCAGGTGACCAAAAGCAGCTCCCGGTGCCTTTCCTGCTCAGGAATAGGAAACGTGGGAATGGGAGCCCTGCGCTGGGAAGGATTTCTGGTAGCACTGAACTGAATTTCACGGCCAGAGAGTCACATCTGTGCCATGACAACAACAAAGCTCCCCGTGGTAAAAGCTAAGAAATAAAAGAAAGCAAAAATTCCCCACAGTGAAAATGAAGAAATGAAAGAAACCAAAAAATGCCAAATTCCTGACTGATAAAATACAAAGCAGAACGCAGCACATTGCGAGATGGTTTGATGTCACTGAAATATTTTATGAAAAATCCCTTGGCAAGATTTCTTCTCCTGGGAAGCTTCAGCTTCTCCATGTTTTGCTCCTCTGGAATGGGATTTGGAGAATTGTTTACCCGGCATGTGAATTGTTTTTACTTAATGGCCAATCCCAGTCCAGCTGTGTCAGACTCTGGTCAGTCACGAGTTTTTATTTCTGATGTCTCCTTTCTCTTTCTTTAGTGTAGTTTTAGAATATACTATAGTAAAATATAATATAGTATAGTATAATATAATATAATAAATATAATATAATTAATATACTATAGTATAATATAATATAGTATAATATGATATAATATGATATAATATACTATAATATACTATAATATACTATAATAAACTATACTATACTATAATATAGTATAATATAGTGTACTATAATATAATGTAATATAATATAATATAATATAATATAATATAATATAATATAATATATAGTATAATATAGTATACTATAATATAATGTAATATAATGTAATATAATGTAATATAATGTAATGTAATGCAATGTAATGTAATGTAATATAATGCAATATAATATAGTATAATATACTATAATGTAATGTAATGTAATGTAATATAATATAGTATAATATAGTATAATATGATAATATAATAATATAATATAATATAATATAATATAATATAATATAATATAATATAATATAATATAATATAATATAATATAATATAATATAATATAATATAATATAATATAATATAATATAATATAATATAATATATCAGCCTTCTGAGAACTTGGAGTCAGATTCTCATCTCTCACCTCGCCCTGGCACCCACAACAGTTTTAACCAATGAAGACCCAGCAGATCCCAAGCTCTCCTTCTCAGCCATTCCCAGTAAAAACCAGGCCCAAACTGGGGCTGCAGGGAAGGAGGGATGGAGCAGGCCCACCCCAGCCCTGTACCTGCTGGTTTTTGCCAAGGCAGTTTCCCCCAGTTCCCAGCTGCACCACAAATTCACCTCCAAGAAGCAGAAGAGAGCAGAAGAGAAGGGGGCCACACGCTCAGCAGTGACAGGAATTCCCTGCAGGTGACAAAAAGCAGCTTTTCCATCAGCAGCCTCCTTTTGTGCCTGACTTTGAGGCACATTATCCTTGCAGAAAGTGAAACGTGGGGAACCAAAGAGGGGAAAACAAAGCCCGAAAACAGCACGGAGCAAATCTCCCAGGCTGCCCAACTTCACTGGAGTGGAAGGAGCCGAGCGTGCTGTGGGCTCCGTGCTCTGCCAGGGCAGCAGCTCCCGGCCCACGAGAGGCACAGAGAGCTCACACCAGCTGCACTCGTCCTAAAATGCTCTTAAATCTTCTCCCATTCCCTTCTCCCAGCTCCCTTCCCTCCCACACAGATCCCAGCTGCAGATCCAGGCACTTGGCAGCACCCACCTGAGCGAGGGCTCTGTTTGATGCCTCCCATCCTCCCCGCGTGACGCGGCTCAATCCCACAGCTGCTGCTCCCACGCTTGGAAATCTGCACTGAGATAATCGGGACTGGAGTGCGGGCAGAACCCTCGGGGCTGGACAGAGCACAGGGTGTGCTTCCTCCAGAGGTGTAAGAGCCGAAGTGAGGGATGCAGGACTCCAGGAAGCTCTTCAAAATGCAGTTTATTGTGTACAAAGTGCAGTTTATTGTGTACAAAATGCAGTTTATTGTGTCCAAAATGCAGTTTATTGTATACAAAGTGCAGTTTATTGTATACAAAGTGCAGTTTTTGTACACAAAATGCAGTTCATTCCATCCAAGATGTCATAGCAGTCCAGGGTGGTGGGTGACAGAGCTGTGCCCACAGCTGTCAGCTCCAGCTGCAGGCAGGCCTGCAGACCCTTTGGTTTTGGTTACATTGCATTATTTACTTTTCTTTTGGATACAATGCATTATTTACTTTTCTTTTGGTTACAATGCATTATTTACTTTTCTTTTGGTTACAATGCATTATTTACTTTCCTTTGCTGAGCATCTTCATACAGTAGAACCAATCTATACCTGAACTATTATCTATAGCCAATCATAACTACTATAATTACCATATTCATGTTGGAATATTCATTCACAATCACTCAAAGTCAGTACATTACAGTTTAAGCCAGGAGTTGTTTTTCAGTTTTCTTGCAGAGGAAAATTCTGAGACCTTTTTTCTCCTTGCCACATTTGCTGCCTTGTTTGCCTGTGCTCTCTTCCTGCTTGGTACAAACATCTTCTTGTTTGGGGTGGGTTTATCCTTTGCTCTAAGCCATAAAAACCCCTCCTAACTCACACACCCTTTGCTCCTTGGTTATCCAGTGAGACTGGCTTAGCAATTCTTTTCTTCCATATCAAAACTTGCTTCCATCTCTATTCCTTCATCAGACACCACATTCAAAAATCTTTCTGCCAAGTGCACAAATCTGTGAGACTTTCCTGTCAAACACAGAGGTTATGAAATGATTCAGGCTCATTTGATATTTAACAGCTTTGTTTTACATTTAATATCCCTGGCAGTGCCCAAGGCCAGGTTGGAGCACCTGGGACAGTGGGAGACGCCCCTGACCTGACAGGGGTGGGCCTGGATGATTTTTAAGGTCCTTTCCAACCCAAAACCATTCCATGGCTTTTGTGTCTCAGAGCTGGTGGGATTTTGTGCACCAGAAGAACAAAGATCAATTTTGAAAGTGAGTGTTGCCAATATTAAGGACTCACTGCCTCAGAGCAAAGATTATTAAATACAGAGCAGCAGTTAAAACGCAGAAATGTAGAGATTTTAATCAATTGTCTCTCGTGCCTGTTTTAGGGAGAAAAGCCACTTGAATGAGGATGAACAGATGGATATTGGGCAGCACTGAAAGGCAGTAATGAATAACCTCAAAATTAAGAGCAGGAGAAAATAGAAAAATCTTTTCTGTTGTTTGCACCACTACATAAGAGTAGAAGAGTTTTGTGTTTTATGAGAAGAAAACGGCCTACAAGTGATTGTAACCCAAACCTCACCAGAAAATCTCTGGTGTCAGCAAGGTGAGGTCAAATCTCAGAAGCTGCTGGTGATTCCTTCCCAGAGGAGAGCGCATTGAGCACTGCAAGAATCCACCTGGATTCCAAAAATACACCTGGGTTCTGAAAATACACCTCGATTCCAGAAATACACCTGGGTTCTGAAAATACACCTGAATTCTGAAAGTACACCTGGATTCCAGAAATACACCTGGATTCCAGAAATACACCTGGATTCTGAAGATAACATGGATTCCGAAAATACACCTGAATTCCAAAAATGCACCTGGGTTCCAGAAATACACCTGAATTCCAGAAATACACCTGCATTCCAAAAATACACCTGGATTCTGAAAATAGACCTGAATTCTGAAAATACACCCGAATTCCAAAAATACACCTGGATTCTGAAAATACACCTGGATTCCGAAAATAACACCTGAATTCCAAAAATACACCTGCATTCCAAAAATACACCTGCATTCCAGAAATACACCTGGATTCCAGAAATACACCTGGATTCTGAAAATGCCCCTGCATTCCAAAACCACACCAGGATTCCCAAACCTCTCCTGCATCCCTGCTCTGCCCAGCTCCGTGTGGCTGCTGCTCTGTGCCTGAGCAAAAAGAGAGAAAACTTCTGCTGCTGCTGCTGCTGCCAATGAAATTTGGATGAAATCCCCACCAACAACAGGAACAAGAAGTTAATTTGAAGCCTTCCCTGTCACTTCTGTTCCAGCCTCTGTTCAGTCACTCCAGGCTGCACCAGCTTGGTTCTGTTGGAACTGAGCCTCAGGAAAGGAGACAATTTACCTTAAATTTGCCTTAAATTTGCTTTAAATCCACCAAATTATTCCCCTCCACTGAAACAACTCCATGGCTGTGGAACATCTGTCCCACACAGCGACCTCTGTCACATTCCATGGCCACCATTATTTATGAATATATTCAATAATTAAGATTCAGTTTGGATGACCTTGGCCAGCCCCTGGCGCTCACTTTTCCCTTCTTGGGCAGCTTGAAATGCACTTTGGGTATCTCGAATCACGCTTTAGGGAGTGTGGGGAGGATGATGACATTGGCCAGGAAAAATCCTGCATTTGATGCAAATTCCCACGTGAGATTAGAACGCAGAAATGGTTGAGACTCGTTTGGTATTTAACAGCATTGTTCTACATTTAATATTTGAAAGCAATCACCACCAATAAAACTTAAAAAGCCCAAATCAGGAGAATCAACCCCCCCTCCCCAGCCTTCCCTCCTAACTGCACACAATAAATCAGGGTGGTTAAGGAGTTTTAAGCCATAAAACTGCAAATCAGGCATTTTGTGCTGCAAATCGATTTCTATTGAGAGCTCTCCCTCGTGCAGCCTCATTTGGAGCTGCCAGGGGTTGCTAACAGAGTTTGCAGCAGCAAACCCAGATGACAGGAACCCATCTGCCTCTGTGGGGGCAGCCCTTGCATCTGCAAGAGAAATGGGAATTTTGGGGTGGTTTTTTTGGTTTTTTTTCTCCCTCCGAAATGCAAAGCAGGTAAAATTGAAAGCAATTTGTGCGAAATTGAAGTGCAAGTTAAAGTGCTGCTGCAATCCATCTCCAAGAGTTCAGCTCTGCTATGCTTGAATTTTTCTTTTTTCATTTGTTTTTTAGCATTTATTACAGCGGGGAATGATGATGCCTTAGGAAGGGGAGATTTAGTGCCGTACAGGAACAGGAGCAGACCAGAACTAGGAGCACTTTGTGCTGTCTGATGCCAAATAATATCTTTGCCTGATTCTAAAATGCACTACAAATAAAAGCCCTGCATTCATGCACTACATTAGCACTGAAAAGGAGCCCCAGAGAACATCTCATTTCTGCAGCGTGGATTATCAAGCTGCCAAGAAAGAACTACTGCAAACTGATTTTATGATGCTTGTTACTGGCTGATAAAATTAATGTTGTCACGCAGCAAACACAGATTCTTAATACTTGGATAAAATAGCAGTTGTCATAATGAAATCAGGCTGCCTGGGAGCCAAAATAAAACAAAAAACCAAAGGGAGACGGCGCTTTAGACAATTTGGGGAGTTCAGTGGAGACAGAAAATATTAAGACAGACCTGAGCTCGTTCCCCTTCTCATCACAGGAAAATTGGATTAGTGGGCACCTGGTGGTTGGCTCCTTTGTTTGGGTCCTGTCTGCAGTGGAGGGACTGGGTGAGGAATGAGAAGGGATTGGGTGATTCCCATCCTGCATCCTCAGGGAAGGGACGCCAGCCATGAGAGGATGTGTGGCTTCTCCGGGCGAGCTCAATCGCAACACTCACACAGCTGAAGGTAATTACCCGACCCAAATCCTTTTCTGGGTTGGGAATGCACTGCTGGGGCTTTTCCAAGGGAAAAATGCCACACAGATATTCCCAGTGAAGGCGCTGCAGGCACTGAACTTGTATCCGGAATTTCCTCAGAGTCAGAACAATTTCAGGCACTGAAATTGCTCTGAAAATTTTATGGTTTCTATGAAATCTTGGCCCCGTAGGAAACTTGCATCACCAGCTTAGTGGGGGACATGATTTCCCCAAAGTTCATTGTTTATAGTGCAGGATGTGCCTAATTAAAATCCATATAGGAAGTTGTTTTCCCGGAGGTGTAACTCGGGTGCAAAGCTGTTTTTAGACAAATACACAAAGGATGCCCAGACACCCCTCACCATCCTCCCTGCTCATGTGGGAGCCTCACATGCACATGAAGACATTTACTCACTCCATAAAGTTTATAAAGCCATCACTGAATATAATTAAAGGTATATTTTCTTCTAGCTGATCTTTTTAAAGTGGGTCATCATGTTGATTTAAGTAACTGCAGTGGTGCCTGTGAATGTTTAATGAAAATAAAGGCCAGCGAGGAACAAGCACAGACAATTTATTGTCCCATTCCCATTTCACTGAGGTTCTTACTCTCAGCTACAAAGCCACTTTCAGAAGTGGTAATAAGATCATTTCCTCTCCTCCCCCCCTTCCCCGTCCCTTTTATTCCGGGAAGATTAAAAAGAATAAAAGGATGTGGTCATAAAACCTGAAAGGGACAAGATTCACAATGGCTCTGATCCCTGTTCAGCCTGCGGAGCGTGGCTCAAAGGGGCTCTGCCCCTGGCATTGTGACATCCCCAAGCAGGTCACTGTGGGGTGGTGCTGTCCTCAGGGGTCCCAGGAGCAGGGAAGAGATGAGAAACTTGACTCCATGCTTCAGAAGGTTGATTTTTAATTTTATTTTAATTTATTTTAATTTATTTTATTTTATTTTATATATATATATATATACACACACACACACATATATATACATATATATATACACATATATATATACATATATATATACACACATATATACATATATATACATATATTATATTAAAACTATACTACAAGAATAGAAGAAAGGATCTCATCAGAAGGCTTGAAAGGAATAGAAAGGAAAGATAACAAAAACTCGTGACTCTCAGAGAGTCTGACACAGCTGGGCTGTGATTGGTCATTCATTAGAAACAACCAACATGGACCAATCACAGATGCACCTGTTGCATTCCACAGCAGCAGGTAATCATTGTTCTTCTTTTCCTCTGAGGCTTGTCAGGAGAAAAAAATCCTAGCAAAAGGATTTTTCATAAAATATCGTGGCTACGGGTCACAATTCCTGAAGCACAACCTGCCACCATCGCATTTTCTGGAAAAATCCCTTTGCCCAGGATTTCTTCTCGTGGGAAGCTGAGAAGCCTCAGAGAAAAATGAAAACAATAATGATTTGATTTGCTTCTCCTGTGTTTTGCTGCTTTGGAATGTGGTTGGACATTGTTTATCCAACAGGTGATTGTTTCATTGGTTTCATGGGAATTGTTTTCCCCAATCATGGCCAAGCTGTGTTGAGGCTCTGGAAGGAGTCAGGAGTTTTCATTTCTATCTTTGTAGCCTTCTGTCTACAAAAATCCACCTGCATTCCAAAAATACGCCTGGATTCTGAAAATACACCTGGATTCCAGAAATACACCTGGATTCTGAAAATAACATGGATTCCAAAATCCTCTCTGTATTCTTTAGCATAGTTTTAGTACAGCATTTCTTTAAAATAATATCCAAAAATAACAAATCAGCCTTCTAAGAGCATGGAGTCAGATTCTCAATCCCTTCCAGCCAGGGGGACCCCAGAAAACCCCACACAACCCCACAGCACCTTACAGAAACCAGCCCTCAACCACAGCAGGGCTGCAGCACAGGACGAGTTTGGGTCCCAAGCCCTATTTCTGAGCTCTGTGCCCCACTCCCATCACTCCGGGCACGTCTCCCACGCTCCAGGGTGGGAAAAGAGTGGGAAAAGGAGGAGAGCCGAGCTCCCAGCAGGCTGTGCACTGCACCTTTGCCGGGACCTCAGCTCTGAGAAGGGATCATCCACCAGAATTCCTCTCCAAGCCTTGTGCCGTTACCAATCCTATAAATATCCAGCGCTCTCCAATTAAGCAATCACCCCAATTATTAATCCATTAGCAATTCCACTGCAGAAAATTTCACTGTAAAGTCTGCTCAGAATGTCTGTTCTTGACTGGCTGTTTTTTTTTTTGGGGGGGAGGCATTGTTTAATTATGATTTAAAAGCTTGGCCTCCTGAACTTCACAAAGAATTAAAACCTTGAGTTGCTTCATCTGACTCTGGCAAAAACTGCTCCCAAATTAACTGTACACCCCCTGTTCTCTGCCTTGAGAACTTCTCAGGGCATGCTGAAGCTCCTTTCCTCTCCTTTTCTGTGAGGAGGAGCAGGATTATGTAAGAAAATGGCAGCAATTATGATATTAACATAATGGGAACAATTAGTGCGGCAAAATCCGCGAGTTAATTGAAGTGCACTCATGTCTTTTGAGGAAGGGCTTTGTCATATCTTGATTTACCTTCTGGGGGTTACAATGCTCTGCTTTCTCTGAGTGGGGGTGAAAGCCAAGTGAAAATGTTCAGGAATTGCAGGGGAAAATAGGGGGAAAAAAATGGAAAAAAGCTGCTTTGTAACTCTGACACCTGACAGGGATCAGATCAGAAAACCATTGATGATTTTCCCTTGAATCCTTTCAGGAAGAAGGATGAAGCATCTAAAATAAAACATCACAAAACGTGGATTTTGTCCTGGCAAGAAACTCTTAGGAAAGCAAAATAAAACATCACAAAACGTGGATTTTGTCCTGGGAAGGAACTCTTAGAAAAGCAAAATAAAACATCACAAAACGTGGATTTTGTCCTGGCAAGAAACTCTTAGAAAAGCAAAAATTTACCTGTTGAAACCTGGGGAGGGTGGAATTTCCAGGGTCAAATATAAACCCAAAACCCAACGGCTGAGCTGAGACAAAACCAGCTCAGGCTCCCCACTCTCTGTTTGCTCTTTGTATCTTCAAAGCAGGCAATTGATTTAAAAAAATTTTATTCTTTTATTTTCCCCTCATAAAAATCCTCTGCAAAAGGGGTGGGAGAGGAGATTGTCCTGTGGGAATGAGCTGGGCAGCAAAGCAGAAAAGGACGAGGACACCTTTGGGTGTTTGTCCCAATTTTGCCTAACTTGGCGTGTAGGGCAACTTGATGAGCTTAATTAGCAAATTATAGCCAGTCCATTATCCAACTTGTGAAGGTAGAATTGTTTTTCCACTTTCTGCAGTGTAAAGAAACCCAGCCACGTGGCAGCAACAAACTCTGTTTGCTCTCCCCGCTGAAAATTGGCTTTTATAGTTTGATTTTAATATTTGGAAGTGACTCTTGCTGCCTCCCCTCAGCAGCATATGGTTTCCTAAAGGCTTGGAAGGAGAAATTCCATTTGTGTGTGTGCGATTCCAGGCACAGTTCCTCTGCCTGAAACCCCCGAGGATGTGTAAAATGTAAAACTGCTAAAAAAAGGAAAACTGCTACGGCTTCCTTTGATTAATGGATGGCTGAAGGAAAAGGTTTCTGCAGGAAATTTCCGAATTGAGGAGTGTTTGCTTCAGAATATCGTCAGCAAATCAAAAGTGCGGCACAGCAGCATCGTGGGTTGATATGTTCCAGTAGTCTTGCCCTTTCTGGACAGAAAAATGAAATAATAAAAGCCATTTCTTCAATCACAAATGGGCAGAATAATGAGTTTGTTTTGTTGGTAGGATGGATGGCTCCTGACTTTTGAAAGGTGCAGTGTCATGTAGAAATTGTAGCTGGTATGGGAGCTGTGATTTGACACCTGCTGACTCCAGATATTTAATTAAAACTCAGGGCAGGAAAGCAATAATTTACCAGCATTATAAAAGGCTTTGGCTCGCAGTGAGAGCCATTGGGGGGACCAAAGATCACAACCTTGCTGAATAAAAAGGGGCTCGGTTTAATGATCACTGATCCAACATCATTTAAATGTACAGCTGAAAAAAAAAAAAAACCACCCCACAAACCCATAATGGGATGTAACGGAACATAAATTCTCCAAGGAGGAGATAAAACCTCTGTGTGTGTCCATATTTTATATCCCAAAGGTTTGGCAAGGACGTGGGTGCAGCTCCCTGGTGCTGGGGGTGCTGATGGAGAGCTCAGGAGTTTGGGGCTTGGCTGGTGCCCCCAAACCCTCGGAGCCCAATGGTCCCACGGGGAGGTGCTGCTGCCTCTGGGAGCTCCAGGGAGGGGATTTGTGCCCCTCACCTCCCCCTGCATCTCCTCCAGTCATTCCCTGCCAAAGCAGAGCTTGAGTAGGGTTTTTTAATTCTATTTTCTAATTTTTTTAAATTTTTTATTACATTTTTATTCTATTTTTTAAATTTTTAAAATTTAATTCCTATTTTGTAATTTAATTTTAATTTTAATTTAATTAATTTTCAATTTAATTTAATTCTTAAATTATTTTTCATTTTTTAATTTTAATTTAATTAATTTTCAATTTAATTTAATTTTAATTAATTTTATTAAATTTTTTTATTTTAATTTAATTAATTTTAAATTTAACTTAATTTTTAAATCAATTTTATTATTTTTTAATTTTAATTTAATCAATTTTGAATTTAATTTTTTTTAATTAATTTTATTAATTTTTTATTTTAATTTAATTAATTTTAAATTTAATTTAATTTTTAAATTAATTTTATTATTTTTAATTTTAATTTAATTAATTTTAAATTTAATTTAATTTTTAATTAATTTTATTAATTTTTAAATTTAATTTAATCGATTTTAAATTTAATTTAATTTTAAATTTAATTTTATTAATTTTTTAAATTTTAAATTATTTTAATTCTATTTTTTAAATTTATTTCAATTTTTTTTAATTTTAATTTTAATTCCATTGTTATAGACTAAAATCAATAAAATAAAATGTTTCTTTCATTCTGTTGTCTATTGGTGTCACAGATGTACAGGCTGACAATATTTCTTCTGGCTCTCAGTTGAATGAAGCAGTTTTGGAAGGTTGGAATTGGGGAGGGACGGCAGGACAAGGAGTCTTGGCACTGTTTTGTCAATAATTCCGTGGTGACTTTGCAAAGTTGTTTATCCCCAGTGGAAACACCCCAAATCTTCTGTCAGAAATAAACTCCACTGGGCTTTTATTTCGTGTATCTGCACTCAAAACTTGTGCGGTGGTTTTGGTGTGGCAGGGATGGTCCCAGAATGTCACAGCAGGGAAATAATTCCTGGTGCATTGAGCAGAGCATCCCCAAAATTGGATTTTCTTCCAGAAAAACAATCACCTCCTGGACCAAGAAATGGAAATGGGGGGAGGATGAGTGTGGTGGTGTTCAGAGGGGTCCCAGGACCAGGGAGGAGATGAGAATCCTGACTCCGTGTTTCACAAGGCTGATTTATTATTTTGTGATCTATATTACATTAAAAGAAAATGATATATTAAAATTATACTAAAAGAATAGGAGAAAGGATTTCATCAGAAGGCTTGAAAGGAATAGAAAAGAATGATAACAAAATCTTGTGACTGAGCAGAGAGTCTGAGACAGCTGGGCTGTGATTGGCCATTAATTAGAAACAACCACATGAGCCCAATCCCAGCTGCACCTGTTGCATTCCACAGCAGCAGATAACCATTGTTTGCATTTCATTCCTGAGGCGTCTCAGGAGAAAAACTCCCATTAAAAAAAGGATTTTCCATAAAATATCAGGGCGACAGGTGAGGAGGAGGAGGAGGAAGCAGCATTTTCAGGGACTTTGTGAGGAATAAATTCAGTCACAACCAAATCCCTGCCTTCTGAGACCTATGCCTGAGCCAAATTCCAAATTTCAAGGGACCAGAATTCTGCATGAGGAATTAATAGCGAGCGTTAGCATGAACTGCCCCAAGGAGCTCACAGCACAGAACATTTTTATTTTCTGTTATTAATTCCAGACTTGCTGCTGTTCCCGGTTTCGGCTGCAGGATCACGACTCAGGCAACACATTGCTCGCTGTCCCTGCTGCAATTAGTGGTGACAACAAATAATTATGAGCAATTGGTAATCAGAGATCTGTGTGGTAAATCACACTGAGCCGTTCTGGATCAGAGAAAATGCTTAAATAGGGAATATTTATATGGACAATTTATTAATAGACGGCAGAATTAGAAATTTTAGGCTGGAATTTGCGAGGCTGAGTTGGTTTCAAGTCCCACTAAATATGAGATCAAGGCTTTTCCCTTCACTGTCCTTTTACTTTCAGATCCCATTGTCCAAGTTTGTGCTATTTCAGCTTGGTCTGTCTCTGCTTTTAGTGCCAACCCCATAAATAAAGCCTTGGCTACAAGAAATTACACTTCCAAATGCTGGAATTCTCAGAACCCATCAGTCAGGCACTTCAGCAGACACAGGGAGACTTTGGTGCACTCACACCAGGATCTCCCACATGAATTATGGAGCTGAACCTCCTCGGAGACCCTGGATATCTCCAGCAAAAGCCCACACGCGCAAAACCAGAAAATTATTTTTAATATCGCACATCTGTCGTGTTCAGGAGCTGCTGAGCTGCTTTAACACCAATTAAAGCTGTGTTTTTCTGTAGCTCCTGTAGTCCCTTGATCTGCTGCCACGGGCAGGAGTTTTCTGTTGATTCCTCCTCCTCACAGTGAGGGATTTTCAGGCCGACCTGCGAACACCTGAGAGCGTTGTGACAATTTCCTTCACTCCAAACCACCTCATGCTCCTTCCTGCTCACTGGGCCAGCACCAGGAGCTTTTTTCCTCGCTGGGATTTTTTTCCTCTGCCTCTAAAAATGGTGCAGGATCAGGCCAGGGGAGGAAGGAGCTCTTAAAGTTAAGCACGTGCTTAAGTGCTTTCCTGGATCAGTGCCCTGCTCCATCCATGTTCCCGGTGCCATTTGCAGGAGCTGTAATTGCCTGCCCACGTCTGCAGCGGCTGCTCAGCACTAAATCTCCGCGTCCTCTCCTCCTCCAGAGGCTCTCAAGGTCACTGGACAGCCACGGGCCCGCTTGGGTGAGGAATCCAAGCCTTGGGAGCGTCGCTGTGGCTGCTGACTGTCCGGTTCGGCTGTCTGTCTGTCTGTCTCTGCCCCGACACGGGCAGGGCGGTTCTTGGGTGGCACACGTTTCAAAGGACGAGTCTGGACTCTTCAGCTTTTCCATCTTCAGATTGTTTATTGTTCCTTATCTACAAAATTTTCTGTCTGCCCAACAGAGGTCTGACCTGCAAGCAGTCACAGGCACTCTCTGACCACCCACGGGGCGGTCGTGTCTTTTTATACTAAAATCTACGTACATGATATTTACCTTTATTTTCCAATACTTTTCACCCATGTTGGCAAGTGCACCTTCACCATAAACCAATCCCCAAGTGCCAACATCACCACAGGAGATGGAGGACAAGAAGAAGAAAGAAGAAGGACGAGACACGCCCTGATCCCTCCATCTTGTCTCCATAACCCCCCTGTACCAAAAACCTTAAAGTCTATATCTCACCCTCTAAATGTGTCCCTTTTACACCCTTCACTCTAAAGTGATTCTCATGCCCTCAAACTCTTGTTACTTCTATGGATGGATGAAAATCAAGCCACCAAACACTCCTGGCAACATTCCAGGGTTTCTGAGACCCCCAAGGGTTCTCCTGGCAACTCTGGACATCGGGAGCGATGTGCTGAGATCCCACACTGACGGCAAAGGGGAAACGTTTGTGGGTGGGCGGTGTCAGCGTTTTTGGGATTTAATTGTCACAGCCCTGGGAGGGAAGATGCTCATTGAATCGTGGAGTGGGTTGGGTGAGAAGAACCTAAAAGGTGATCCAGGTTCAACCCTTGCACCTCCCACTGTCCCAGGTGGACTTGGACAATCCCAGGGATCCAGGGGCAGCCACAGCTGCTCTGGGAATTCCATCCCAGCCCTGCCCACCCTCATTCCTTCCCAATATCCCACCCAGCCCTGCCCTCTGCTGCTCTGAAGCCGTTCCCTGTGTCCTGTCCCTCCGTCTCCTGCCCCCAGTCCCTCTCCAGCTCTCCTGGAGCCCCTCTTCCGAGATCTTGGGAATTTCAAATCTGTCCAGGGAATGGTTTGGGTTAAAGGAGCCTCAAATCCCACCCAGTGCCACCCCAGCCATGGCAGGGACCCTTCCCACTGTCCCAGGGGGCTCCAGCCTGGCCTTGGGCACTGCCAGGGATCCAGGGGCAGCCACAGCTGCTCTGGGAATTCCATCCCAGCCCCTCTCCCAAGATTTCTTCCCAAAATCCCATCCAAAACCTGCCCATGGAATCCTGGAATGGTTTGGGTTGGAGGAGACCCCAAAGCCCATCCAGCCCCACCATGGGTCCCACAGCTCCCACTGTCCCAGGCTGCTTCCCCCTGGGCAAAGGGTGAACAAAACCCTGGCTAAAGTTGCACAGAACTGTTTTAAACCTGCATAATTTCCAACAATTTGACCACCACGTTTTTATTTTTGTGTCCAGCTGAAAAGCAAGGTGGCAGCAGCAGCTTAAAATGTTCCTCCCTTGGCACATAAAGGTTGGGATTTTTCCTCTCTCCTGAGCCTGCAGGACTTTGCAACCAACCACAAAAAGCTCAGGGGTGTCAGAGGGAAGATCTATGCTCTAATCAGGAGGGATGTCTCCTCAGGGCCCTATCAGTTGCCAAGAAACTACTTCTGCAAAAGTGGAGGTCTCAGAGAGCTCCTCAAAGAATTGGCTGCAGGGACACGGAGTGACCTGGCTGAGCTTGGAGAGGTTTCCTGGAACAGGGGCTGAGGTGCCACGACCAGGAGCGTGCTGGAAATGCACAGGCCCTGCCAGCAGAATGGGCGCTTTAATTGGATTTAAATCCTTCTCGTGCAGCAGGAGCAGCACAGATTGCTCTGAGCCCAGCACCTCCAGCAATGACAGCAGCACTTGGTGCTCACTGTTAGAGGGATTGAACACGGAATCCTGGAATGGGCTGGGTTGAAAAGGACCTTGAATCCCACCCAGTGCCACCCCTGTCATGGGCAGGGACACCTCCCACTGTCCCAGGTGGCTCCAAGCCCCGTCCAGCCTGGCCTTGGGCACTTCCAGGGATCCCAGCTCCTCTAGGAATTCCATCCCAGCCCCTCTCCCAAGATTTCTTCCCAAAATCCCATCCCAACCTGTCCATGGAATCCTAGATTGATTTGGAGGAGACCCCAAAGCCCATCCAGCCCCACCATGGGTCCCACACCTCCCCCTGTCCCAGGCTGCTCCAGCCTGGCCTTGGGCACTTCCAGGGATCCAGGGGCAGCCCCAGCTGCTCTGGGCACCCGGAGCCAAACAATCTGAATGTTTAGGAATGTGGAGCTTGGAGAGTTAATAGTTTTTCCCTCGAGTCATCCCTCAGCTGCTGCCACTGCCATGCTGAGCCCTTGCCCTCGAATTTGTGGTGGATGAGGCCCCATTTTTTAAAAAGCAAAACCAATTCTACTGTAGTGGCTGTGATTTAGAGCTTTGTTCCATGCTAAAACACAAAAAAAAATTGGGAAGATTTAGGTGCTGCACCAGCTTTTACAACAAGGAGGATTTAGGCTTGTGCTTCCCACCAACTTTTGGTGCTGTTGTTGTTGTTGTTGTTGACTGAAGTTTTCTTCAGGGAAGTTCTGGGCTTGGCTGGGAATGAGCAGAACTTTCCCTGGGTGAAACCACAGAGGGTCGAGAGCAACACAAAACACAAAATTCCCAGAGCAGCTGTGGCTGCCCCTGGATCCCTGGAAGTGCCCAAGGCCAGGCTGGAGCCACCTCAGATGGTGGAAGGTGCCCCTGCCCATGGAGGGGTGTCCCAGGTTGCAAGGCAAGATGCATTTATTACCATCTGTATGGCAGCTGGCTCTTATCAGGTGGGCAGTTTCCTTATCTCTCTCTGAGTGATCACAGCCACTCTTCTCTCAGGAAGGAACATCTGCTGATAAGAGGCCATTGAATGTCCCTGCATGGCTGATAACAACTGCAGCATCCCATTGGGAGATGTGAGCCCAGAGGGAGGAGCCAAGCATTCCTACCTGGATATAATCTGGAGATTCTGGAACACCAGCCAAGCATTCCTACCTGGATATAATCTGGAGATTCTGGGACACCAGCCAAGCATTCCTACCTGGATATAATCTGGAGATTCTGGGACACCAGCCAAGCATTCCTACCTGGATATGATCTGGAGATTCTGGAACACCAGCCAAGCATTCCTACCTGGATATAATCTGGAGATTCTGGAACACCAGCATGGCTTCTGCACTGGATTCCCCAGAGGAGCAGCAGCTGCCTCTCCTTCCCCTGGATCTTCAGAGGAAGAGACTCCACCCTTCTCCAGGATCCCTGCTCCAGCAGAACCAGCCCTGGCACTGCAGGAGGGCTGAGCCACAATTCCAATGGTTCTGCTGCCCACACCCTGACCCACAGGGTGTCAGGCTGGGTTCTGACTCTGGCACTGTTGGTTTAGTTCACTGCATTGTTTATTTTATCCTTTATTTTTTCTCCCCTATTAAAGAACTGTTATTTCCTGCTCCCATATTTGTTGCCTGAGAGCCCCTTAATTCAAAATTTATAGGAATTTGGAGGGGTGGGGAGGGTTCACATTCTCCATTTCAGGGGAGGCTCCTGCCTTCCTTAGCAGACTCCTGGCTTTCCAAACTGAGACAAGGGGGCAGCACTGGACGGCCTTTGAGGTCCTTTTCAGCACAAAATATTCCAGAATTCCACAATAAATCCTCCCTCCAAATGTCTGCACAAGAAGTCAAATCCACTTCTCTGCTGCGTTCCAGTGTCTCAGACAGAGCATCCAGAAATTCCATCATCCCAAAGGCGAGCACCAAATTCTACCCCTCTGCTCTCGAAAGTTTTTGCCTAGTAATAAAAATTAGCTCAGGAGAATTGCTAAGTAATTTCAAGTACCATAAAGTAGCTGCTGGGAATAAAAAGTGTCGTAACTGCGAAAGCATCAGCCCAGTTTCTGCAGGAGTGAGTTATTATCATTAATTATCACTCTATTTTATAGTTATTGCCTGTAATTTCAGACTTTAAATACTCCAAAGCATAAACAATGCTAATTTAATTACAGTGGGAAAGTCATAAAAATTTGCATGCAGAGGAAGAAATAATTAATAAAGTTTATTGCAAGAGAAACTTAAAATAATAATTAGCATTTGTTGGCATTTTTAGTGTCATGGAATTAAGTATAATTTCTTAGTTTGGGCCCCAGGTATTATTTATATTTGTTTGAGATGGAGGATTGTGGAGAGAGTTGCATGACCTGTGAGTGCTGAGCAGCACAAAAATAATTCCTTGGTGTAAATCCTTTCCACCAGGTTCAGCACTGGAAAAACCATTCCTGGGAATGGGAAAATCCAGATCCTGGTCCTGCTGCTGAAAATATTTCCACAGAAAGGTGAAATGTGCCTCCAGGCAGGGGATGGAAATTGCATTTCCTCTGATTTATGCCGTTGTTTTCTGTAATTTCATAATGATCTCCTGTCCTCTGTCAGGAACCACTCCTGTAAGTTGTGCTTCATCTTTGTCAGTGGGATGGTCACTTACATCAATTCTGGGCATTAATGAAGTGGTTAATTAGTGCAGAGCACCACAGCATCCTGCTGGAAACAGAGTTGACATGGAGTTATTTTTCTTCCCATTCGTGCTACACTTGGAGGCCTGTTTATGTACAAAGATATCTGCTTATTATAATTATATTATTAATACTATTATAATATTATAATTATAATTTAATATATTATTGTATATTAATACAATTAAAATATTATAATTATAATTTAATATGTATTATTATTGTACATTAAATATAACATTATTACTATATCTGTTTAATGTGGATCTTTGTACATTTAACATTAATTTATGGACTGCCTGTATCCTTTTTTTTTCCTTTTTTTTTCTCTTATTTTTCTTTTTCTTTCAAAGCACTTCAGGTCACAGCCCACAGAGAAGTAAAATTCCTGGGATTGGAGTCCCCAGCTCTGAAATTTGATAGAAAGAGTTTATTAAAGAAACTTTTCTGCCATGTCTGAGGGGCAGAAAAGACAAATTTGTGTATTTAAACTCCTTCACAGAAAGGGGTGTAAATAGAGGGAAATAATTCCTTAACCTCAGATTTTGGCAAAAGATTAAATTTAAGGAATTTGTTCCTCAAGTTCCAGTGATGGCAAATCAGATCTGTTTGTATAAATGGATCCTTATCAAGCAGAAATAGATAATAGGCAGAAGATCTCAATCAGAATAAAACTAAAGAACTACCAGGAGATTACAGCAGAACATAAACCAACCAGTCCTTGTATTAAAGCTGGCAAAATAAACAGTATTGATTAGGAATTGAATGTAATTTACCGCCAAAACAAAGATAATGTGCACAGATTCCTTGGAAGTAACTGAAATCCGTGCCCCCACTCATGGCAGAAACCCCACACATTTCCAGGAATTAATTTTCATTTCTTTTCATCTCCATAATGTGAATAGGTCGCTTACTTTCTCTGCATCAAAACTGATAATGGTTTAAATTCTTTTCGTGATTCAAGCCAAAAAACCACTGAATGTGTATATCCAGAAGGGAGTAAAAATGGATTTTACTTCTCACAAAAGACCGAACTCTCAAAAATTGCATTGTGATGCCAGCAAAACAGAAAGTCCAAGAACTAAAAATGGTGTCAACTTCAAAGCTGAAGAGATAATAGTTAATTAGAGCTGAAATCACTGCTACAAAGAAATTCAGGTCCTAAGTCCTGTGCATCCCGATGCCATGAGCAAAAAAACCTCACCCATAAAGCGAATCAAAGGACTCCCACCCTCGGCAGAGATGATAAACTGAATTACCCACTTAGGGACAATGTAGTGCCACCGTGATTCCTGTAGGTATTTCCAAGGTAATTTTCACCTCTGCCACTAATTCCGTGTCCCAGCTTGTCCCTGCCTGCCGTTCCTAATGGCTTTGCAATGGAAATGAGCTTTAAGTGGCTGTTAACAGAAATTGGCTTTGAACCCATCCGCTGCAGATCAGGGACCCCTGAGCTCTCCGGGTCTTACAAGCAGGGTTTTTATTTTTTTTTTTTCCTGCATATAGATATAGATAATTATAAACTGTGAAATGGAATTATTAGCTTTATTTGTCTTTTATTCTTGTTTATACCCATTTTTTTATCCCAATTTCCCACCTGCTCCCTTTCCCCATTTCTGAGGTACTTGAGAGGTTCAGACTTCCCAGAACACCTGATACTGAATATTTCTCTCTAATGTATAAATCTCCCTAATGTATCTCCTCTCTAATGTATAAATCTCTTTTAATTTTTAAATTCTTATGGAATTTGGGAGGTTTTCCCCATTTCTGAGGTACTTGAGAGGTTCAGACTTCCCAGAACACCTGATCCCAAAGATTCCCCTCTAATGCACAACCCTCCCTTTTCATTTTTAATTCTTACTGAATTTAGGGCTTTTTCCCCATTGTTCCTTTCACCTTTCAATGTCTAATTTCATTTACCATTAAACCTAAAGTTTATTTGTAAAAGCAAATCTCTTTTTCCATTCATCAATCAATGGAATCCTTCCCATTGTTTCTTTCCTCTCCCAGTGCTGGTTTTATCCCCCAGCAGCCCCACAGCTTGTTTGGAAACACAAATCCCCCGTTCCTCTCCCTCCTCAGGAAAAATGCACATTCCTAAATTCCCTGGGTTGGAGGGGACCTGCAGGTGGCCTTTTTTGCAGAGCAATATTGATTTTTGTTCATCACAGGTGGCTCTGGGGGTGCTGACACAGCCCCAGGAGTGACAAACGAGGGAAAGTGGCTGTGTCACACCCCTGACAAGATCTGCTGTCATTTCACTGCTAAATAGGGAATTTTTTTTTAGCTCCAATTTGTTTTTTTGGGGTTTGTTTTTTGAGGAGGCAGGAGATTGCAGAGGCAGATCAAGCAGCCTGTGTTTATTATTTACATGCTCCATGGAAAAGCTGAGCTGCCAAATTCAAATGAGGGACAGGATTCTATTGAAAATTAATACAGAGATTGTTTGGGTTTTTTTTTTTTTTCCTGGCTGTCAGGTCTGTCTGGTTTCCTGTCAATTTTTGCATTATTCAGAGCCTCAGATTGAGTTTGGGGAATGGTGGGAGGGAGAGTGGTGGTGTTCTCAGGGGTCCCAGGACCAGGGAAGAGATGAGAACCTTGACTCCATGTTTCAGAAGGCTGATTTATTATTTTATGATATATGAAAAGAAAATGATATATTAAAATTATACTAAAAGAAGAGAAGAAAGGATTTCATCAGAAGGGAAGGGAAGGGAAGGGAAGGGAAGGGAAGGGAAGGGAAGGGAAGGGAAGGGAAGGGAAGGGAAGGGAAGGGAAGGGAAGGGAAGGGAAGGGAAGGGAAGGGAAGGGAAGGGAAGGGAAGGGAAGGGAAGGGAAGGGAAGGGAAGGGAAGGGAAGGGAAGGGAAGGGAAGGGAAGGGAAGGGAAGGGAAGGGAAGGAAAGGAAAGGAAAGGAAAGGAAAGGAAAGGAAAGGAAAGGAAAGGAAAGGAAAGGAAAGGAAAGGAAAGGAAAGGAAAGGAAAGGAAAGGAAAGGAAAGGAAAGGAAAGGAAAGGAAAGGAAAGGATGATAATAAAATCTTGTGACTGCTCACAGCCTCGACACAGCTGGACTGTGATTGGTCATCAAGTAAAAACAATTCACATTCACAGTTCCCCAAATCACATTCCAAAGCGGCAAAACATGGAGAAGCTGAAACTCCCCAGCTTCTCAGGAGAAAAGATCCTAACAAAAGGATTTTTCATAAAATATGTCCGTGACAAGGGAGCACTGCTGGAGCTGAGGGTGGGGTTTGCTCACCCATGTGGGAGGGACCAATATTGGCATTTTGGCGTTCAATATTTTAAAAATTATTTCTTTAAAATGATACTATTTTATATAAAATTTATTATGTAATTTATAGAAAATTATGCAAATATTTTAAAATTATTTAAATAATTTAATAATCTCAATGATTAAATTACTTAAATTATTTTAAAATATTTTTTCACCTGGGATTCTTCGTTAATCTGCTTTCATTTCCCCTCTTTTTGACACAAGTGCCTCGCTCTGATGAGGCGCAATCTCTGTCCCCGCTGCTTTGCTGGCGTGACAGAAATGAGATTTATCCACCCTGAGACTTCCAGAAGTATCCAGGTCAAACGATGTTAAAATTGCCAGGAGGAGAAGAAACAACCACAGCTCATTAATACTTTAATTTGGAGGTGAGAGGTGGAGGTGCGATAATGTTTAATTTTCATCACTCCGAGTAAAACAGAGGAGGAATTGCTCAGGAGTGGGAACAAGTGCTCTGGGATGTGAATTCATTAACAAGTGTTTCATTATGATTTGTTTATGCTTCCTGCTTTCCTTTGGTAAATTATTGAAGTGATTTGAACTCGGCTCTTAGCACATTCACTTCTTGTCATTGTTAATAGAGGATGTAACCCCTCGGGTTTATTTAACAACAAACAAAAGGTAGGAAATGGAATAGAAATGTTGTGATGCCAAATCCAAGAAAGATTTTTGTTCTGTGGTTTTTAAGGAAAAATCTTCTGTGTTTTTTAAGGAAAAATCAGCATTTCAAGAAGAAAAAGCTGCATGCGGCCACATGAATTTGAAAATGCTTTTCAGACAATCTGGTGTTTGAAATTTGGTAATTTTTGGTAAATTATTGAAGTGATTTGAACTCAGTTCTTGGCACATTCACTTCTTGTCATTGTTAATAGAGGATGTCACCCCTCGGGTTTATTTAACAGCAAACAAAAGGTAGGAAATGGAATAGAAATGTTGTGATGCCAAATCCAAGAAAGATTTTTGTTCTGTATTTTTTAAGGAAAAATCTTCTGTGTTTTTTAAGGAAAAATCAGCATTTCAAGAAGAAAAAGCTGCATGTGGCCACATGAATTTGAAAATGCTTTTCAAACACTCTGGTGTTTGAAATTTGGTAATTTTTGGTAAATTATTGAAGTGATTTGAAATCAGTTCTTGGCACATTCACTTCTTGTCATTGTTAATAGAGGATGTAACCCCTCGGGTTTATTTAACAACAAACAAAAGGTAGGAAATGGAGTAGAAATGTTTTGATGCCAAATCCAAGGAAGATTTTTGTTATTTTTTTATTATCTTCTGTATTTTTTTAAGGAAAAAAAATCAGTGTTTCAGGAAGAAAAAGCTGCATGTGGCCACAGGAAAAGTGAATTTGAAAATGCTTTTCAAACACTCTGGAGCAGGAATTGGGCTTTAAGAGGAGTCTGTGTGTGAGGGGGATTGAGGATCAACCCTGAGCCTGATGGGATGGGGAGAAAAAGGGGAGAAAATGGAGAAAATGGGAAAAAGTGGGATCATTGAGATGGCTGAGGAGCAAAATCCTGTGGTCACTTGCACCAGATGGACAAAATTAGGTGGAGGGAGCAAAATTCCATCTGAATTTCAAATCACCAGGTGGGCTTGAAGCAGAAATGAGCATTTTTAGATTGGAATACTATGAAAAAAACACACCTTTAATCCCTGGGGTGAATATCCAGGGAATCCAGGTGCCCTGGACTGTGGCTGTGCACGTTCCCTGATCCTGATTTTCTAGGGAATTGCAGCTGTCCAGGCACTGGATAAATGCTTCTCTTTGATTTTCAAATATTCTTAAATAGCCCCCTAATTTTTCTCCTTAGAAATATTGTCCAAGTCCAGCCTTGTCCCCAAAGCACGGCCTGGGTTTATGGCGTTTTAAATGCAATATTTCATGCTGGTTTCCCAAAAATTAATGGGCTTATGGCGTTTTAAATGCAATATTTCATGCTGGTTTCCCAAAAATTAATGGGTTTATGGTGCTTTTAATGCAATATTTCATGCTGGTTTCCCAAAACTGATGTTTTTCGCCCTCACCAAAACCAGAAAAATCAATGCAAGAGCCCACAGCGGACAAACCACTGGCAATAAAGCAGAATGTCCACACTGGGGAGAAAGAAAACTGTCAATAAGGAAATAGATTTTTCTTTCAGGTTGCTAACAACCACAACAAATCGCAAAGTTATGAGCAGCCATTGGATTTTTTTTTTCTTTTCCCCCTCTTTCTTTTTTCATGGCGTCCCCAGACTCAAATTAATGACGGGGAAAAGGTGTAACAGGAGCACAGAAACTGGAAAAATGCCGATGTAAACATGGTCATGCTTAAATTTGAGCTTTAAAATTTTTAAAAAGGAGGCACTTTGGTTCAAAATTTCCAAATACCTGCACTTTTTGGGTTGATTTATTTGGTAAATAAAACATGGTTGCATTATTTTTTTTCAACCTTGACAGTGAATATGAAATGAAGTTGCATATATATAATATAATATAATATAATATAATATAATATAATATAATATAATATAATATAATATAATATATAATGTATATTATATATTGTATATTGTATATTGTATATAATATGTTATATGTAATATTTAATATATTTATATTTTACATATAGATCTATGTTACATACACATAGATTTTATTTTTTTTCCTCCATTTCCTTTCAGTTCTATAGGGTTCTGCCAGGAGGGTTCCCTTCCTCACTCCCTCATCAATCAAACAATAAAAATAAAACCCAATTAATATCTCCCATTTCCTTGTCTTTTTTCCCCACTCACAACCAGGATCCTTGGGAATAACTCCTGGCTCTTGGTTTTAGGATCCTGTTTAAGATTGGGTGGTAATTCACTGGTTTTACCCCAAAATCACAATTTCCTATCACAATAAGGTTTGGAGCTGAGTTTGGAACAGAACTCCATTTTTGGGCATTTTTAAAACCATAAAATTTCTCTCCCCATGGGTGAGAAGCCCAAATATATTTATAATTAATTAAATTAAATTAAATTAAATTAAATTAAATTAAATTAAGTTAAATATATAATCATCCTTTCCCCAGAGTTATTTTCCCTCAGAATTAAAGATTTTGCCTCACAGGGTTTTTTTTTTTCCAGGTTTTTAGCCCCTGTTCCTGTTTTTTCCCTGGGTGCTGCTACCACATCCCAACCTTTCTTTGTGCAGCACCAATCCTGGGAAGAGTGGAAAGGAAATTCCCCAAATTTCAGTTTTCAAGCTGGAAAAGGGCACCAGATTTTAGTGAGGGACTCTGCGGAGCGGAGCCCAGCACGAGGAATAATCCACAATATTGCTTTGCCTGCCTGTTTACAGTCCCACCATAAAATCAAAAATTATCCTCCATAAAAAGATCTCCTGGAGCAACATTTGGAAAAGAGGAGGGAGGAAAAGATTGTTTATTAAACAGATGCTGTGAATTTAATATGGGAACATCGTTGCCACCCAGGGTTTTTATTAAGGATATCTTCTTATCTAGAAATTTATTGTGCCTGTATCCACTTTTATTTAACCCTGATTTCCAGACAGAAACAATTAATGAGTAATTATCTGGGGGGTGAAGGGAGATGTGATTCAAATCAAAGCATCAAAGGCAAGCACAGATCAGGAGTTCTGTGGCTTTTCCTGTCTTTTATTTTTAATATTCAAACAAACGAAAATGTAGAGAGGAGCCAGCTGAAGGCACTGAACTCTGCTGGGGCTCTGACCACAAATGATTTCGGTTTGCAAAGCGACAGAGGGGAAGCTGAGGGGAGAATTTGGGAGGGAATTCCTGGCTGGGAGGGCTGGGATGGAATTCCCAGAGCAGCTGTGGATCCCTGGAAGTGCCCAAGGCCGGGCTGGAGCGCTCTGGATCTGTGGAAAGTGTGGGACCCATGGTGGGGCTGGATGGGCTTTGGGGTCTCCTCCAACCCAAACCAGAATTCCATGGGCAGGTTTGGATCGGATTTTGGGAAGAAATCTTGGGAGAGGGGCTGGGATGGAATTCCCAGAGCATCTGGGGCTGCCCCTGGATCTCTGGGGAGGAGAGGAGAAGGCTCCAGGGAGAGCTCAGAGGCCCTGAAGGGGCTCCAGGAGAGCTGGAGAGGGATTGGGGGACAAGGGATGGAGGGACAGGACACAGGGAATGGCTTCAGACTGGGAAAGGGGAGATTTAGATGGGATTTGGGGAAGGAATTCCTGGCTGGGAGGGTGGGGAGGAGCTGGGATGGAATTCCCAGAGCAGCTGTGGATCCCTGGCAGTGCCCAAGGCCACGCTGGAGCGCTCTGGATCTGTGGAAAGTGTGGGACCCATGGTGGGACTGGATGGGCTTTGGGGTCTCCTCCAACCCAAACCATTCCAGGATTCCATGTTTAGATGGGATTTTGGGGAGAAATTCTCACCTCAGGGTGGGCAGGGGCTGGGATGGAATTCCCAGATTTGCTGTGGCTGCCCCTGGATCCCTGGCAGTGCCCAAGGCCAGGCTGGAGCAGCCTGGGGGTAGTGGGAGGCATCTCTGCCCATGTGAACGGGATTTCAGGTCCCTTCCAACCCAAACCATTCCATAATTCCACCATTCTTTGCTCCAGACCTGCTCCAGCACCTCAGCAAGGACGGGAGGGTGAAAAATCAAGGATTTGAAGGATTTGAAGCCTTTCCCCACACAACACCTCAGAAGGATTTCTGCCTTTACCACCTGCCATGCTGAACATCCCCCTCCTCCCCTCTGCAGGGAAGGTAACAAGATTCTTCCCATTCCATTTTCCAAGCAGCAGAAGTATTTAAAAAACCCTAAATGGAGTCAGACTTCATTTACTCTTTTCCTTTTTTTTTTTTTTTTCCCTGACTTGCAATCATTTTCCCCCCCTCCTCATGCTTGTTAGCTATTATTTTGTAAATGAATGACTTCATTTCATTTAGTCCCAGATTTAATTGTTCCTCATTGGAAATGTCAGCTTTCACAGTTCATTAATAAGGCACTGGTGGAAGAAAAAAAAAAACAAAACCAAACAAAAAACAGGGAAGAAATGAGGATGGGGAGACATAAACCTGCCTGGAAAGGAACAAGGAGCTTTAGTTACTGCTGGGTCCACAGACAGGTTGGGAAATCCAAAGGATTCCTGCATGGAACCGCCTCATTTAATTAATAATTACTACTTTTAATCATTCCTGCGCCTCAGATGCTTGGAGAAAACATGAACAAAAACCATTCCCACTCTGTCAGTGCTGTTTTGTATTACTGCATTTTATTTTTTATTTTTATCTTTATCTTTACCTTTATTTTTACTTTTTACCTTTATTTTTACCTTTATTTTTATTTTTTTACCTTTATTTTAACCTTTATTTTTACTTTTTACCTTTATTTTTACCTTTATTTTTATTTTTTTACCTTTATTTTTATTTTTTCACCTTTATTTTCATTTCTTAAATTTTCCTAATACAGAAACGTTATTCCTACCCCCATATCTTTGCCTGAGACCTCCTTTGCTTTCAAAATTATAAAAATTCAAAGGGAGAGGGTTTCCATTTTCCATTTTCCTGCCTTCCTTAACAGACACCTGTCTTGTCAAACCAAGACACACAATCAAATCTAAGCTTATTTATAAATTCAGCAATGTTCCAACACTGTATAAATCCATCACCAAAGGGATATAATCTGCAAGCTGTCCTGTAATTGGGATATTTCCTCCTCAAAATGCTTTTTAAGCCCAGTTTGGCTCATTTAGGGTTTTTAAACCCCTTGCTATGAAATGGTTTTGCCTCCGTGTTTTTGGGCTGCCTTCTGCTGCTCCCACATGTTTAAATTAAAAGTTCCCAACAGATTTGGGGAGGGTGGGAGGGAAAGAGCAATTTTATTTTTTAAAAAAATGAGTAAATAGTGAGAAGAGAATTGCAGAAGAAAAAGAAATAGAAATCAACTTTTGCATATTTATGCAGAACCTCCAAAAAAGACAAAAGCTGAAAGGAAACAGCTTTGGTCTGGGGAATTTATTACTCATCAAAAGAGGCCAAATTGGCTCAATTTGCCATTACAGAAAGAAAAGGAAGATCTGCTGTGTTTTCCATAGACAAAGATATTAAAAGCTGGACTGAAACCATGGAAAATATCCCCACTCTGAGGTTTGCAGATGGAGAACTCCCTTTGAAGAGGAAATATTTGATTTTTAAGGTCCCAGCTGAGCTGGACGAACAGATTTGATGGCAGTAATGGGTCCCCCATTCCCAGAGATGCAAATCAGTCACTGCCTCCTTCAAAAAGGAAACAAAACCAGACCCAGAGCAGCCCCAGGAGGTTTTTCCCTCAGTTTCCCCAAGGACACAGCACTGGGATAATCTTCCCCTAAGAGGAGATTGATAGCTTCAAAGTAGGGTTTTAAAACCACATTCAGATTTTAAGGAAACTACAATATAAATGCAAAATATTTCTATAATAAACACTCAACTGTACAAACTATAATAATCTTCATTTTTTTTTCCTTTTGGAAGCAGCAAAGGCAAACATAATGCACACACTTATCAAGGTGAAATTATCCCATCTTGGAGAGGCTGTGAAGGGAAAATTCTAAGGTGGTATTTTCTTGGATGAAAGCTCCCATGCAAGTGTAAATTATTATCATTAAAATAATGAATTCTTTGCCCGGTTTAAGCTTTGCAGCTCACTCTGGAATTGAAAAATGCTCCGTGCTCAATGAAACTCTGGGGTGTAATGTAAATTTTCCGCAGCGTTTGCTTTTCAGCTGAATTGTACCCAGACTAAACTCCACTCCAAGGGGTTTGGGGGGAGCACCAGGGGCGGCTGCATCTCCATCCCAAATCCTGGAAAATGGGAGCTCGGTCACCTCAGGGTGTGTGGGGTGGATGCTCAGGGTTTGTGGGACAGATACTCGGGGTTTGTGTGGGGCAGGTGCTCAGGGTTTATGAAGCAGATACTCAGGGTTTATGGGACAGATACTTAGGGTTTGTGTTGGACAGATACTCAGGGTTTGTGTGGAGCGGATGCTCAGGGTTTGTAGGGCAGATACTCAGGGTTTGTGTGGGGGAGATGCTCAGAATTTGTGGAGCAGATACTCAGGGTGTATGAAGCAGATACTCAGGGTTTGTGCGGAGTGGATACTCAGGGTTTGTGGGGCTGATACTCAGGGTTTGTGGGGCTGATACTCAGGGTTTGTGTGGAGTGGTTACTCAAGGTTTGTGGGGCTGATACTCAGGGTTTGTGCGGAGTGGTTACTCAGGGTTTGTGGGACAGATACTCAGGGTTTGTGCAGAGTGGTTACTCAGGGTTTGTGGGGCTGATACTCAGGGGCTTTGGGGAGGATGCTCAGGGTTTTCAAGGCAGATACTCAGGGTTTGTATGGAGTGGATGCTCAGGGTTTGTGTGGGGGAGATGCTCAAAGTTTGTGGGGCAGATACTCAGGGTTTGTGGAGTGGATGCTCAGGGTTTATGAGGCAGATACTCAGGGTTTATGAAGCAGATACTCAAGGTTTTTGGGGTGGATACTCAGGGTTTGCAGGGCAGATACTCAGGGTTTGTGGAGTGGATACTCAGGGTCTGTGGGGCAGATACTCAGGGTTTATGAAGCAGATTCTCAGGGTCTGTGGGCAGATACTCAGGGTCTGTGGGGCAGATAATCAGGGTTTATGAAGCAGATACTCGGGGTCTGTGGGGCAGATACTCAGGGTCTGTGGAGTGGATACTCAGGGTTTATGGGGCAGATACTCGGGGTCTGTGGGGCAGATACTCAGGGTTTATGAAGCAGATACTCAGGGTTTATGAAGCAGATACTCAGGGTTTTTGGGGCAGACACTCAGGGTCTGTGGGGCAGATACTCGGGGTTTATGAAGCAGATACTCAGGGTCTGCAGGGCAGATACTCAGGGTTTATGGGGCAGATACTCGGGGTTTATGAAGCAGATACTCAGGGTCTGTGGGGCAGAGGGGTGAGGCGGGCGCTGCCCTCAGCCATGCCCGGATCTGCCCCCAGTGCTGCACTCCAGGGTTTCAGGACCATCCCGAACTCATCCGCACAGCACGGCAGAGCTGCCTGCGGGCCAAAAGCCCTGATCGCCTCTTCCTTATCGGCTGCAAAGCGTTACAATAACAAAAACAATCACCTCGGGGACGAGCGGGGCGCTGGAGTCCCGGAGGGTGCTCGTCAAGGAGAAAAATAATTGTTCGCCAGAGCTGATTAAACAGCAGCATTTCGTCGGGCTGAGGAGTCAAGCAGGAGATGCTCGTCCCGGAATCCTGGACCTGTCAGGAATGGTTAATTTGCTCAGGAGCCCCTTCTGAAGGAGCCGGTGCCGCTCCCTCCCCAGCCGCACTAATTGTTTATTAACATACAAAAGAACCGGTGACCTTTAAATGCGGCTTTTTGTCCCTGCCAGGCGGAGGAAATGAGCCCCGGCACAGCCAACGTGCCTGGGCTCCTCTGTATTTTTAGGAAAGTAACCTTTTGAGCAAGGGACTCTTCATCAATGGCGTTTTCACACTCTATATTTAATAATCATGGGATTGAGCAGGAACGTGTTATTTGCTGCTTCATTTAGGATTCAAAATTCACCCCGAAGAATTGAGGCTGTCTTGAGTGTTAAGTCATAGCTGTAAAAATGGAAGAATTTGGGGAATTTAAAAACACATAAAAAAAAGGTTTGAGGTCTTCCATGATATGGAACCACACATTGGTGTGTAAACTTTTTGAAGGGTGAATGGAACAAAACCACAATTTTTTTCCCCTGGGTTTTACATCTCTCCCACTCTCAGAACTGGAACTGGTTTGGGCGCTTGGCTCTCCCTTTTCAAAGCCATTTCAAAGTTTGGGACATTTATGGCCTTTCCCCAATGGATTTGGTTGTTAAATCTCAGAGCGGTTGTGGGTAGGAAGTGGAATCCAAATCCTCCTCTGGAAATCCTCCACCCAAAGCCCAGCTGGGCCAGGAAATGTTGAGCATCCCCATGGATGGAGAGCCCACAGCCTCTCTGGGAAAGGTTCGGCCTCTCTCAGAGCAGAGAACTTTTGATTATGTTAAATGGAATTTCCTTTATTTTGTTGGGAAAATCAACCCACAAACACCAGGGGTTCGTGTCCAAAAAGGAGACAGAGGAGTAATTTTTGACTTTATTCCAATACAGGCAGAGGCTGTGGGGCATCCCCTGGGGTCCCTCCAATTTTGGAGGATGCAGCCTCCCTTTTTATCCCAATTTCCAGCCACATTTCCCTTCTCTCTTTCCCCATTTCTGAGGTACCTGAGAGGTTCAGACTTCCCAGAACACCTGATCCCAAAGATTCTCCTCTAATGTGTATGTCATAGATTCTATTTTTATATAATATAAAAATATAAAAAATATATTTTAATATATATAGAATGATGTATATATCATTATAGATATAAAATATATATTATATCTATAATATATAATGATACATCATACGTATGTCATAAATTCTATTTTTCTATAATATAAAAATATAAAATATATATATTATTATATATATAGAATGATGTATATATCATTATATATATAAAATATATATTATATATATAATATATAATGATACATCATACGTATGTCATAAATTCTATTTTTCTATAATATAAAAATATAAAATATATATTTTTAATATATATAGAATGATGTATCTATCATTATAGATATAAATATATATCATATCTATAATATATAATGATACATCATACGTATGCCATAAATTCTATTTTTCTATAATATAAAAATATAAAACATACATATTGAGGTAAAGTCTGCAAGTTTGGTTTAAGACTTCAAAATCTGGGACCTCTGTAAGACCCTGAACCTCCTGCTCTGGCTGTAACCATGGCAGGATCAAACTTTGCACAGAAACTCTTGGTTGCACCTCAGCTAAGAGAAGAGCGAAGGTGCTGATGTGGATTTATTCCATTTATCCTCTAAGAGGAGGCCTGGCTAAAGGTGCCCACCAGAGGCACAATTTTCAGGACCTCTCTGAGCCCGGGCAATCTGTTAGTGGGGAGAGTTTCAGTCCATTAAGCTGCTGAGCCAATTCATGAGGATGTTATTTAGTGTAAAATTTCATTTGGACGAAGAGCAGGGAGCTTGATCTCTCACATCTCTAATTGAGTTAGCAAACCTCTTTGTTTCCCCATTCTCTTCCAGGGACGCATTTTGTGAGCATCCACAATTACAGCAGCCGAGCCATTACTTGGGAAAAGTGCCACATAATGCCCTTCTGGAAGTGGATTTTTATTTCACTTAACTCTGTTCCCTTCCCAGGGAAGCAATGTTTTGCCTTTCGCTGCTGTTATCCACCGGCTCCTCTTTAAATCTGTTTTTTCCCCCCTCCCAAATTTGATTAGATCCCATAGATCTTCTTTGCATGGCTGGTACAGTTTGACCCCAACCAGCCTGGAGCCAGAACTTCAGGATTCATTTGTTTTCCCATTATTCTCCTGCACAGGAATAGTAATGGGAGATTAGGAAAGAAAAATATAAGAGACTAATTTAACAAGGGATTTTAACACCTGCTTAATTACATCTCTGCTGAGGGCAGCACTGATTCAAGTGCTTAATTGGGTGTTGTTATTTGAAAATATGGAAGAATTGCATGGCAAGAGGTTTGTAAAAGTGCTGGAATGTGGAACAACATCCCCCATTTATTATAATGCTCAGCATTAAACCAGAATGCTGCGTTTTGGGTTTAACCAGCGGAGCCTCAAGCTGGGTTAAGGCTCACTGAGGAAAATGGGTGAGTGCAGAGGATTTTCTGCTTTTAGCAACAACAAGATGCTCCTCTAGAGCCTCATTTCAATCTTTAAACATAACTTGAGCATTAAAAAGCCTGAATTCCCCTGAGGTTTGTGTCCATTGAAAGCCCTTCCACAGCTGTGCAGAGGAGAGGCTCTGAAATGTCACCACCCTTGGACAAAGTGGGGGGAAAAAGTGAGATTCAGCCAAAGCTTCAACTTGATCTCGGAGGTCTTTTTCCAACCCTAAAGATTCAGAAGAGTTTAAATTCAAGAAAGGGAATGAAAATGCTAAATTATACTTACATTTAGCCCAAAGAACGAGTCTGGACTCTTCACTTTTCGCTCTTGAGGTTGTTTATTAATTCTCATCCATAAAATTTTCTTTCTGCCCAGCCGAGCTCTGCTCAGCAGGGCAGCCACAGGCACTGTGACCACCCCTGGGGTGGTGTTGTCCTTTTATACTATAAACTACATAGAACATATTGACCCTGAATTCCCAACACCTATCACCCATGTTAGACAGTGCACTTCCACTCTAAATATAACATATTGACACTGAATTCCCAACACCTATCACCCATGTTAGACAGTGCACCTCTATTCTAAATATAACATATTTACACTGAATTCCCAACACCTATCACCCATGTTAGACAGTGCACCTCTATTCTAAATATAACATATTTACACTGAATTCCCAACACCCATTACCCATGCCAGACAGTGCACTTCTACTCTAAGTATAACATATTTACACTTAATTTTCAACACCCATCACCCATGTTAGACAGTGCACTTCTACTCTAAACCAACTCCAAAGTGCCACCATCACTGCAGAAAATGGAGAACAAGAACAAGAAGAAGAAAGGCTGGACACGCCCAAGTTCCTCCATCTTGTCCCCACAACCCCCATACCAAAAACCCTAAAATCGACATTTTCACCCCGTGATCATTTTGTTATGACACCATCCAAACCTGTGTGACTTTCAGGTCCTCATACAAAGCTGGCAACTCTCTCCAGGGCTCACAATCAAACCCCCAGGTGCTCTGGGCTGCGTGCCAGGGTCTCCAAGCTCCCCGGCAGGGTCCTGGCAGCTCCGGACTCCTGGAGGGATGCACTGAGTTCCACCAGGGTGTCACTGCTCAGGGCTGCTGCCAAGATCCACGGCTGGGAGGCAGCTGGAGAACCCAGCCAAGCTCTGAGCACTGGCCAAGAGAGCAGCTCCACGGCCAATCCCTCAGGGGCACAATTATTTGCCGCAGAACTGAAGGACGGGGATACGTTTCCGACTTCGTGCACTCCCCAGCCCACTTCATTTGTTCTCCCTCATTTCACAGTGTCAGAAATTGAGGGGGGGAAAAAAAAAAAAAGCAGTTTGCAAAAAAAAATTTTAAAAAAAATGCAGTGGAAGAGCCTTTCCTGAAGTTGAGGGTGTTTAATATTCATGTAGAAAACACTGGATATTCATGTAATCATCCTGATTATCCTCAATATGATGTTGCTAAAAGCTAATCTCTGCTGGGCAGAATTGTTTAAAGTAACAGCAATGTCTTTGCAAGCCACAATAATTTCTTAAACTCGTAAACATTGGAGTTGCATGGGCTGTTTGGGGATGGAGGGGGGTGGAATCTGAGATTTGGGGATTTAATGTTCTCAGTGGGAATTAAAAGCAATACAAACAAGAACCAAGCGACTGGGCTGTTGCTACAGAGGGAAAAAAAAAAATGGACTTTTATGCAGCAAAGTTTAATACAAAGCAGTTTAATACAGCAAAAAAAGGATTGAACAAATGACAGCAAACTGCACGGATATTGGGGCATAGGCAGAGGAGATGAAATCAGGCTGTGGAAATAACTCACCACACTGGGTAATTATAGCACAGGTGGACTCCAAAAAATTCCTGGAAATGGTGCTGAATGAAAAAAATGCACATTTTGCCATTGGTGTGTGGTGTGGACGACCATAATTACGGGTTTGATGTCTTTGAATGTGTTCCCACACCTCTGCAGGGACTCTGCTTGCAATCAGCTGTGCTGGAAAGCATCCACTCAGGGCTTGCCCTGTCTCACTAAATAAAGGACTCAAGGTGACAACAGGCAGGTTATCCCCCGAGGGAAAATGCTGCAGGGCAGGGCTGAGCCCTGTGGTGTGAAATCCCGTCCTGGGAGAAGGAACCTCGACAAGGAATCATCAAAGCAAAGGAGTGCAAATTTGTTGAATTTGTTGGGCACTTGAACTTCCAGAGCTGAAAGGATGGCCAGGAAAGGAGGGCAGTGGCTGCATTTCCATGGAGAGGATCCCGGGATGGTTTGGGTTGGAAAGGACCGGGAAGGCCATGGAATTCCAGCCCCCACGCCTTGGGCAGGGACACCTTCCACTACCCCAGGCTGCTCCAAGCCCCATCCAACCTGGCCTGGGGCACTGCCAGGGATCCAGGGGCAGCCACAGCTGCTCTGGGAATCCCATCCCAGCCCCTCATCACCCTCACAGGGACAAACTTCTCCCCAATATCTCACCTGAACCTCTCCACCTTCAGCTCAAGACCATTCCCATCCATGTCCTTGTGAAAAGTCCTTTTCCAGCCCCCTGTCACCCCCTTGAGGTACTGGAAGTGTATCCCACTCTTCCTTGGACACACTGGGAAGCACTGGCAGATTATCCACTCTCTGTGCCTTCATTTCTTTTTTTTTATCCCCTCTATTTTTCCAGTCAATTCCTTTGGAGAAGGAACAGCCCCAGTGGTGAAAGCCCTGCAGAAGGAAAAATTGGTCCCTCTTGGGCCAATATCCCCAAATTTGCCCCCAGTCCCTGCAGAACCCCCCGGAAGCTCCTCCGTTGACTCAGGTTTCATCTTTCATGAAAAATCCTTTCTTAGGATTTTTCCTTGTGAGAAGCTGCAGTTTCAGCCACCAGAAGTAACCAATGGTGTTATCTGCTGCTGTGGAATGCAACAGGCAGAGCCGTGATTGGTCTCCTGTGGGTGTTTGGATTTCCTGAGCACTCATGGCAGAGCTGGCTCTTGCTCTGTCTGAGACACAGATCTTTGTTATTCATTCTTGTCTATTCTTAGCTTAGCTGGCTTCTGAAGAAACCTTTTCCTTTCTTTTTAGTACAGTCTTAATGTAACATACATCATAAAATAATAAATCAAGCCTTCTGATCATGGAGTCAACATTCTCGTCTCTTCTTCATCCTGGAAACCCCTGTGACCACGGTCACACTCAGGTCGTGCTAAAGACAACTCACAGAGGACGACGACAACGAAAATCCAGGGCTGGAAAAAGCCAATCTGAGCAGCAGGTGGCTCCTGGCTGCCTTGGGGCCGGGGCAGGCAGTTTGAATTCCAGTGGAAGTGACTGAGGAGGGCTCAGCTGTCGCATCCCACCAGCTGCACGCCCTGCCCGCGGCCCCGGCCTCCGTTCGCTGCCGTTGATCGCTTGATTCACGTTAATTCATTCCACTGCACCACAGCCTTGCCGGGGCTCATCTGTTGTTATTAATATTAACGAGCCCCAGCACTTGCATCCAAGGAGCTCCTGGGGATTTACAAACGTTAATTAAGCTTCACAACACCCACGGGGCGGGGAGGGAACTTTGGAGATCTCTTGGAAAGGTCACGGGGGGGGTTTGGTTTAAAGAGGGAGATTTTGGGGGGGTTCAGAGTTCTTCTAAGTTCTTCTAAGCCTTCTGGTGTTCACATTCTTGTAAAGGAGTTTCTCACACGCTTTTATGTAAATAATTGTTGGTTTTGCATTCTTTTCTGGAGGAGGAGAAATTTGATGGACTCTTGGTTTGCCCAGTGTCATTGGAGAGGTGGCGCTGTCACCCTCCAACCCACTATATATATTTATAAACTATATATAGTTTATAAATTACTATAAAAGTCATTTATAGACTTTTGAAAGTCTATAAGTATTGGAGTCAGAAATTAAACTTCCCTTCTTCTTACCTTGGAGTTCCAGTGTGTGTCATTATATTTCATGTCCTCTCGTGACACCCAAGTGTCGCCCTGATTTTTTAAGATTTTCTAAGCCTTCTGATGTTTACACTCTTGTAAAGGAGTTCCTCACACGCTTTTATGTAAATAATTGTTGTTTTTGCATTCTTTTCTGGAGGAGGAGAAATTTGATGGGCTGTTGGTTTGCCCAGTGTCATTGGAGAGGTGGCACTGTCACCCTCCAATCCACTGTCACTTTTGGACATCTGTAAATGTTGGAGTCAGAAATTAAACGTGCTTTTTTACCTTTGGGAGAGCTGCATGTGCGTTGTGTTATTTTGCGTCCCATAGCGACACCTGACCAGGTGTTTTCTACCAAAAATGGCCCTACCCGTTCTTATTCTGCCAAAATCTCTCCAAAAGTGAGGAACCACAACCAAGTGTCCCAACATCCCTGCAGGGCATGACACCACCCTGGGAAAACCGGCACTGGGGAAGGGTCCATGGAGACCCCTGATCACACCCAGACCCAAACTCAGATACAGGAATGTGCTCCCTGTTGAGGGAGTGACAAAACTCTGCTCTGTTCCCTTAAAAAGGAAAAGAGCCCAGAAGTTTCTCTGCTCAATTGGGTAAAAAGACATCTCACAGCACCTGGGGGACTTCACCTCAAACTTAAGGACAGGAGCCAAAAAGCCCCACCTGAGCAATTCACTAGAAGAAGAAGAGAACAAAGAAACAAATCGCTTTTGTGAGGTGTTTTACCAGGGGCAGGAGCACCTCTTGCACCTGGCTGGGTTTTTCTCTGTAAAGAGTTTTGTTATTTTGCCTTTTATTAAAACCTTTTTGTTTCCAACACTGCCACAGAAGCCATTCTGCTGATTTTATGCTTTCTGAGGCAGCTGAGCTATTCTGGGTGGGAAATAAATCTCCAAGAGCTTGTGAGACCTGGCAGGAGGAGAATCCTATTCCACACAGACCCTCGGCGTGGCCTGGGGGCTCTGAGTCTCCAAAATGCAGCGGCTGCTCCTCGTTAGGCTTTGTCCTCCTGGGTTCATTTCCTAAAGCAAACAGCCCCTCCATTCTCCCAGCAGCATTTCAGGGAAGGAGATTTTGCTGTGATGGGAAAAAACTCCAGTGCCAGGGTGATGGGCAGAGATAAAAGTGAGGTAAGTGCACACTGAGTGCCACAGAATCCATTAGGGGAGGGAACACTGAATGGCTGCAAATAACTTGTTAATATTTCCTTATTCCAGGAAAAACTCTCTGATGTCTAAAATGTGAGACATCACATGGGCCGGTGAATTAAGAGACAAATCTGGGAAAGATGCAGCACTGAGCTATAGATTTCTGAAACCAGCATTATCTGTAAGAATAAAACCCCTAAATGAGATTATTTTTCAGTGATCCAGCAGAACCTGCCTGAAAATCAGGCTGCACTGCCTCCAGTGAAATCCCCATTTATCTGCTTGAGAATCCTGCGTTTGACCACCTGTAATTTTTATATTCTTGGGATGTTTCCTGAACAGGTGGAGGGCTCAGCTAAATTTAGGCTGGATTTTAGGGAAAGGTTCTTTCTTCCCCCAGAGGGTGCTGGGCACTGACCAGGGAATGGGCACAGCCCCAAAACCGCCAGAGCTCCAGGAGTGTTCAGGATTTTGGGATATCCGTGCAGGGCCAGGGTTGGGTGGGTGATCCCCGTGCGTCCCACCCATTCCAGGATAATTCCATGATGATGTGATTCTACTACTAAAGACTCCAAGAGTTTCATGGACTCGCAAAACGTTTTTCTTAACCTTTAAGATGGAAAATTTCTCATTCACCCGAAGGACACAACCCTCATTCTCATTGTGGAGAGAGGAACCAGAAAACCTGAAGGGCTCTGTGCGAGCACCCAGGGTGGGAGTTCAGGGCAGGAAGGATGGGTTTAACACTCAAATTCTGAGTTCAGGGCAGGAAGGATGGGTTTAACACCCAAATTCCGAGTTCAGGGCAGGAAGGATGGGTTTAACACCCAAATTCCGAGTTCAGGGCAGGAAGGATGGGTTTAACACCCAAATTCCGAGTTCAGGGCAGGAAGGATGGGTTTAACACCCAAATTCCGAGTTCAGGGCAGGAAGGATGGGTTTAACACCCAAATTCCGAGTTCAGGGCAGGAAGGATGGGTTTAACACCCAAATTCCGAGTTCAGGGCAGGAAGGATGGGTTTAACACCCAAATTCCGAGTTCAGGGCAGGAAGGATGGGTTTAACACTCAAATTCCGAGTTCAGGGCAGGAAGGATGGGTTTAACACTCAAATTCCGAGTTCAGGGCAGGAAGGATGGGTTTAACACCCAAATTCCGAGTTCAGGGCAGGAAGGATGGGTTTAACACCCAAATTCCAAGCTTTAGGTCCTTGGTTGTGGTACCAGGATCTGGGGCTCGTTCCCTGCACTCCCCTGGCCACTGTGAGGAGAACTTTCTGGGATGAGTTAAATCCATGGAATGGTTTCAGTGGGAAGGGACCTTCCTGTATTTTTATTCTTTTGAAAATCATATTTCACAGGATGATGAGGTTGGGAGAGACCTCTGAGATCATCGAGTCCAACCTGTGCCCTCACACCTCAACTGTAGCACCAAGTGCCATGTCCAGGCTTTTTTGAAACACATCCAGAGATGGTGATCCCACCACCTCCCTGGGAAGAGCATTCCAGTGCACTTTATTATTATTTTGGTGAAAAATTTCTTCCTAATATCCATATATATATTTCTTTAGATATATATACAGTATTTCTTTATACATATATATAATATTTCTTCAAATATATTGCAGAAGTGGTCATGCAGGAGCGGTTTGGTCTCTCTTTAGTGGCTGGTTTATGGTTTTGAGCTCTGGGATTTGGGTATGAGAGTGGGGACCACCCCAAATCTCCATAAAAATACCCCAAATCAGCCCACGCCTCCAAATGAGCACAAATATTCTCTGCCCCAGTGTGGGACTGAGCCTGGCGGCTCCAGTCACAGAACTGGACACAGAACACTCCAGAAGAGCAGCAGCCCCAGAAATCAGAGGTTCCTGCAGGATCAGAGGTTTTGTATTACTTTAAATATATTGTATTAGTTTAAAAAATATATATATAAATATATAATAAATATATATTACTTTAAAATATATTTAAAGTATATATATTTATATATACATGTCTTATTACTTCAAATATATCGTATTACTTTAAAAAAATCATATTACTTGAAATATATTGCAGAAATAGTCATGCAGGAGTGGTTGGTTTATGGTGGTCTTTAGTGGCTGGTTTATGGTTTTGAGCTCTGGGGACCACCCCAAATCTCCATAAAAACACCCCAAATCAGCCCACGCCTCTGAATGAGCACAAATATTCTCTGTCCCAGTATGGGACTGAGCCTGGCGGCTCCAGTCACAGAACTGGACACAGAACGCTCCAAAAGAGCAGCAGCCCCGGAAATCAGAGGTTTACACTGAGGAACACGGAGCATTTCCATGGATTTCAAATGGAGACCTGGTCCCAGCCCTCCAACAATTCATGACCAGGGGCCAGGTGAGCCCTGCAGAGCCACTCAGCCGGTTAATCACTGCAATTAGCCCCTGCGTGTAATTAACCCCCTCCAGGAGGTTTTTCTTCTCTCCCTGCACAACTCCCCTGCTCCAGGATAAACTGCAACATAATGAAGACAACAAAACCCCTGCAAATAGATGGGTCCTAAATCTCCCCACTGGGTTTATACACAGATTTTCTGCATCCCCCAAAACGCAGAATAATGGAAGTGAAGGGGGAAAAAAACGCACAAGATGTTTAGGATCTGCCAGACAAGGAGCAGAACTGAGCCTAAACCACAGGTTAAGTGAGTGCCCAACCCTTCCTTCAGCACAGGTTGGTTTTTGAGGAGCTAAAATTGTCCTCTGCTGACCCCTCAGGTTTCTCCTCCCTCCCTCTGAGCTTGGCTGTCAATTTTCTGATCCTTCCATTTGGAGGGGTGAGAAAGAGCAGGGCTCTGCTCAGTGGTTCTGGGACTGATGTGGGTATTTCTCCTTTCAAAGGACACTCTGGGAAATGAGGGAAAAATTCGAGTAATTTTCTTAACCTCCCGCCTCCCAGGAGGCAGAAATGGAAGTCCCATATTTTTGTCATCAGGATGATAGCAGCAATCTGCAGACCCGTGTGAGGCCACAAACATTTACCTGGCAGGTTTTCTCTAAGTCACAGTGAAAGCAAGATAAGCCCAGAGCAAAATCCATTTCCCTGATAGTGTTTGTGTTCAGGGGCATTGCAGAGAAAACATAAACAAGAGCTGGCTGTTCAAACCCATCTCAAAAAGGGGCAAAAACTGAGCCTCTGTTGTGCTCTCAAAAACCACAGCGGAGGGTGAGCACAGCCAAGGTGATGGAACATTTTACTGACGCTTCTGAGTTTCTTTTCACAAGTTTTGAGGTGAATTTGGGGTTTTCAGCAAGACCCTGCAGGTTTTGAGGTGCGGGCTCAAGTCTTTGAGGGGTTTGTTTCACATTTCTAAGCTCCACATCCAGCACCATTTAAGCTGCACCTTACACAGGAGCCAACAAAGTGCCAATGCCTTACTGGGATGCTCCAAGTGTTGGAAAACAAACCAGTTTGAATATTTTTGTATAACTTTAGTCAAGGGGTTTTGTTTGCCTTTGCCCTGGGAAAAGAATTCTGAGTTTCTTTCCAGGTGGGGTCTGATGAACTCAAGGTGTCACATTCACGTTTTCTGGAAAAATCCCTTTGCTCAGGATTTCTCTCCTGGGAAGATGAGAAGCCTCAGAGAAAAAGGAAAACAATAATTATCTGATTTGCTTCTCCTGTGTTTTGCTGCTTTGGAATGTGGTTGGACATTGTTTATCCAACAGGTGATTGTTTAATTGGTTTAATGGGAATTGTTTTGATTTAGTGGCCAGTCAGGGTCAATGGAGATTGTTTATCCAACAGGTGATTGTTTGATTGGTTTAATGTGAATTATTTTGATTTAGTGGCCAATCAGGGTCAATCTGTTTCGAGGCTCTGGAAAGAGTCAGGAGTTTTCATTGTTATCTTTTTAGCCTTCTGTCTGTATCCTTTCTGCATTCATTAATATAGTTTAGTACAGCATTCTTTAATATAATATAGATCATAAAATAATAAATCAGCCTCCTGAGAACACGGAGTCAGATTCATCATCCCTGCCTCTGTCTGGGAGCCCCACAAACGCAACACTCAAAATTTCAACAGACTGGGCATAACCCAAAAAAAAAAAAAATAAAGGAGCAAAACTGGCCATTAACAGAGCACCAGAGGCCATGTAGAACATCAGCCCCAGCCTCTGCTTTGGCAGGGTCAGAGACACCTCCTCAGGGAATGACTGATAAGAAAATCAAGGAATGAAGATCTAATTAACATAATGAGCGTGTCCTTCTTCTGACCAAGTCCTGGTGGCTGCTCCAGGATTTACTCCTGGTGACAATCCTGAGCTGCTTCCCTCAGCCTTCTTCTCTCCTTTGAAGAAGGGAATAAAGGAGTCAGATGATCAATTTTGCAATTTGCAGTTGCCAAGCAGCTTTGAAGCAATTTAGTGATTTGGGTACTTATTTCCTGCCTGTCCTGATGGCAGGAGATGATATCAGGATATTGAGCCTTAATAGTCTATTCATTCCCCTGATAAAACTGAGGGAATCAAAAGTTTTTCTGGTTTGTTTTTTGGTTTTTTGTTGTTGGTTTTTTTTTCCATGTTAATTTTGGCTTTACAAGAGCTTGTTGTGCATTGTCTTTGAATTCATTTAGGAAAGCTGTGAAAAATAAAAGCACAATTTGCCAAGTTTCAGGCACCTTCCACCACGCAGGCCTGAGCACCCATTCAGCTGGACTGTTCAGGGGACCTGAGAGGCATTAATTAAAAGGGTGGTGTTAATGAACACAAAAGGAGTGTGAGCATCACCACTCAGCAGCCCAGAGGCTCCTGTTCGCTGCAGCCTAATCCTCCTCCAGGGATTAATGTCAACAATAGAATTTAAATTCACTAAACACCTTATCAGATTGGCATTTACACCCCGCTATTAAACGTTTATCAGGACAGCAAAAGCCTGGATTTCATTCCTCTCATCCCCACATCTCCAATTATTTGGGAGAAGAGCTCCAACAGATCATTCCCTTCCTGGCTGGATGCCCGGGATGGGTCCAGGAGAGCTCCAGGGAAGGGATTTGGGTGCAGCCCCCGAGCCACAGCCCCCTCCTGCTGGGACTCAGCACCCTGGGTGCTCTTTGCTGCTGCTTTGGAGGTGTTGGGGATCCAACCCCAGCCTGGCATCCCTGGGCTCTGTTTGCTGCTCCTTTGGAGGTGTTGAGGATCCAACCCCAGCCTGGCATCCCTGGCTCCTCTTTGCTGCTCCTTTGAAGGAATTGAGGATCCAACCCCAGCCTGGCATCCCTGGCTCCTCTTTGGATTTTTCCAGAAAACATGAATGTGACAGATCACCTTTAAAAAATTAGAACCCGTTCTGCCATGAGCCAGGTGCCAAATCCAACGTGGATTCCATGGAGAGAATCCAACCCCAGCCTGGCATCCCTGGCTCCTCTTTGCTGCTCCTCTGGAGGCGTTGAGGATCCAACCCCAGCCTGGCATCCCTGGCTCCTCTTTGGATTTTTCCAGAAAACATGGATGTGACAGATCACCTTTAAAAAATTAGAACCCGTTCTGCCATGGCTGTGAGTGGAAACAGATCTCCTTCCATGAGCCAGGTGCCAAATCCAACGTGGATTCCATGGAGAGAATCCAACCCCAGCCTGGCATCACTGGGCTCTGTTTGCTGCTCCTTTGGAGGTGTTGGGGATCCAACCCCAGCCTGGCATCCCTGGCTCCTGTTTGCTGCTCCTTTGAAGGTTTTGAGGATCCAACCCCAGCCTGGCATCCCTGGGTCATTTTTGCTGCTCCTTTGGAGGTGTTGAGGATCCAACCCCAGCCTGGCATCCCTGGCTCCTCTTTGCTGCTCCTTTGGAGGCGTTTCAGCCCCTCAGCCCCACAGCCAGCCCAGCACCCTCCTCCCTGCAGCTCCTGCTGGGCTGGCAGAGCTGATGGTGCAGGAGCAGATGGCAAGCAGGCGTTAATTGATCTGCTGGGGCAGCTCGAGGTGGCCTTGCTGGAGCAGAATATGCAAAGATCCATAATGAACTTTCATTAGCAGCAGAGAAAAAAAAAAAAATTAAAAAAAAAAAATCCTGTGACAGAGACTTGTCTGATGAAAATCCAAATTTCAGATCCTTTCCTGCTTGTAGCCAGGCCAGGAAACTTCACTCCCTGGGATGACTGTGGAAAAAAAGTGGAAAAAAGTGGTTTAAAGTTTTGGTGGTTTTTTTCAGTCTTTTTCCCAAAGTGAAATTTCTTCTGGAGCCATAATTTTACACTGAGGAACAAAACAACTCCCCTTTGCCCTTTCTGGGTTTTCAAGCCTTTGTTAGCAGGAAAGCATTCCTGCATTTTCTTACAATGTGTCTCTGCCAGCAGGCAAAGAAACTTCGAGGAGGGGATGCTAAAAAAATGAGAAAATCAGAGCATTTCCAGCATCAGGGTTTACCCTGGAAAACACCACAGGCATGACCACCCTGGAAATGACAGCACAAACTTACAGCACGAAATTACAGCACGAAATCACAGCACAAAATCACAGCACATTACCAGATCACAGAACGGTTTGGGGTGGAATGGACCTTAAAGATCTTCGTGTCCCAACCCCCTGCCATGGACAGGAACATTTTCACCAGGTCAGAGCCCAGAATAATTCACCAATTGCTGGCAATCACTAAAGAAAAAGTTGTTCAGATGTTTTGAATAATATTCAATTCCGGGTGGGTTTTTCTTTCTCCTCAGAGCAGCGAATTAAAGAACGGCAAGAATTAAAAGAGAGTTTGGGAAATCTGAAGCAACAAAAAGAAATTATACTCCTGTCAATGTTATCACAATTTTGAGGAATTACACTTAAACCTGGCCCCGTTTCACACCAGGAAGTAAAACCCTGTGGCAGAAAATGCAGAATCTTTGGAAGAGTCCCTGCAGGAGCCCTGAGCCACTCCTGGGACTCCTCTCCTGCTCCCTGAGCACTTGGGCTGTTCCAAAGTCAAGGAACGAGCAATGAAAGTTTGGTTGTTTCCCTTATTTAAAAAAAAAAATAAAAATTTGGGGACTAGTTGCAGATTTCTGTAACTCTGGATGTATTAACTAAAATTATTGTGCTCAAAATATCAGGACATCCTCAGCCTGCAGCGGGGGCTGCAAACCCTGCTTTCAGTACATAGATTTAACAGATCACAAACCATGCAGATGTGTGTTTCATGAGAAGGAAATTTGGGTCCATTCTGAGGATATTTGGGTCCATTCTGAGGATCTCAGGTCCATTCTGAGGATCTCAGGTCCATTCTGAGGATATTTAGGGTGACTCTGAGGATCTCAGGTCCATTCTGATATATTTGGGTCATTCTGAGGATCTCAGGGCCATTCTGAGCATATTTGGGTCCATTCTGAGGATATTTGGGTCATTCTGAGGATGTTTGGGCCATTCTGAGGATCTCAGGTCCATTCTGAGGCTATTTGGATCCTTCTGAGGATCTCTGGTCCATTCTGAGGATATTGAATCATTCTGAGGATATTTGTGTCCATTCTGAGCATATTTGGGTCCATTCTGAGGCTATTTGGATCCTTCTGAGGATCTCTGGTCCATTCTGAGGATATTGAATCATTCTGAGGATATTTGTGTCCATTCTGAGCATATTTGGGTCCATTCTGAGGCTATTTGGATCATTCTGAGGATGTTTGGGTCATTCTGAGGATATTGAGTCATTCTGAGGATATTTGGGTCCATTCTGAGGACGTTTGTGTCCATTCTGAGGATCTCAGGTGCATTCTGAGGATATTTGTGAATTCCACCAGGGTGCATAAACCCCTCAAACCAAGGCAAGGGCAGGAGCCCCCCTCAGAGCAGAGGAATTTGGGGATTTCTGTGTCCCTCTGGCTGCCCTGACCCAACAGCACAATTCCCTTTTCCCCCACAGATCTGCAGCAGGAGGCCAATGATGCCAAGCTCTTCTTCAAAATCCACCCATGACAAGGACCCTGAGAGGAATTTTGAGCTTTGTGAGGAACAGGAAATTTCTTTTCCAGTCATCCACAAGGGTCAAGGCCAGGCTGGACAGGGACAGAGGAAGGGGTGGCACTGGATGGGATTTGAGGTCCTGCCCAACCCAAATCATCCTGGGACTCCCTGACTCTGCCTGTCAGAGGCTTTTGTTCCCATTTTACACCAGCGAAGCCGCGTTACAACATCTCCCAGCCTCCTGCATAATGCAAGCGACACGATTCCATCGGGTGGTTGCAGCACTGAACTGGATTTATTTTTTAATAACGCCATATATATTTTATCCAGACTGTCATTCAGGCCTTCAGAGCTGGGAAAACGAAGACAAACATTACAGAAAAGTTTATGATTCCCTCACTCGGAGGATTTCCACTCCGCTCTCATTATTTCTGGCAGATTCGCTGTGGGGAGTTTTGCTTCTTCTCCTCGGTTATAAATATTCCATGCAGATTTTTAATTAGAGCAGCACGGGGGTTTTTGTTTTTTTTTTTTGGCTGAGACAAAAGAAATTGGATTTTCCCCCCCCTCCCCTTCACCATTTGGGCTTCATTCATGTGGATGGACTTCCAGTAATGTGCCCACATCAAATCTCTGCATAAACAAACCAGAGGCTGTTTTATTGAACTAAAACTCTAATTGCTTTTACCAACAGGTGTCTGCGAGTTGGAAAGCAAAACAAATGTTTGATCTGGTCCTTCCTCTAATTAGCAACAGATGAATTAGCAGCTGAAGGGAAAGATGCACTTTGGAGCCCATTGTCTGGGTTTAAACTGCTCCTGTGGAATGTTTCATTCAACAGGAATTTGCTTATGAAGGAGTCAGAATTTGTTGCAGGGAGCACTGAACCATAAGGAAAAGCAAAAAAAAAAAGGAACTCTAGGGGGGGAAGGATAAAGCAGAAGGAGCAAACAGCAGAGTTCTGATTTCTGCCTTTCAGATCTCCTTCAGAAAACTTTTGCTGCGCTCTTCTTCATCTGCTCCTGGATCCTGATTGAGGATTTTATTGGGATTTTTCCAACGAGCTGCCTCGTTTGAAACCAGAGTCCCAGACTGGCCTGGGTTGGGAGGGACATTAAATCCCATCCAATGCCACGGGCAGGGAACCCTCCACTAATCCAGGATGCTCCAGGGCAGGTCCTGGAATCCATGTGGGGCTCCTCAGACAGATTCAACCAAAGGGAGCTTCCAGGTGCTGCTGTCTCCTCCTCCATCCCTTGTGTTCCAACCCCAAAGCAGCTCCCAGGATTTGCCACTGGTGTTGGCAAATTTCTGTCCCTGAATCCGTGTGGGACCCCTCAAACAGGTGATTTAACCAAATGGAGCTTCCAGGTGCTGCTGTCTCCTCCTCCATCCCTTGTGTTCCCAACCTCAGAGCAGCTCCCAGGATTTGCCACTGGTGTTGGCAAATCTGCGTCTCTGCCCAGAAAAAAGGAACAACAAAACCCCCAGCTCGGCCCTGCTGCCAGTTCAGCTCTTTATCTCCTGATTTAATTGATTTACAAACTGCAGCCATCCAAGGGATGATTCCATCAGGCCACTGAACGCTGCCCTGCACAGGGGGCTTGGGGATGGCAACCAGGCCGAGGAAGGACTGGAAGTGGCTCTGAATTCCACATTTTCTCCTCCTCCTTCTCCAGAAAAGAATGCAAAGCAATCAGTATTTACGTGAAAGTGTGTGTGAGAAACTCCATTACAAAAATGTAAACGTCAGAAGGCTTTAGGAGAACTTAGAACAGGGCAAAAGGGAACTATGGGGAGAGCAGAGGATGTCTAAACTACGGTAACATAACTAAAAATCACTAAAGCTTTTCTTAATATTCACACAATAGCTATCCCTTAATTGGGAGAGCCAATTATCTCATTATCCATCTACAACAGGTCCATCAGCCAAACAGATTCCAGTTTCCACCAGAAATGGAGTTAGGAGTTGAATTAATCTCTGGGTTTTTTTCCATTTTACTCCTCAGGGATCACAGACAGAATAAGGACAGAGGGACAATGAAAGATTTGGTGTTGCCATGGATTTTTGTGGTCTGCATTGGACAAGACCTCTCAAAAGGACATCAGTGAGACTCCTCCCAACAGCCAAACAACCAAACAGATTCCACCAGAAACTGATTCCACTAAATTCCAGTTTCCACCAGAAATGGAGCAAGGTGTTGAGTTAATGTCTGGGTTTTTCCATTTTACTCGGTAGGATAAATGGACAATGAAAGATTTGGTGTTGCCATGGATTTTTGTGTTCTGTATTGGAGAAGATCCCCCCAAAAGACATCACTGAGACTCTTCCCAACAGCCAAACAAATTCCAGTTTCCAGTTTCCACCAGAAATGAAGTTAGGTGTTGAATTAATGTCAGGTTTTTTTCCATTTTACTCCTTAGGGATCACAGACACAATAAGGACAGATGGGCAACGAAAGATTTGGTATTGCCATGGATTTTTGTACTCTGCAAGCAAACAAAATAGGGGAAAAGGGGAAAAAAATAGAAAAAGAGGATGCTGGGAGAGAGGAGTCTGAGCAACACCCCAAGGGACAGCCCTGTCCCATTTCAGAGCTGCCCAGAGCTGCTCCCACCTGCTCAGGCTCCAAACTCTGGTTATTCCTGGGCCTGCAGCCTCTTCACTTTAATTGTTTCCATGACATAACAAGCATTTCACAGGAAAAAAAGAAAAAAAAAAAACCCAAAAAAAGGCACGCTGAAAAGTGTAAAAACTCCTCATGCCCTTGTTCTCATATTTTTCCTCTCAGTGCTGCACCCCGGGCGAAGAAATTCATTTGGCTTTACAAGGAATTCTGCTGTAAGTCAAGTGTTGTTAAGGGCTTCTTCCTGTTGTTTATCACGGGAATCGGAGCTGAGGCCTGGCTGAGCTCTCCCGGGGACGCTTGTTTATTAAAAGGTACAAGTGTTCCTGCAGCCCTACAAGCACGGCCCTGACAAGCTCCCCCTTCCTTTTCTCACAGCTCCGGAATAAATAACTCCAGAGCTGAGGAGAGGCTCGGGCTCTGCCCGGGCTGACAGCGGCTCCTGATCCCCGCGCTGAGCAAATTCAGGGAGCGGGGAAAACTCCAAAAACGCTTGGGTTTTTTTAAAAAGATTGTTTGAAATGTAATAGTAATAAAATGGCAATGATATCAGAGTAATCATGATAAAAAATTTATAAAAATAGCAATAATATCAGAGTAATAATGATTTGGATAGAATTAGAATAACAAAAATTTATATATGTAATTAGAATAATAAAAATGTGGACAATTAGGATTAGGACAATACGAGACAATAGAAAGAAAGAGTTACAGACAGCCCAGGTGCCTCTTTTCATTTCTTTTTAAAATTTTAAAAGTTTAATAGTAATAAAATGATTATAAAAATAGTAATAATATCAGAGTAATAATGATTTGGATATAATCAGAATAATAAAAATTTATATACGTAATTAGAATAAAAATTTGGACAATTATATTAGGACAATATGAGACAACAAAAACAAGGAGTTATGGACAGTCCAGGTACCTCTTTTCACTTGTTTTTAGAATTTTAAAAGTTTCATAGGAATAAAATGGTTATAAATAGTAATTAAATGGTTATAAAAATAGTAATATAATTAGAGTAATAATTATTTTGACAATTAGGATTAGGACAATACGAGACAATAGAAACAAAGAGTTACAGACAGCCCAGGTGCCTCTTTTCACTTGGTTTTAAAATTTTAAAAGTTTCGTAGTAATAAAATGGTTATAAATAGTAATTAAATGGTTATGAAAATAGTAATATAATTAGAGTAATAATTACTTAGACAATTAGGATTAGGACAATACGAGACAATAAAAACAAGGAGTTACAGACAGCCCAGGTACCTCTTTTCACTTCTTTTTAAAATTTTAAAGGTTTAATAGTAATAAAATGGTTATAAAAATATCAATATAATTAGAGTAATAATAATTTGGACAATTTGGATTTAGGACAATATGAGACAATAAAAACAAAGAGTTAAGGACAGTCTGGGTACCTCTTTCTGGGCAAAATAAGCCCAAAAAAGGACCCACGTTAACAGAGGATTAACCCTTAAAAACAAGAACCTGTTGCATGTTCATACACCCCATCCATGATGCATAAATTCCATTCCAACACAGGATTCTGGCTGGGCAGTTTCAGCTTCTTCCTCTGAATCCTGACAGCATCTTCAGGGCTGAGCAAGGAGGGAAGGAGTTCATTTCCACTGATAAGGGAGCCATAAATTCTCTTTCTCTCTGCGCAAGAAAATACATCACAAGTGTAGGAATTGACTTTGTGCTGGGAGGAAAAATAAATAAATAAAAGGGGGAGACACAAGCAAAAAATAATAAACCCGAAAGAAAATAAACCCAGTGCATAAATCACTGCAGAGCCAGGGTGGAAGAGGCTGCGCTTCATAAAATCTGACACTGTCATCTCTGGTCTGCAAAAAGGAGATAAAAAAAAACAAACCCTGGATGCTAAATTTGCCCTTTACATCGAATTTAAAAATTACAACATCATAAAATCAGAATAAATCCGTCAACTTCAGTGCCCGGGACTGTGGTAGGGATTGTCCATTAGATACCCAGGATTTGGAGCTGAATTTCTCCTGAATTTAGAGCCTGGGCGTTTTAACTTCCCCCGTTAGAAATGAATCAGACTCCTCTGGTCCCTCACCCTACAGAATTCCTGTTCTGTACATCCCACATCAGATTCTAACCCTGACTCAAGATTTATTCCCCCAGAGCAGGGGTTTGTGTGCTCTTCGTTATTTCACACAAGGAGCTTGGAAAAGGCAGCAGGACCAGGCTTTGTCCCTGGGATTTCCACCTCCAGCCACAGCAACAAAAAGGAAAGGGAAAAAAAGAAAAAAAATCCGGTCCTTGACCCTCAGTCAACCTGGGGAATTATTTTTAGGAAATCCTGAAAAGTGCAGAAGGCAGCAGGGGGAGGCAGGGGATGAGCACCCAGCCAGGTTTCAGAGGTGCCTGAAGGGTGTGGCAAATACCCCAGAGGGAAACGCAATCATTTGCATAAATTATGGTGATTTCTGTTTGAAGAAGTTTCTTTATTTTTCTGCCTCTGTGGGGGGGTTGTTTGTGTTTTCTTCATCTAAGCAAAAAGAAAAGGACTAAAAAGTTAAATATTGGAAAGAGGAGGGGATCCAACACCTGGACAAGAAATGAAGCTGTTAATGAAGTTATTAATGAAGTTATTAATGAAGTTATTAATGAAGTTATTTCAGTTTTCATTTCAGCCACCAACCCACAGCAGCCCCAGTTTACCCTCAGCTGCCCCTTAATTTCCAGTGGGCCACAGATTCATCACCCCACTGATGAAAACCCATACAGGGGGAGTTATAACTGAAAACTTTTAACATTAAAAGGAAGGCAACAAAGCATGGGGAGAAGATGTGAGGTGTACTTCACGTTTTGTGCACTGACCTTCCAGAATCAGGGAAAAATTAATTAGGGGCCACAAGGAAAAATATCCCACAGGAACTCCCGAAAACCCTGAATTTGGACAGGCTGCCCAAGCAGCATCGGGGGATTCGCAGGATTTTTGGATGTGTGTAAACTCCTCTTTGTGCTCTCGAAAATCTGCTTTAAAAGGGACCTAAGTAACTGTGCAGGACTCTAAAACTTCTGCACAGATAAAGCTGGGAAATAAGACCAATGAAATAATTAACCGTGTGGAAAAAGCTTTTAAAGAATGGAAAAACGACAGAACTGTGAGAGGATACCGAAGACAGGCAGGTGCTCAGTTTAAGCAATCTGGAAGAGGATTCAGCCCCAAAAATCCCCTCTCAAATCCCCAGAAGCTTGAGGCACTAATCCCACACCTTCAAGCCCCCAATTAAGCACTCCTTGAGGATCAGATGCTAAAAAGCACGAAACAAAACGCGCTCACGTTTTCTCGCGAACCATTTCCACCCAAATGTTCCATTTTTCCTGCCCTGGCAGCAGATAACGGCGGGGAAATGCTCTCTGAGTTTGCAGAGCAGGTGACTGTAATGTGGCATCAACGCGTTCATTATGCAAATCTGATTGTTTAAATCTTCAGCTGGAGCTCAGTTTGTTTGGATGGGGCAGAGGACGCTCAGCTCTTGGAGTTTCCTTGCTTTGTTCACCGGCAGATTTGCTGGGATAATTGTGGATATTCCCCCCCCAAAGGCATTCGGAGCCCAGGGAGAGCTCGGCTCTGATGAGGGAAGGAAATTTTAACCTGGGCTTTGAGCTGGAATTCCACTGCCCGATTCAGAGGGAGGGGCTGCAGTGATAAGGCTGAGATATTCCCAGATATTTTCACTTAATTCTCTCTATTCCATTGACCTCGTGTAGGGAGGAACTGATTCTTCTTAAATTGGAAATTGGGAATTGGAGGGTGGGTGTGAAATAACTGCAGGGTCCTTTGGGAGCTGCCACATTTGGAGACATGGATATGGATTTGTAAAATAATTTCCATGGGTCTGTGTATAACACCAATATTGATATTAATATTAATATTTATTAACTATAAAGAATAATTAATAAGTATCAACTATTAATAATATTGTTATTAATAATTAATCTTTATTAACAACAATTATATAATCATTATTATTAATAAAATAATATAGAATAATATCATTAATATTATATAATAATAATAATAACAATAATAATAACAATATAATGTCCATCATAATAATAATAATAATAATAATAATAATAATAATAATAGTGCCACCCCTTCAGATAATAATAATAATCATCATCCTCATCATCTTCACTCCAGCCCTTCAGAAACACCTCCAGATCTTGGCATTTTCTCCTGTTTTTCCATTTACAAGTCTGTAAATCTGTATTTATAATTCTGTAGCTTGAAAGTTGCTCTTGCAGCAGTGAGGGAGTTTGTTCGCATGCAATTCCACGTTCTTGGGCAGGTTTGTGTGGAAATTTGGGATTGATGAGCATGGACTCTGGCAGACCAGGGCCTGAGAATTCCGCTCTTTATTCCCAGGTGATTTCCAGCAATACTTTCACAAAATCCGTTCCAAATTTCTGATTTTTCTCCAATTCACCAAGAACTAAAACCACACCAGATTTTGACAGGTTTTTGGGTTTTTTTCCCACCCAGCTCTGAGTGAGCTGCTTCTCTTATTGCAGATCCTTCCTTAAATTAAACCACAGCTCAAATGGCTTAAAAACGTGCCGTAAAATTTATTATTGAGTTAAAAAAGGCAGCAAAAAGGGGTCCAGAGGCAGGAGAAGCCTCATCCTGTGCTGAAGGAGCTCCTCAGAGATGCAGAACCACAGGATTGTGGTGGGAAATAAAATGAACCAAGGCCTCTTACTGATCAAACCCCTCATTGGAACGGAAGCATTTGGAGATTACTTTCAGCTTCTGGAAATTACTGACAATAAACAAAGATCCAAACAGAGCCTCTGAAGCCATCACAGAGCTGCTCACGGGGGTTTCTATGCATCGAGGCAGGAGAGAGGAATAAATTTTTTAAAAAAAAGGCTAAAAAAGGGGTGAATTATTACTGCCAGGTCCTTGGAGGAATTTCAGCCCGCGGGATGCTCCGGCTGCCGCGAATAAAGGAGGAGACGAGGCCTGAGACGAGGTTTCAAAAGCAGGAGGAAGAGAAAGAGGAAAAGCCAAGATTTATTTGATTCATCCCAACAGCAAGAGGGGCTCTGCTCGCCAAGGTTAGCTGACAGCAGCACAAAAATGGAAGAGCCATAAATTTGTCCCCAACGAGATCTATTGGCACTTGGAGATGATGGAACCTGGTTCATCATCTGACTTATTTTAAAATATTTACACGCAGAGCAGGACGTGCTGAATATAGAATTATTCTATATTCAGATAGAATAATGCTGTCTCTGAAATTTTAAGAGGATGCGTGTTGCCCTGATTTTTTTAAGATTTTTTAAGCCTCCCGTGTTTGCATTCTTGTAACAAACTTGCTCACGCACTTTATAAATAAATTATTGTTTTGCGTCCTTTTATGAAATAAAAGAAATCTGATGGACTGTTGGTTTGTCCAGTGTGGCACTGTCACCCTCCAATCCACTGCCACTTTTAGAAATCAGGAGCTGAACTTCCCTTTTTTACCTTAAACACAGCAACGTGTGCACCTCGTGTTATTTCGGGTCCTGTAATGACAGATGCACAAAGCTGGCGTGGATGAAAGTGGAAATAAAGGAATGTGTGGTCGTTATTTCCCCAAATAATCTCCTTTCCTAAAAAGATGTGCGTGAAGCCTGCAGGCCATCCCATCCCATGCCAACAATTCCACATGAATTAGCTGATTTGGTGCCAGTGAAACAAAGGATGGGGGGCACCATTTCCCAGATCCATGCCATGGCACTGTGGGAAGAGGCATTTCAGGAACAGGTTCCCTGGGTTTTTTGTGAATATTTTCCTAATGTTCACGTGCCAGGATAAATCTTTGTGTGGCATTGGGTCTGAGCTCTCTCTGTGTTGCTGTCAGGTTGGATGTGACACACACACACACACACACACGTGATCAGGGGCTAAGAAGATAAAAGTTTTTTATTCTGCAAGTTCTCCAGCCTCACTGCTGGTGATTTTACAGGGAACTGGGGCCCTCGTTAGCAGAGGAAATGGGTGAATAGCCCAGAAACAGGCCTTGGAATGAAATCCTGATGGGCAGGGAGCAGGAATTTGAGCTGACACAAAGTTTGGGAGCTGCCAGCCCCATCCCATGCCATGGATCCCATCCCATGGATCCCATCCCATAGATCCCATCCCATCCCACCCCATCCCATGGATCCCATCCCATTGTTCCCATCCCATTGTTCCCATCCCATGGATCCCATCCCATTCATCCCATCCCATTCATCCCATCCCATCCGATCCCATGGATCCCATCCCATCCCATCGATCCCATCCAATGGATCCCATCTCATCCCATGGATTCCATGGATCCCACCCCATCCCATGGATCCCATCCCATAGATCCCATCCCATCCCATCCCATCCCATCCCATCCCATCCCATCCCATCCCATCCCATCCCATTGTTCCCATCCCATCCCATCCCATCCCATCCCATGGATCCCATCCCATCCCAGCTCAGCCAGGACCCCTCAGGAACCCACAGCCAGGTCATCTTCCAGGAGGAAAGATTCCAATCCTGACTTCTTGGCGTTTGGGAATTTCTTTTTCCTGACTTGGCCCCACACGGGGCTCCTGCACTCGGGACAAATCCCTTGCCCTGCTCAGGGATCAGGGTTTCACATCCCAGTTTTTAATATTCCTCTAAACAAAAACTTCCTAAAACCCCCGTTTCAAAAAACTTCCTAAAACCCTGTTTCAAAAAACTTTCCTGAAACCCTGTTTAGGGAAGGTCTAATCCCAGTTTTGAGCCTGGATTCGCTTTCCAGCCTCGGACACGTCAATTCTCTGCCTCAGTTTCCCACCACGGAGGGGGTGATGCCCAATACTGGCCACTGCTCCATCCCAAATATTACTGGAGTGAAAAATGGACGGGAACAAGCCAGGAGGTGCTTTCATTGTCCTGAATGAAACCATTCCTCTGCTAGGTCAGGGTAAACCCACCTAAAAAAAATCATCTCAATTTTCCTCTAAAAAAAGCTAATTTTCCTAAAAAAAAAATCTCAATTTTCCTCTAATTTCAGCTGAATGAAGGAAGGAGGGACAAATCACCCAGGTTATTCCTTGAGTGGGCTCTGGACAATTGGTTTGAAAAAGGAAAGAAAGGAAAAGAAATGGGCCCTTCCCAGGCTGATTCATCCCACTCCAAGGCAGGGCAGATAAATTGCTTTTATTCCTTCAAATCAAAGGAGCCATAAGAACACTCCCAGAGCAAGACTTTGAATGTGCCTGCCCACTGACAGAGATGAATTTCATTCTAACTGAAAATCCATACAAACTTTAATTTTGAATGAACCTTTGATTCCCAATTAATTTTTTTTTTCTCCCCGAGTCCTCGATTTCACTTGGAGGTATCAGGGAATTCCCACAGAATAATTCCCAACCAGCTCTAATGATGGAGCACAAATTGCAGATTTGTTTTATTTTATTTTATAAAGCAAATTTCCAATTAAAGGCAGATCCTGTTGGAGGCAGCATCCCAAAACCACAGTGTGCCTCAGGCTTTGGGAAGAAACCAAAGAAACAGCAACACAACCAACAAATAACTCCAAAAATGTAATTTATGTTGTTCTTGCTGTTCTGCTGTGGTTGGCAGAGAACTTTTTGCCCTAATGAATAATTTGAAGCGCTAAAAGAAATGCCAGGAGCAGCTCAAAGGTGCTGAGTGACCCTGGATTTCCTGCTGGCCGTCCCAAAAAATGGAAATATCTGCGCCCAGAGGGGCTGGGAGGGCTGAGCTTTAGTAAAAATCTAATGATCAAAAAAACTAATAATACAAATGAAAATGAAAATAAAAATAAAAATAAAAATAAAAATAAAAATAAAAATAAAAATAAAAATAAAAATAAAAATAAAAATAAAAATGAAAATGAAAATAAAAATGAAAATAAAAATAAAAATAAAAATATCCTGGTGGCACCAAGCTTTGTGGGCCATAATAATAATAACAATAATAGTAATAATAGTAATAATAATAGCAATAATAATAGTAATAATAGTAATAGTAATAATAATAATAATATCCTGATGGCACCAAGATTTTGAGGCCATAATAATAATAACAATAATAACAGTAATAACAGTAATAATAGTAATACTAGTAATAATAGCAATAATAGTAAAATAGTAATAATAGTAATAATAGCAATAGCAATAGTAATAGTAATAATAACAATAATAATAGTAATAATAGTAATAATAATAGCAATAATAATAGCAACAGTAATAATAGTAATGGTAATAGTAATAATAATAATAATAATATCCTGATGGCACCAAGCTTTGTGGGCCATAATAATAGCAATAATAATAGTAATAATAGTAATAATAATAGCAATAATAGCAACAACAACATCAATAATAATAATAATAATAATAATAATAATAATAATAATAATAATAATAATAATAATAATATTGATATCCTGATGGCACCAAGCTTTGCAGGCCCCAGCCAGGCATTAAACGTTAAAAATGGGGCTTTTTGCCCAGGTAAATCATAAAAACCCACCACAAAAACCGGGCACAGAAGGAACTGGAGAACACAGGGACGTGACACTTGTAAAAATGGACATTTTAATGGGGAGTGACACAAAGCCACAAGGACAGACAGACATTAAAGCCCCGTGTGATTAGCAGGGCCTCTCTGGAGCCTCTCTCTGCAGCAGGAAGGGCCCCACACTCATTTCCTTCAGCAAAAATCTGAAATAACCCCAGCTGGACACCTTTCCCTGCCCCTTTCTCAGGGCAAGCTTCCCAACCAAAGGGAAAAAATCACTTTTTAAGGATGTTTGAAGAGGGATTGCAACGTTCAGGACTGGCTCAGTTGTTGTGAGCGCCTTGCACATGACAGCCCGAGGAGCAGCAGAGACAATTCCCCTCCCTTTGGAGCTGGGCTGGTCCCCATCAGCAGCGAACAAATGAAACCTGATTGCGAATTTGGGACCCCTTTTGTCTCCTCCTCATCTCTCTGAAGGGTGGCACATGAATGGCACCAGCCTGTGGATTAATGAGCCCTGGGAAATGTTCTTACATTCTTACATTCTTACATTCTTACATTCTTACATTCTTATATTCTTACACAGGCTGAGAGCTTCAGCAGAGCTGAAAACAGAACGGGAATTAAACAGGGAGGAAAAGAGGAGTTCTGGTTTCATTTGCAGCCCTGAACTGGGAGGCTCAGAGGGTGAGACAGACCAGAAATATTTTTTAAGCCGGGACTTGTGGTGTGGTCTCTCCAAGCCAGGATTTGTGGCACAGCAGCTCATCAAGGGCCACAGGAGAAGAGAATGTCAGGGAAATTCACCCACAAACACCAGCGGTTTGTGTCCAAAAAGGAGACAGAGGAGTCATTTTTGACTTTATTCCAATCAAGGCAGAGGCCGTGGGGCATCCCCTGGGGTCTCTCCAAGTTTTGGAGGATGCAGCCTCCCTTTTTATCCCAATTTCCAGCCACATTTCCCTTCTCTCTTTCCCCATTTCTGAGGTACTTGAGAGGTTCAGACTTCCCAGTACACCTGATCCCAAAGATTCCCCTCTAATATACAAAACCCTCTTTTTAATTTTTAATTCTTACTGAATTTAAGGGTTTTTCCTCATTTCTGGGGTACTTGAGAGGTTCAGACTCCCCAGTACACCTGATCCCAAAGATTCCCCTCTAATATATAAAACCCTCTTTTTAATTTTTAATTTTTACGGAATTTAGGGGGTTTTCCCTCATTGTTTCTTTCATCTCTCAATGTCCAATTTCATTTATCAGCAAACCTAAAGTTTATTTGTAAAAGCAAATCTCTTTTTCCATTCATCAATCAGTGCAATCCTTCCCAGTGTTTCTTTTCTCTCCCAGTGCTGGTTTCATCCCCCAGCAGCCCCACAGCTTGTTTGCAAACACAAATCCCCCATTCCTCTCCAGACGATGCTCAAACCCCTCCCACTCCACACAAGGCACAGTCCGTCAATAACGCCAATAACGCAGTGAAATCCCTCACATGAACCTGAATTATCCCTCTCTGGATTTTCTTTTTGCTGTTTTTAAAGCCCCGCTGAAATTCCCACCCCCTTTTGGACGCCCCCCTCTCCCTGGGGGCTCCGGTGCCTTTTCCCTGCCCTCAGACAACTTCTAGAGCCCAACCAAAATCTGCTCAGCCAAACCACTCATCCTTTGTCACTTTAATCTCTCCTCGGAAATCAAACCCTCCATCTTCATCATCTTCCCTGTCCTTCCACAGCAATCCAGCCCTGAGCTTCTGTTCCCTCTGGCGAGTTGATAAAAGACAATTGCAAATATTTGGACGCCGTCCTGCGGTTTGCAAATTGGAGCAGCGGCTTTGCTGGGGTCTGTTCTGCTGTTTGCTCTGCCTTGTCCCCTGCACGCCCGGTGCTGAAAGCTTCCAGCAGGGAAAAGATCAGCAGATAATCAAAATACTGAATGCTGAAAAGGTCAACATAATCCTGAGCAGAACCTGTTCTGCTACTCCGATGTATTGGGTATTAAAATCACTGCGTCCTGCACTTGTGAGAAAGAGCGGGGGGGGAAAAGAGCAAAGGCTGGAGCATTAATCCACGAAGGCAGCAGTGAAAAGGAGAAGGAAACATTCTGAACCATTGATTTCATCTGAGTTCCTTTCCTAAAAAAGGGATTTCCCCTTTTCCATTCCGAGGTGAACACTCAGAATGAAGCAGCCTCACAAAACATCTCCACTAGGCACGGAATTGAATGGGGTTTTCTGGGAGTGTTTCAAGGAATTCTGGGCTGGAATTGAACGAGTTGGAAGATTCTGCTTCAGATTCAACAAGCTGAAATATTTACCCCAGTGTTTACACCCTGAAGATGCTGCTGGTGCTTTACCCTAAAACGAGACATGGCAAGAAATGACTTTTCTGGCTGAGGTGTCCACCAGGCAGAGCAGTGGGGACGGTTTTGTTATTCATGCTGAGGAAACAAGGGCTGTGGATTTGCTGAAATTCCCCCAGAGAGCTCCAGCAACGCAGACACAGGAGCTGCATTTGCATTGAATACTGAATAAATAAATAAATCAGCAGTGAGGCAGCGCTGGGATGTTGGTGCTGGAAATGTTACACCCTGTCTTAGGGCAGAGCTGAAGTTCTCCCTGAAAACTCCAGGCAAAGCTGCTTTGCTATTTTTTTTTTTTTTAAAAAGGGAATAAATGTTACCACAAAGTAAAAAAAGAAAATCTTTTTGCCACTTCAGACTGTTACAAAAGAGTTGAGGTGTGTAAACATCAAAAAGGAAAATCTCAAAGCGTCTCAGTGGTGGGATCCCAGCTTTTTGTTGCTCATATTTTTCTTCCAGAGAACAGAAACTAATTTTTTTTTTTTTTAGCTGTTGAAACTCACCCAAAAACAAAAAAAAAGTCAATTTTTAAGGTGTTTGCAGAGGAGAATTTATCCGCAGCTTTTTGGAGGGCCACAAGTTCTAAGTGAAATAAAAATGAATGATTCACCCACCAGAAGAGCCACAGGTTTTCCCACCCTGCAGCAAGGGAGGTGTGATCACATTTATGTTCTATACCTGTTCCTTCTGCCAGCCCTGCCCCTTGTCTGCAGGGTGGGCAAGGTCAGAAAACGCCATAAACCCAGAATTAACACGGTTTGGGGGGTGGCAATGATGAAGGGAATTGTGGCAGGGTGGATTCAGCCCCTGGGCCCCACCTCTGTGACACCCTGAGGGCTCTGCCAGGGAGAGGAAAGGCAAACCAGGGCTTCATTCGCCAATTAATTTAATTTTTCATCACGAACATCTCAGGGAGGGTTTAGTGCCAGGCACAGGATTTACAGAGGGATAAAATTCCACCTGAGACTGAGAGTCTGGGGGAGCTTTGCAGGCTGCAGGTCCGTGCTCCCTCACACAAAAATCCACCCCTAACCCGAGGCTGGGGCTGGTTTGGGGTCATAAAGTGACAGGATCAGCAAAGACCAGGCTGCTCTGAAGTTTGGATCTTCACTATTCCCCCTGGATTTCATCTGTATTTTCTAAGCTTATCGGTAAAAGCTGATGGAGCTGCTTCTCCTTCTCCTTCTCCTTCATCTTCTCCTTCTCCTTCATCTTCTCCTTCTCCTTCTCCTTCATCTTCTCCTTCTCCTTCATCTTCTCCTTCTCCTTCTCCTTCTCCTTCTCCTTCTCCTTCTCCTTCTCCTTCTCCTTCTCCTTCTCCTTCTCCTTCTCCTTCTCCTTCTCCTTCTCCTTCTCCTTCTTCTCCTTCTCCCTCTGAGCTGCTCAATCCACAGCCTGTTCCAGATTATTCCCTGGCTCATTCCAGACTCATCCTCTGCTGGGTTTTCCAGGCTCTAAACCCAAACCCAAACCCAAACAAGGAGTGCAAACCCTGCAGGAGCCAATGGGAAAGACCCCAGGCACTGCTGGCATTTCAGAGAATTTCAGCTCATTTTCTGTGCCCAGTGCCAGCTCCAGGTTTGCCTTGCTGCTTTAATGCATTTTGATTTAAAACCTCTGAGGGCTCAGCTTAATGTTTTGCAATCCATTCTTCTTAGGGGAATTTGTGGAATTCACCATTCTTCCTAAAGAATTTGAGTTCTACTTGAATTAATCTAAAAATCTCCACCCTTTTCTCAAACATTCCCCTTTTCTCAAACATTCCCACTTGAATTAATCTAAAAATCTCCACCCTTTTCTCAAACATTCCCCACAACCCTGTGGGTTTTCTTCCCCTCAGACTAAGGAATATTTGAAAAGGAAAATTAGAAAGAGATTCAGATCCAGGTTGGAAAAAAAAAAAAAACCAAACCCCAAAGCATTGATTTCCTCAGTTATACTTAAGGCCCTTTCCTTTTGTAAAATAAATAACCTGAATAAACACGTCAGGGAAGATTAAAACCTCATTAAAAAGTGTAAACAGAGTACAAAGGAGATAAAAAAAAGGAAGCTTGGCTGAATTGAATAATGGCAATAATAAAATCACTACCCAATAATGCCAGTTAAAAGTCCCTGCTAAGGGGGGAGATGGGAAGCAGAGCTGCTGTTATCTCACACTCAGGATGGAGATTTCTTCTCAATAATTAGATAACGTTTTAATGAATAAATTAATTCCATTATCCAGGAAATGGGGATGGTTGATAAAGCTGATTCCAAGGCAGTTCCCAAATCTAATCAGGGATATTCTGCTCGGGAGGACGGGCGGGAGCTGCAATATTTCTCCCTGCCCACCTAAAGGAGGCACAAATGCTGAGGCCACCACTCCAACCCTGCCTGCACAAGAGCTCTGAAATCCCAATATTAATGCAAATTATGGCTTTCAGGCTAGCAATTATGCATTTTTATTTCACTGAGGTGAGCAGGATTCTTGCATATATCAAATGCTAAAGAAAACAACTTTATCTTCCTTTGAGGTGACATCCTTTTAAAGACAAATTCACAGAAAAGTTGAAATATTGCCTGGTGCAGAGCAGAACTTTGAGAGCGGGATGAAGCTGTGTTAATGCAGTGGCAGCGCTCAAAATTTTTAATTTAAAGGGTAAGGGAAGGGAAAAGAAGCAGAGGGAAGGATTGAGCGAAGAAAAGGGCAAAATGAGTGCACAGAGGGAAGGTTTCCATAGGCAATGACAGGAGCAAGGGAAGGAATTTTATTTTTGAATTGAAGGTAAAATGTGATGCAGGAGGAGGAGGAGGGAGGAATGTGCCTGGGCACAGGCGCCTGGTGATTATTGTCCCTGCTCTGCCTGTGCCCGGGCACAGGCACCCGGTGATGATCGTCCCTGCTCTGCCTGTGCCTGGGCACAGTCACCCGGTGATTATCGTCCCTGTTCTGCCTGCCAGGGGACGGCGAGGCCGGGGCTGCTCTGATTGCGCTCCCGGCCTTCCAGGCAGGGCCCAGCGGCGGAATCTCAATGGTGGCACCGCAGAGATCTCAGGCCCAGCGGCGGAATCTCAACGGTGGCACCGCCGAGATCTCAGGCCCAGCGGCGGAATCTCAACGGTGGCACCGCCGAGATCTCAGGCCCAGCGGCGGAATCTCAATGGTGGCACCGCCGAGATCTCAGGCCCAGCGGCGGAATCTCAACAGTGGCACCGCCGAGATCTCAGGCCCAGCGGCGGAATCTCAATGGTGGCACCGCAGAGATCTCGGGCCCAGCGGCGGAATCTCAACGGTGGGGCCGCAGAGATCTCAGGCCCAGCGGCGGAATCTCAATGGTGGCACCGCCGAGATCTCGGGCCCAGCGGCGGAATCTCAATGGTGGCACCGCAGAGATCTCAGGCCCAGCGGCGGAATCTCAATGGTGGGGCCGCAGAGATCTCAGGCCCAGCGGCGGAATCTCAACGGTGGCACCGCAGAGATCTCAGGCCCAGCGGCGGAATCTCAACGGTGGCACCGCAGAGATCTCGGGCTCCAGCCCAGAACCCGCGGTTCTGAACCTCCTCCCCTGGCGGTTCCCTCCCAGGTGTGTCAGGCCCCGCTCCCTTCCCCAGCCCGAACCATCCCAGCGGCTTCTGGCACTCCTGGAATCCCAGAAAGGCCCCAAGGGATTGGGCAGGTTCAGAGGATGCCCCGGTACCCCTGGGGTGGTGCTGGTCAGGATGAGGGAGGAGAGGAGAATCTTGGCTCCCTGTTTCAGAAGGCTGCTTTATTGTTTTGTGATATTATTTTCGATGATCATAAAATGAGAAGTGTTTTAAGAAAATATATTTTATAATATAAAAATAATAAATAAATATATATATATTTATTTATATATTATATATATATATTTATTTTATAAAATATATATTTTATGATATAAAAAAATAAATACAGACTAAATCCAGCATCATTTGGGGTCACTTAACTCATAGTTAACTTTGTTTACTGACTCTGTAAAAAAATTGATTTATAAAAAATAAATATTTTTAAAATGTTATTTAATGTTATTATTTTATAATATAATAAAATAATAAATATTTTTAAATAGATTTAATAATATAAAAATAAATAAAATAGATGTCTTAAATATATATATTTATTTTATAAAATATATATTTTATGATATAAAAAGTAAATACAGACTAAACACAGCATCATTTGGGGTCGTTTAACTCATTGTTAACTTCATTTACTGACTCTGTAAAAAAATTGATTTATAAAAAATAAATATTTTTAAATGTATTTTATAATATAAAAATAAATAAAACAGATGTTTTAAATATATATATTTATTTATTTTATAAAATACATATTTTGTGATATAAGAAAATAAATACAGACTAAACACAGCATCATTTGAGGTCATTTAACTCATTGTTAACTTTGTTGACTGACTCTATAAAAGAAACTGATTTATAAAAAATAAATATTTTTAAAATATTATTTTATTATATTATTTTATATAGATTCAGTTTGGGAAATCATGGTCAGATATAAATTCAGTTTGAGAAATCATGGTCAGATATGGATATGAATTCAATTTGAGAAATCATGGTCAGGATTAGATATAAATTCAATTTGGGAAATCATGGTCAGATATAAATTCAGTTTTGGAAATCATGGTCAGGATTAGATATAAATTCAATTTGAGAAATCATGGTCAGGATTAGATATAAATTCAATTTGGGACCAAGATTTTAATGAGCAGCTGCTCCTGATAGCTCAGGGTACCCAGGCTGACAGAGGAGTTTCCCAGATTTTGGTTTTGGCCCTGTTGGTGTTAATTTTGACAGATGTAAAGGACAAATCCTTTCCTGAGGTTCCTCTCTGAAAAGTTCAGGTTTGATGTTTGTATTAATTTCTGTATATTAACATCAGGCTCTGGCAAGCACAAATATTTCTCCCATAAAAAATTCAGCATTCTCTGTTAAATATTTCACAGCAACCATAAACCTTTATCAGTCACTTTAATTGACAGGCTCCTTTAGGTCTGTTTTGTGCTGAATAATTAAATCTTTCTGTCTTCATCAAAAACCCCCAAACCTGTGAATATTCTGGGTCTGTCCCTTGGCAACTGTGGGCTCTGAGTTTCTTGTTTTTCTCACTGCCTCAAGAAAAAATTAAGCACTGAGCACTTCCCTGAAGTTTTGAGGGCTTCAAGGACTCAGGATTCAGAGGAAGAAGCTGGCACTGCCCAGCCAGAATCCTGTATTTAAATGGAATTTATGCATCATGGATGAGGTGCATGAATATGCAACAGGTTATTGTTTTTAGGGGTTAATCCTCTGTTAACGTGGGTCCTTTTTTGGGTTATTTTGCCCAGAAAGAGGTACCTGGACTGTCCTTAACTCTTTGTTTTTATTGTCTCATATTGTCCTAAATCCAAATTGTCCTCATCTTTATTACTCTAATTATAGTACTATGATATTATTAATTATTTTATTCTTATTAAACTTTTAAATTTTTAAGAACAAGTGATTGGCGTTTTTCACAAATACTTCGGTAAGGCTTGGATTTCCTTCTTCCCTTCCCTTCCCTTCCCTTCCCTTCCCTTCCCTTCCCTTCCCTTCCCTTCCCTTCCCTTCCCTTCCCTTCCCTTCCCTTCCCTTCCCTTCCCTTCCCTTCCCTTCCCTTCCCTTCCCTTCCCTTCCCTTCCCTCCCTTCCCTTCCTCCCTTATTGTTTTTCAGGGTTAATCCTCTGTTCACCTGGGTCCTTTTTTGGGCTTATTTTGCCCAGAAAGAGGTACCTGGACTGTCCTTAACTCTTTGTTTCTATTGTCTCGTATTGTCCTAATCCAAATCGTCCAAATGATTATTACTCTGGTTTAATTACTATTTTTATAACCATTTTATTACTATTACAATTTTAAAAATTTTAAGAACAAGTGATTGGCGTTTTTCACAAATATTTCTGAAAGGCTTGGATTCCCTTCCTTCCCTTCCTTCCCTTCCTTCTCTTCCTTCCCTTCCTTCTCTTCCTTCCCTTCCTTCCCTTCCTTCTCTTCCTTCTCTTCCTTCCCTTCCTTCCCTTCCTTCCTTCCTTCTCTTCCTTCTCTTCCTTCCCTTCCTTCCTTCCTTCTCTTCCTTCCTTCCTTCCCTTCCTTCCCTTCCTTCTCTTCCTTCTCTTCCTTTTCCTTCCCTTCCTTCCCTTCCTTCCCTTCCTTCCCTTCCTTCTCTTCCTTCCCTTCCTTCTCTTCTTTCCCTTCTTTCCCTTCCTTCCCTTCCTTCCCTTCCTTCCCTTCCTTCTCTTCCTTCTCTTCCTTCCCTTCCTTCCCTTCCTTCCCTTCCTTCCCTTCCTTCCCTTCCCTCCCTTCCTGCTCCAGCTCTTGTGTTGTTTCTGCTCCTCTGAGTGGAGCTCGGAGTAAAACCCTGACTCGAGGAGATTTTCGTCATTGAGTGAAGGAAAAAATAAACAGAATTTAACACACAGCAATCATTAGAGCACCAGCCTGCGCTCCTGGAGAGATGAGAGCTCCTCATCCCCGCTGGTTCTGATGTCAGTGACCTTCCTCCTCCTCCTCCTCCTCCTCCAAGGCGCCATCAGCCCCAAGGCCGAGGACAGAAATTCAGGAGTGGGGATTGAGCACATCCTGCAGTGGATCCGGGGTGTTTGTGCTCCCTCATCAGCCCCAGTGACAGAGCAGAGGTGGCAGATGATGCCAGGGTATCCCCTGCTCTGCCACAGAGGTGAAGGGTGCACATTTGATTTTGGAAAATAACGATGCAGCTAATTACAGCTCTCGACTCTCCTTGCCCTGCCTGTGTTCTGGGGGAGCTGCTCTGCTCAGCGTGCACAAGGCAGTGCCACTGATTCTAAAGGTCAAAAGAGTCTCTTGTTAGCATTGGTAATTGCTGGTGATGGGGAATGAAATAAATACAGAATAAATACGGCAGCATTCGGGGTCGTTTAACTCATTGCTAACTTCTCTTACTGACTCTGCTCTGTTACACACCGAGCCCACCCTTAGGATGAGCTTAGCTGACAATTAGGATTTATTTAATGTGGCTGAAAGGGGAGAAATAACCAAAGAGAGGAGCTCTGGAGCTCTGGACTCCGGTCAGAAGATGGGGAATAAAATAAACACAGAATAAATACAGCATTATCTGGGGTCATTTGTTAACCTGTGTGACTGACCCTGTTCTGTTCTGCCACCACTCTTAGGATGAGCTTATCTCACAATTAGGATGTATTTAATGTAGGTGAAAGAGGAGAAATAACCCAAACCTGGAGCTCTGGAGCTCTGGAGCTCAGTCAGAAGATGGAGAATAAAATAAATACAGAATAAATACAGCATCATTTGGGGTCATTTAACTCATTGTTATCTTCTCTTACTGACCCTGTTCGGTTACACTCTGAGCCCACTCTTAGGATGAGCTTATCTCACAATTAGGATTTACTTTATGTGGGTGAAAGAGGAGGAATAACCCAAAAGTGGAGCTCTGGACCCCAGTCAGAAGATGGGGAATAAAACAAATACAGAACAAATACAGCATCATCTGGGGTAATTTGTTAACCTGTGTGACTGACCCTGTTCTGCTCTGCCACCACTCTTAGGATGAGCTTATCTCACAATTAGGATGTATTTAATGTGGGTGAAAAAAAGAAATCACCCAAACCTGGAGCTCTGGAGCTCTGGACCCCAGTCGGAAGATGGAGAATAAAACAAATACAGAATAAATACAGAATAAATACAGCATCATTTGGGGTCATTTAACTCATTGTTATCTTCTCTTACTGACCCTGTTCGGTTACACTCTGAGCCCACTCTTAGGATGAGCTTATCTCACAATTAGGATTTACTTTATGTGGGTGAAAGAGGAGGAATAACCCAAAAGTGGAGCTCTGGACCCCAGTCAGAAGATGGGGAATAAAATAAATACAGAATAAATACAGCATCATCTGGGGTCATTTGTTAACCTGTGTGCCTGACCCTGTTCTGCTCTGTCACCACTCAATTTTGTCCAGCTGGGGCTTTATTTTTTTATTTCATTTACAATCACCTGGTGCAAGTCTGCACAAACACCCCACCTAGACTCTATTTAATATGCACCAGAATTATTGTATTTGATATATATCAATTTTAAATCTGTTTCCACACAACCTTGACTGCCTTTCTGGCTGTATATCACTTCATCAGGCCAGCTTAACTAGAGCTTCTTTTTCATTTTTTATTACCCCCATAAAACCCAGGAATGGAACATTTCGATTTTTCTAGCAGTAATTTTTATTACTTTTTGCCTCTTTTTTTTTAAGTACTTGTCACTGAGATGCACTGCTTTGCACAGAGTATATTTTCCAGCTCTGCATTATATTTTTATTTCGATTTATTTTAGCCAGAACATCCAGCATACATCTAAATAATACCTCTGGTGGTTCAAATGAGTGGATTATGAATGCAATTAGGGGGGATATAAAGCGGGTTCACTCCCAGGATTGGTGGATTCCAGTTCCCTGCTCCAGACCCAGATATTTTCAAGTAACTCCTGCAAGGATAACTCAACGTTGCAGTTTTAATGTTGCCCATAAAACCCTATTGCAACGCAGGAGGGGAAAATGAATTTATTGCCATTTTTTATGGGTTTACTTTAATTCTTAGATTTTTCTAGATCTTTCCCCTGGGTGTTTATTGCACTGCATTTTAGTGCAGTGCACTAAATGTTTTTTATTTTTTCCCCCAAGAACACAGAAATTGTCATATTAGCCCTGATCTGCCCAGCCAGAGAATCTTCCCCAGCAGGAACGGAGAGGCCTGAGATAGAATATGGACTTTATTTCTCTTTTACAATTTTTCCTTTAAATTTAAATTTTTAAAAAAATTAAATAATAAAAAAAAAATCCTTTAAAAATTTTCTCTATAAATTTCTTGACCTATACATGCAGATTTAACCGATCCCAGCTCTTTTAACAGGAGGAAAAAGCAGGTGGAGGAAGGGGAGCTCTCCAAAACTCCCAGGCAAGCTGAGGATTAATTCCTTCACAGAGAGGAGTGGGTAGGGAAGTCTGCAGGCACAATAAAGCCTGAACCCCTCAGGTTTTAATAAAATACTGGTTTTTAATAAAGAATTGAAGAATAAAGTCCTGTGGGGAGCTGCTCCCGGCTCAGGAGCCGCGCTTTGATTGAAACATCAGAATTCAGATGTTCCTCAGTGCTCGCTCAGCCTCATTCCAAGTGTCAAAAGAGGCTGTTCACACAAGGATTTGTTTGTTTACAGGGATAATTCTCGTTAACTGACAGTTTAAAAAGAATTACTGAGGCCTCCAACAGTGCTAGGCTGGCATTAAGGAGAGCGTTAAATGCTGGCCTTGGATTCAGTTAAAGGCCTGATTCAGTTTTCACCCCTGCCTTCCATCCAGCACTCTGCAGGAGGGGTGGAAATCTAATAATCCAGATTATCTGAGAAATTTCAATCCAGATTATTATTATTATTGTTGTTACAATTGGATGGGTGATGGAAATAAAATTTCCACTGAAGAGGAGAGGTTGGGGGAACGACTGCGGAACCCAGGGAGATTTCCTATGGATCTTCCCAGCAGTGCTGCCAGGAGTCTCTGGATTTTTCAGCGCCCAAAATCATTTACAGAAGCTCTTCCACAACCTAAAAAATAAAGTGGAATAAGGGAAAACTTCTGCTGGAAGGATTTTTAATGTCCTTGGATCCCTGGAATTGTCCAAAGCCAGGTTGGAGCAGCCTGGGAGGTGGCGCTGGGTGGGATTTGAGGTCCTTCCAACCCAAACCATCCCAGGGTTCCCTGATTTTGGGTTTTTAGGATTTAAAATAGTCCTGGCATTAAAAAAAAACCCTCTCCTGTGAAAGGAAGAGAAAGAGCTTTATTAACAAGGTCAGAGCAGACCAGAAACCAGCCCAGTGAGATGGGGAAGAGGGAGGAAATCCCATAAGAGAGAGGAAAACACAAGGAAAATCCCTGAGCTCCAACAGTGATATAAAAACCAGTTAAAAATGGGCTGGTTTCTCTGGATATGGGGAGTATTTTGGGTTTATTTTTTGATGGAACCGTTTTGAAGGGAAGATTTTTGCTACTGAATTACTCAGATGATGCCAATGCTGTTTGTTCAACCCAAAAGCGACAGAAATTCAAACTTTCCCATTTCCCCTCGGATCCATATTTCCAATACCAGAGGATTTATCAATACAAAGAACCTGAAACATTTCCAGAGGATTTTTTTGCACCCTGGGACATTGGGAGGTGTCCCTGCCATGGCAGGGATGGTGCTGGGTGGGATTTGAGGTCCTTCCAACCCAAACCATCCCAGGGTTCCCTGATTTTGTGTTTTTATGATTATTAACTTTATTAACAACATGAGCTTTATTAACAACGTGAGCTTTATTAACAACATGACTGAGGTCAGAGCAGAACAGAAACCGGCCCAGTGAGATGGGAAAGAGGGAGGAAATTCCATAAGAGAAAGGAAAACACAAAGAAGAACCCGAACCCCCGACAGTAATATATAAAAATACAGTTAAAAATGGGCTGGTTTCTCTGGGTATGGTGAATATTTTGGGTTTATTCTTTGATGGAACAGTTTTGAAGGGAAGTTTTTAGCTACTGAATTACTCAGATGATGCCAATGCTGTTTTTTCAACCCAAAAGCGACAGAAATTCAAACCCTCCCATTTCCCCTCTGATCCATATTCCAATACCAGAGGATTTATCAATACAAAGAACCTGAAACATTTCCAGAGGATTTTTTGATGGCAGTTCTGAACAACTTGCTTTCTTTCTTTTTCTTTTGTTGTTGTTGTTGTTTTTTTCCAGCATAGTTTTCAACTCCTCCCAGCATTTTTGTCCTTTTGATGAGGACGAAAATCCCTTTTGACACGCCTGGAAATGGAAATCAAATCTGACCATCCCTCCCCAAAATGTGGCTGTGGCACCTCCCTGCTGCTTGAAAAGGTCACTTTGGAGACTTCATCTGTGATGGAACAACATGAGAAGGAGAATTCCTCAGGGGAGCCCCTGACATTCATGGGAGATGGGAAATGCTGCATTTAATAGGCTGGAAATGGGGGGGGCTCTTATTTGGTTTTATTTTAGGTAAATAAATAAATATAATAAAGAAATAAAACTTAAAAATAAAAATAAAAATAAAAATAAAAATAAAAATAAAAATAAAAATAAAAATAAAAATAAAAATAAAATTTAAAAGAATATAGTATAATATAATGTAATATAATATAATATAATATAATATAATATAATATAATATAATATAATATAATATAGAGAATTTACAGGAAATTCTCACAATTTTCATTCAAAATGAGCAAGAGACATTTGCAGATCAGGGAATATCAAATTTTGCTCTGTGTTCCCCTTGGCTGCTCAGGACTATCCCAAATTCCAATATTCTCCCTTCTGCCCCTGCAATTTTTGCTGTTTGAGGAACATCTTCAGGAAATTCCAGACCTTGGTTTTATTTCCATGCAGTGAGAGGCCTCCCCCTGTGGAGCCAGTCCAAAATCTACATTTTTCCAAAACAAACCATTTACAACAGATTTATTTCCTAATTCTCTAATTTTATTTCCTATTTCAAGAATTTCTTTTCCCTATCTCTATTCTTGTTTTCCTATTTCTATATTTTATTTTTTCCTATTTAAATCGCTCTCCTTGTTTCCACTGCAGCCTTGCTCCAAGCTCCAGCTGGGATGAGCAGGCTCTGGAATAATTCTGAGGTGGTCTCTGATATTGAATCCTGTCTTTTAAGAGCTATTAAGATGTTCAAAAATATTAATAATTGCCTCTCTCCCCACTGGCATCCCTTGAACTTTATCTCCTGCCTGTCAATCTTGGCTGCATTGTCTGTCAGAGGGATGGAAGGTTTTAATTACTCAGCCAAGGCCATTTTATCTGGGATTTTTCCTTCCTTGTATGGCAAAAAAAAAACCTCTCTGAATATTCTTATTCCTCTAAAAATGATGCCTGAAATTCTCTGGCTGAGCCGAGCAGAGGAAATTTTAAAAATGGTTAAAAAGTTGTTTGCTAGACAAGAAAAAATTTAGGATTTTTAGAGGACAGAATGCAGGGAATGCTGGCTAAAAACCCATGGATGCAGTTTGGCAGCAGAAATCAAACCAATCTGTTTTTTCCCTATGTTTAAAGAAATTTTTGAAATAATTGTATTGAAATTATTAATATATTATTTATATTATATTATATTATATTATATTATATTATATTATATTATATTATATTACATTACATTATATTATGTTATAATATAATAATATAATTATATTATTAATATTATATAATCTGCTGGAACAGATTTTTCCAAATAAAAAGCAGATATTTTTCATCATTAATAAATTTGTCAATGAAAGGTTTCAGCAATTTTAAACTCTTATTGTTTTTGGCTGGCAATGCTTGCCTAAATTCCTCATCTGACAAGAATGAGAGATTTCAAGCTTGGTGAAATGCAGTTTGGGCTTATTTATTTAAAAAAAAAAAAAAAATCTCTCTAAATGATCATTTTCAAATGGATAAGAGAGTTAATGGCGCTCCATGAATTAAAGGCTGATGGGTTCTTTTGTCAAAACTCTGAATATTGGGAATTAACTTCTCGGACTCTTTGTTCTTGCCATGAATCCCAACCCAACAAAGCTCTCCTGTGAAGGATCCCCCATTCCCCCATCTTCTGCAGGAAAATCTGGATTTCAGAAGGGGGGGATTTTCAGGAGTGTGCGCTTAAATTACGTGGAGTCCTTCAAAAGGCAAAAAAAAATAAAAAAAAAAATAAAATAAAATCAAGGAAAAAAAAATAAAATCAATTTGACTTTGGCATCTGTCCCCACAATGGCTGCCAGTCACCAGAGGATCTTGGCTATTTTTAAGTCTCCTGAAATCAGCCTGCATTAAGGCAATAGCTGGGCTTGGATTTAAGCCCAGGACTCTATCAATAAAAAATGATTTGTTGGAAGTTTAAAGATGCTTCATCCCCATTCTCTCTCCTTTCATTTGCATTTTAAGCTTTTCATCAAAACGTGGATCAACAATCCTCAGGGAGCCTTTTTCCCAATTTCCATCTTTGCTTTTTCTCCAAAGAGCACCTGAGACTGGGTGCTCTCAACCTCGGCCTGACACGAGGGGAGGCTTCTTCCTTCTCTTCAAACTTTGAAGAGATATTAAGATGTTCAAAATATTAATAATTGCCTCTCTCCCCACTGGCATCCCTTGAACTTTATCTCCTGCCTGTCAATCTTGGCTGCATTGTCTGTCAGAGGGATGGAAGGTTTTAATTACTCAGCCAAGGCCATTTTATCTGGGATTTTTCCTCCCTTCTACGGCACAAAAAAACCAACCCTCTGAATATTCTTATTCCTTTAAAAATGATGCCTGAAATTCTCTGGCTGAGCCGAGCAGAGAAAATTTAAAAAATGGTTAAAAAGTTGTTGGCTAGATAAGAAAAAATTTAGGATTTTTAGAGGACACGATGCAGGGAATGCTGGCTAAAAACCCACAGATGCAGTTTGACAGCAGAAATCAAACCAATCTGGTTTTTCCCTGTTTTTAAAGAGGTTTTTCCTTCTCTTCAAGGTTCTCCCTTTTTTTCCTGAAAAAATCTTCTTTGCCCAGGATTTTATTTTCTCCTGGGAAGCTGAGAAGGCTCAGAGAAGAATGAAAACAAGAATGATCTGATTTGCTTCTCCTGTGTTTTGCTGCTTTGGAATATGGCTTGGACAATGTTTAACAGGTGAATGTTTGATTGGTTCCATGTGAATTGTTTTTAATTAATGGCCAATCACAGTCCAGCTGTGTCAGGCTATGAGTCGGTCACAGGTTTTTATTTTTCATTCTTTTTAAGCTTTCTGATGTATCTTTGCTCTTTCTTCAGTAGAGTTTTAGTATAGCATCCAATGTAATGGAATGTAATGTAATATATAATATAATGTAATGTAATATGTAATATAATGTAATATAATATAATATAATATAATATAATATAATATAGCATATAATATAATATAATGTAATGTAATATATAATGTAATATAATGTAATGTAATATAATAGAATGTAATGTAATGTAATATAATATAATATAATATAATATATAATGTAATATAATGTAATATAATGTAATGTAATGTAATACAATGTAATATAATATAATGTAACATAATATAATACAACATAACATAATATGATATAATACAATATAATACAATATAATATAATATATTACAATATAATACAATACAATACAATATAATATATTCCAATATAATAATAAATCAGCTTTCTGAGAACTTTCAAGTCCTCAGATTCCTCATCTCTCACCTCATCCTAGAAACCCTCACAAACACCACAGAGGAGCCCAAACCGAGCCTTTCCTCGTCGCTCGGTGTGTGCTGAAAAGGCTGAGCTGATTTTTACAGCTTTGCTGTAAATATTTGTTAAAAATAGCATCACTTGATGGCTTTGAGCTGACTCTGGTTCCTTACATGTAATTAAAGCAGAGCTGTTTGATCTCTGCTGTGGCTGAGGGAGTGGCTGACAAAGAAATAGCAATTTTCTTGCCTGTCCTGTTTCCAAATATGCACCAGATAATCCTGCAAATAAAACTGCTTGGTTGTTTTTCAGCTCTTTTGTGCCCTCAGGGTATTTTGCAGCAGCATGAACACCTCAGGATTAAAAAAAATTAAAAAAAAAAGAAAAGTTCATTCTCATTCGTTATTTAATTCCTTAAAGTTTCATAATTTGTCTAATTTCTGGGTTTTTGGCATGAAAAGCTCCCTGGCCCTGCCACTGTTTCCACTCGTGGCTCAGCGTTTGGAGCCCTCTGGTTTATCAGCAACGTAAGGAAAATCTTCCTGGAGGTTTTCCATCAAACCCATTTGGTGATGAAGGAGGGAACATCTTTTCCAAGGCCTTGAAACAGGAGCCATAAATTCTGCACTGAACTCCCAATGCCCTTATTAATGGAGAAGGAAAATTCTCAGCATCCCCCTGACCTGGGGAGGGAAAAGGGATGTGCTGGGAAGGGGAATGTTCTGAGAGCTGGGCATGGATTAGAGGAGGAGTTTTTGCTCCTTGATGCCAAATTCCTTCATCCAGGGGCGCAATCCCTGCTCCTGTCACTCTCTGGGGATGAGGGAAAGGAGTTTGGAAACTTTGGCTCCCTCCAGGATGGTTAACTCTGGAATAAACTCCATAAAATCCATTTTTGGTGGGAAAATGATGGCAGTTTTCAAAGTTTCCTGTGAGTGTCCACTGTGCAAACTCTGCTCTTTGTCCCATTCTTAAAAAGATCAGAGTGGAATTGATAAGATGCCAAACCAAAGGGGGAGGAAAATCAGGTCCCAGCCAATCACTGTCATAAAAATATCCCCAAAAATCAGTGTGCTCATAAAAGTGTCCAATCTCAGTGCTGTGCAGAGCCAATAAAAATCAGTGTAAACAGAATATAACCTTGAGGGGAAATAAATCCATGCCAGCGTTCTGAAGGAGAAATAATCCCTTGGGCTCTGTGCCAGGCAGTGCAACGCTGGCTTCTAATTGCCTGGAGAGAATAAAAGAGCCAAATGTCCAAATCCAGCTGTTCCTGCAGGCCCAGGATGCTCCTGCTGACAGCCAGGGGCTGCCATCCCATTTATCAGGGAGTTATTCACTGTTATCGGCTTTAGAGCCAAAGAAATCAGGGGGAAGAAAAAAAATGACATTTTGGGATCAAAGATTTTCCCCTTTTCAGCTGATTCGCCCCCTGGAATTCCAAGGGGACGCATTCTGCTGGAGCAGGTTGCTGAGATAAAGCTTTATCTGCAATCAAACACTCCTTGCAGGGTTCTGAGATGTGCTCCAGGTGGCTCTGGGAGTGACTCTGGGATCAGATATTTCGCGGTGAGGTCTCCAAGCCACTGTGTCACCTGCTCAGAAAAGAAACCATTCCCTGCAAGGAGATTTAACTTCTAAAGATTGCCTCAGTACTCAGTTTTTCTATAAATACAAACCTCAGTAGCCCACTTTACTTGTCCACCCCGAGCATTGTAATTCCCATGAGTTTGAAATATATTAATAAAGCACGAAATAGAAATTTTTCCTCCCCTCAAGGTGCTGAGAGTTGGGGTTTTTTTTGCTTTTTTTGCCCCCAAATATGGGAAATTAACAGCGAGGAAAGGGTGAGAATTAAAGCAGAGAGTGACTGAGTTTTATTCTAGAGTATTATTAGAGCATAAATACATTTAGATGGGTTCATATGTAAAATATATTATATTTTGTTATTCATCTGCATCTGAGAGAGGGGGAATTACCTGGAAAAGACAAGTTGGGAAGAGTTGGAGTGGGGCAGTGTGATTGAAAATGACTGGAAAGCACCAGACAAGTCCCTGTATTGATTCTGGGATCATTTGAATTTCATCTCTGTAATGGGAATGGTAAGGACAGGAAAAAGGGATCCAGAGGATGAGAAGATTTAAATGCAGAGCAAGAACATCTTAAGGAGCAATTGAATTTTAATGTTTGCCATTGCTTTTTGTTTGAGAGCCCAGGCTGTGGCTCACCTAGCAACTCCTCCTGAAATTCAAATCCTTGGAACCCATTTGTGCTCCAGCACTGAGGAGGGAGGTCAGGAACTGCCCAGGACAGCAAGGGACTGAGATTAAACAGGACAAGGAGTGAGGAAGAATGAATGAAACAAGTCTGCAGATTCCCGAGGCAGGGCACGTTCCATTGCCACACGTGTCCCATGTCCCCATTCCCACATGGCACACACGTGTCCCGTTTCCACATGGCACACATGTCCCACTGCCACATGGCACACATGTCCCATTGCCACACGTGTCCCATGTCCCCATTCCCACATGGCACACACGTGTCCCATTTCCGCATGGCACACATGTTCCATTGCCACACGTGTCCCATGTCCCCATTCCCACATGGCACACACGTGTCCCGTTTCCACATGGCACACATGTCCCATTGCCACACGTGTCCCATGTCCCCATTCCCACATGGCACACACGTGTCCCATTTCCACATGGCACACATGTTCCATTGCCACATGGCACACATGTCCCATTGCCACACGTGTCCCATGTCCCCATTCCCACATGGCACACACGTGTCCCATTTCCACATGGCACACATGTCCCATTGCCACACGTGTCCCATGTCCCCATTTCCACATGGCACACATGTCCCATTGCCACACGTGTCCCATGTCCCCATTCCCACATGGCACACACATGTCCCATTTCCACATGGCACACATGTCCCACTGCCACACATGTTCCACTCCTTTGAATATTTCCACCTGTGCCTTGCTGGCTTTTTGTTCAGCTGTACCCGGAGTTAATTTTTCTCTTCAGCAAATTATTCCCAAAAATACTTTTTTTTTTGGGGGGGGGGTTTGGAGGTTCAGAATGAATTTGGTTGCCCATCTGCTTCCCAATCCCCTCAGGTTTCCTGAGAGTGCTGAGAGCAGGAAATCCAAATACCTGCTTAGAGACAACCTCCTCCTCAAAATTAGAAAGTTTTTTTTTTTGCAAAACGTCTGATTTGTGGCCACATTTTGGGAGTGAAAGGTGACCTTGAGGGAGGGCAGGATGCAGAACTCTCTGCCCTAAGAATTTGAACTTGGAAACTCCACTCAGTGTGTCACCTGGAGGGATAGGAAATCATCATCCAAGCAGATTTACAGCAAACAAATGCCCAGCAATTAAATATTATGGTTGTGCATGATTCCATTTATTGGCTTTAAATAACCAGGTGAGGGTTTTGGGGAAGAGGGCAGATGTTAGAGCATCGTCTAATTATTTGTAGCTGAGACACTCTGGGACAGATTCTGTTCTCCTCTATCCAATAAATCCTGCTGGTTAGAATTCCTATTTTATCAGCAGAGGAGCTTCACCCCAGCCTTGGAGTGGGGTGGGACAGCCCAGCTTGAGTTTAAATGACTTTTATAGGGGAAAAAGCTCTTCAGCTGCTCCAGCTGCAGAGGAATTGCCAGGACAGCCTGGATTTATAATTTCTTGCACTCCTGCATGTTTATATCCCTGTATTCCCACCTGCACTGGATGCAGGAAGAGACACTTGGATCACATCACTACAAATCCAAGGATTTTTGCACATTCCAGTGGTCGGGGCAGCCTTGGGCAGAATTGAGTCCATTTTCAATGCGGGAGCTCAGAAATCTCCAGGTTTTCCCAGGCACAAACAGCAACAATATTCAGAGTTAAATTCCATGGAGAAAACATCTTTCCCCCTTGGAAAATTGCTTAAAAGCAACCAAAATCTGCAACAGGGAATTGTAAAAGACTGTCTTTAATACTGGAAAAACAACAGGGAAAAAACTGAGTCTGAGCTGTTTGCTCATCAGCTAATTGTGATTTAAAACTTTTGTTTTAATGCCTGTTTACACTAAAATTGCAGGAGGAGAAAGAGTTCCTTAAATACAGGTTGCTATGGAATTTTTTTTTTGTGTGTGTGAGGAACAAGCAAATTGAAGTGATTGAGGAGGCAGAAAATCCGTGCGAGACACAGGAGCAAACAGGCAACAAACTGAGGCTGGTGTGTTCCTGCACAGGGGAAAAAAAACAACAGAGACAGGAATAAAAATAGTCTGAGATGCTCTTTGTACCCAACCCATCCCCAGCCTCACAAAATATCCCAGCTATGGGAGGTGGGAAGTGCCACTTTGTGCTGTCTGGAGCAACTTCGCTGTGCTTTGGTTAAAAAATGCTTGCTTTAATTTTGAATATAATACCTGCTCGTAAGCCTTCAAACACAACACACAGAGCTCCATTATTAAGCGTAGAACTCCCTAATATCTCTCTAGATAAACTTTTCTGCAGCTTAGGGAGTTATTCCAGACAAGCATTAATACACAGACCATTGTTCTATTTGTCCTTGCTTTTCTACTTTTTACATAATTTTTCTGCTGCCCAATCTCATGGCTACTGCTCAGCTCCAATCACAGTTCTGCTGTCTCTGAGGCCTTTTGCAGCTTTCCCAAAACCCTCTGATTCTGTGGATTCCCACAGGTGATAACAGCTCCACAGGATCCTTGGGTGTCTCGGTTTGGAAAGTCGGGTGTGCACTGAGGAAGGCAGGAACCCCCCCCGAAAAGGAGAATGTAACCTTGCCTCCCCTCTCCAAATTGTTATAAATTTTAAATTTAGGGGCTCTCAGGGAAAAATATGGGAGCAGGAAATAACAGTTCTTTAATAGGGAAGAAAATAAAGGATAAAATAAACAATGCAGTGAACTAAACCAACACTGCCAGAGTCAGAACCCAGCCTGACACCCTGTGGGTCAGGCTGTGGGCAGCAGAACCATTGGAATTGTGGCTCAGCCCTCCTGCAGTGCCAGGTCTGGTTCTGCTGGAGCAGGGATCCTGGAGAAGGGTGGAGTCTCTTCCTCTGAAGATCCAGGGGAAGGAGAGGCAGCTGCTGCTCCTCTGGGGAATCCAGTGCAGAAGCCGTGCTGGTGTTCCAGAATCTCCAGATTATATCCAGGTAGGAATGCTTGGCTGGTGTCCCAGAATCTCCAGATTCTATCCAGGTAGGAATGCTTGGCTCCTCCCTCTGGGCTCACATCTCCCAATGGGATGCTGCAGTTCTTATCAGCCATGCAGGGACATTCAATGGCCGCTTATCAATAGATGTCCCCCCCAGAGGGAGGAGTGATTGTGATCACTCAGAGAGATAAGGCAAACTGCCCACCTGATAAGAGCCAACTGCCACACAGATGGTAATAAATGCATCTTGCCTTGCAATCTGGGGCGTTGGGAGAGCATTTCCTGCCAGCCAAGGTGCCCGGGGTTAATTAATCCTTGAGGGCAGCCAGGATTGATCCTGAGCTGCTGTAAATTGGCTCAGGCAGCTTGAAAGGGCTCAGCTTTACTTACACACCACGGGAGGATTAATCCTCTCTGTGCTCAGATCTGGATATCTTCAATTAGCATAGACAAGTTCTTTATCAAAGGAGGGATATTAATTATTCAGTGGATAACAGGGTGTGTTAACAAGAGGAGATGTTCAGTGGTTTTCAGGTGGGAGCTGGAGCAGCACAGATCCTGTACGAGTCACACAGGTTGATTTTTTTCCCTAATTGCCTCTTGGCCTGTCCGTCTTTCCCTGCCCCATGGACACAGAGTGTGGTTTGTGTCACCACAAAATGACACCTCTGATTATGATGGGAAATAATCTCTTGTTCTCTTCAGGAAAAACGTTTGGGTTTTTTTTCCCCATGCTGAATCAAAATCAAATTAATCCACTGCAGTCCTGCTGTAAACAAAGAGAAACATTTATTTCAGGAAAGCTGAGACCGAAAGGTTCCCAGGTTTCTCAACCCATTCTTGAAGCACAAAGTTGGGCAAGTAATGTGAAAAATAGACAGGAGCAGAGTTTAGATCCCGATTTCTTTATAGAGGAAATGGTCTGAGAAGCATCACAGGATTCCAGGTTGGGAAGGAGCTTAAAGCCCATCCAGTGCCACCCCTGCCATGGGCAGGACACGTCCCACTGTCCCAGGGTGCCCAAACCCCATCCAACCTGGCACTGGGCACTGCCAGGGATGTGCAATCCACCATTCCCCAAACAAGGACTTGTTGCCACGAACATTCCCTCTCACATTTCCCCCAGAATTTGTCAGGTGCGAACAAATTTTTGTGACAAGTGTTCCTTGAAGTGGAGACATCCCCGTGAAAAGCTGCAGCTCCAAAAATCAATATATTTTCAACAACAACAACAACAACAACAGCAGCAAAAAAAAAGAGCAGAAAATTCACAGTTACTGCTGCTCCTGGGTCTTGTTCCTGACTCAGATATTCCCCTGTGGGATCGTGGGTTTGCCTGGCAGCAAAATGAACACAGAGCTCCAAAACTGTAAGGATTTTTTGTTGTTGTTGTTGGGTTTTCAGGTACAGAGCAGGTTTTTTGTTTTGTTTGCCTTGTGCCTCAGGCTCAGTGTATCCTTTTCTGCCCTGTGTTAACTCCATCAGATTTCCATGAGTTCCACCTAAAAGCTGTTTTTCTCCAAACCTCCTCCAGGGTGCTGAATTTGGGGGTTTTGTGCCTCTCAATGCAGAGATTTTTGCTGCACACATACAAACAGGAATATCCATGAATATACCCATAACTAACTATTTATCTGAGGGGTTTTTTTTTTCCCATTTGTTTCTTAAATCTTCCCAGGATTTTTATTTTTCCCAAAGGTACTTTTGGTGCAACTTGCTTCTCACATCCAAATAATTCCTTTTAGTTTCAAGCAAATGCTTTCTTTTCCAAGCAGGATCTACTGAGGGATTCAGACTATTGATTCCTTTCCAACAGCCTCAGTCTGGAGCAGCTTTATCCTTTTTGTTCATTTTTTATGGGTAATGAAAAACACTTTAATATCATTATGCTCATCAGATAAGGCTTAAAAACTCACCGAGGTTCAAAGGAAAGTCCTAAATAGGTTGGGAGGCTCAGCTCTGGATGCTGTCTCAGGGGAGCTGTGGATTTTCCAGGCTCCTGCATCCTGACACATCCAGCCCTCCCCAGTGTTTATTTAATAATGCCAGGGAATGCTCCTGGGCTGTGTTTTGTGGTGCCAGGGGGAATCAACTGCTGTATACAAACACAGAGTAATGGCAACACTCAAAACAGGGTTTTTCACACTCTCTCTCAAGCCCCACATTGGGCACCAAATTTTGTCCCGGTTTAGGGCAAATTTGGGAGAAAACCTCCAAAAGAGGCCCCAGTGTTTATTGAATAATGCCAGGGAATGCTCCTGGGCCGTGTTTTGTGGTGCCAGGGGGAATTAACTGCTTTATACTAACACAGAGTAATGGCAACCAAAATGAACTCAAAACAGGGGTTTTTTCCACTCTCTCTCAAGCTTCACACTGGGCGCCAGATTTTTTCCCGGTTTAGGGCAAATTTGGGAGAAAACCTCCAAAAGGAGGCCTCTCCAGAAAGCAAACCCACATGGCCCCTCTGCCCAACCGCTTCGGGAAGGATTCCTTGGAGAGGAGTGGAAAGAACCTGTTTATTTAACAGGCACAGCACTCCCCAGCACACAAAATGAACAATACCAGGTGACACCACTCTGTCACCACTCTGAAAAAGATGAGAAATTCAGAAAGTCCCTCAGTCTCAGTCCCTCCTGTGCTGGGGCAGCTGCTGCAGCCACAAGGTGCAAACTCTTGGGGTTCCCAGGTCCCAGTCTGGGGCAGGTTCGAGTAGGTCCAAAAATGGGAAAGGAGAAACAGTCCAGGGAAAATTTGGACTGCTCAGCTAAACTAACTGATGAGCAGAAGGAAAAAGCAGGAGTGTGAGGGTGTTCACAGGGGTCCCAGGATGAGGGAAGAGACGAGGATCTGACTCCATGTTTCAGAAGGCTTGATTTATTATTTTATGATATATATTACATTAAAACTATACTAAAAGAATAGAAGAAAGGATTTCATCAGAAGGCTGGCTAAGAATAGAATAGAAAAGAATGATAACAAAGGTTTGTGGCTCGGGCTCTCTGTCCGAGCCAGCTGGGCTGTGATTGGCCATTCATTAGAAACAACTAACATGAGCCCAATCCCAGATGCACCTGTTGCATTCCACAGCAGCAGATAACCATTGTTCACATTTTGTTCCTGAGGCCTCTCAGCTTCTCAGGAGGAAAAATCCTAAGGAAAGGATTTTCCATAAGAGATGTCTGTGACACAGGAGCAAAGCAGGAGCAAAGCAGGAGCAAGAGCAAAGCGAAAAGCAAAGCAAAAAGCAAAAGCAGCACCATGTCCTGCCCTGTCTGTGTGTCCCGCCAGCCATGGGGGAGCAGGCTGATAACAAAACCAAAACTGATAACAAAACCAAAACTGATAACAAAACAAAACAAAACAAAACAAAACAAAACAAAACGAAGCATTCGCTCTTCAGAGCCAGTCCTGAAGGCACAGAACACGATATCCAGCACAAACAAACACACGAATGGGGATGCAAGCATCATAACCTCACCCTAGGACGGGCTGGAGGAGGAACGCTCCAGGGTGAGTTACTGTGGAAAATGGCTCCTCACTTTTCACAGTTTAGGGAGGTTTATTAAACCTTATAAAAATACAAAAGGAGACTGAATAAAGAACAAAAGGTTTTGGCGCTGGGAGCAAAGGATTTTCCCTGCCATGTGCTCAAGCACGACAGGGCAAATTTCCCCTTCTGCTGTCAGAGTTAAGGAACAGTGTGGACTGATGGGGACCAAGCTCAGGAATGAAGGGAATGGCAGAAATTCAGTGTCTGGAGGGGAGAGAGGCTTTGCCTTGCGACTCCCTCTGCTCTGAAATTCCCCTCTCCAAGCCATGATTCAGCATCCAGCTCTCGGATTCCTCTGACTCAGCTGCCTGGGAGGGAGAACATTGGGAATTTGATGCCTTTTTTCTGCCAAGTGTCACTGGAGGAGAGCCCTGTCCAACAGCAAGATGAAGCCGCTCTTTTCCCATTTCTCTTTTTCCATTTCCATGGCCTCTCCCAGTGCCATTCCAGCAATTCCTCGCTCGGGAATGGCAGAGCACACGAGGATCTTTAATTTCAGGCATCTCTTTCATTCCTCTCTCCTAATGTGTGCTTGTTTCTGGAAAAACTCAATTTTTTTTTTTTGGCTGTTTAACTCGTGTATCAATCTCCATTGAACTCTCCAAAAATGAATTTCAATCTTTATGGTTTAAAAAAAAAAAAAGAAAAAAAAGGAGAATCATTTTTGATTCACACCCTCCTTGATTTTCATCAATCAACCTCTGCTGCTCAAGTACTGTTTAATCAAAAAAAAAAAAAAAAAAGAAAATAAAAAATCCCAGATGGCTCTTCTAAGATTTATCACTGGAATGGAAAATGCTGCCTCTCAGCTCCCACATTCAGAAAGAAAAGGAAGGAAGGAAGGAAGGAAGGAAGGAAGGAAGGAAGGAAGGAAGGAAGGAAGGAAGGAAGGAAGGAAGGAAGGAAGGAAGGAAGGAAGGAAGGAAGGAAGGAAGGAAGGAAGGAAGGAAGGAAGGAAGGAAGGAAGGAAGGAAGGAAGGAAGGAAGGAAGGAAGGAAGGAAGGAAGGAAGGAAGGAAGGAAGGAAGGAAGGAAGGAAGGAAGGGAAAGAAAAGAAATGAAATGAAATGAAATTTTGGTAAAATTGTGGAATTTCAGTGCTCCCTGTTGAATTTTGGGGTCAATTTGTGGAATTTCGGGATGAATTTGAGGAATTTTGTCATCCCGGGTGGATTTTGGGGTGAATTTGTGGAATTTTGGGGAGTTTTGACTGGCTCTTCTGATACAGGTTTAGGGCAAAACCACAACAGGGAAACTTTGACCTTCCTGTTCTGAAACAGCTGCTCTGTGTCAGAGACATGAGGAACAACTTGTTTGCAGTAGAAACGCAGTTTAAAATTACCCTCAGAAAGTTCAGGCACAGCAACCCACTGGTTTCCGAGGGGCTGGGATGAATGGCAGAGGGAAAAAAACTTATTTTTAGCCCTGCTATTTCTGGCTGCAGATTATTGAGAGATGTAAATGCAGCTGATTTGAGTGTGAGATGGGTTTTTTTTTTTTGGAGCTTCAGCAGATCAACACTTCAAGGCCAGGGCAACTCCACCTGAGCTCTTGGAGCCTTCCAGTTCCAAGGCAACATGAGAAGGATTCTGCTAGATACAAATTGATTTAAATTCCCCAGGAGAAAGAAAAAGGAAATTATAAGGGCTGGTCCCATCTGTGATAGGACTGTGCAAATGGAGTTGAGTGTCTCGGTCTCCTCCCTCCCAATTCCATTCATCTCAGCCAGGAGTGTCAGTAACCTTGGCAACTCCGTGTTTGTTTTTTATTGTTTTCCTCTCTGCTCCTGTGACAACTAAAATTCCCTTTATTTTTTTTATTATATTCTGTGGTGATGTAAAACCAGAGCCCAAATCGCATCACTTTGAAGGAGGCGGAGGGAGGAAAAGGCTCAGGAAGATTTTTTAATGCAAATTTTATGTATCTACAAGCTTAGGGGTAGCTGAGACAGCTGAGATGTGACTGTAGTGTTTTCAACAGGTTTATTTTGTCTGTGGATCTGGCTGTGTGGGGATATTTAATTCTGTCTAAAATGCCACCAAAACAAAAAATTTAATCCCATTTAAAATGCTACTGAAACAAAAACAAAGGGATGGAGATGTGGCATCAAAAGCCATCATTTTGTGCCATCAAAAACCATCCTGGAGGAGAAGTGGGCAGCGAGGCAGGTGAAGCTGAACCCTTTAATGTGGAGGTTCCTTGGCTAAAACCCCTTTTTCCCCTCCTGGGCCACAGAGCCTTCCCAGGCACCTGTGAAAGGTTCAGGCGTCAGCTCTGCCCTTCAAACAGCTCCAGAAGGCTCCAGACCTCAGGATTTGTCCCAGAAATAGAAAGTTTGAGGTGAGAAATGAGCTCTGGGGTTGGGAAAAGAGCTGTTCCTGCTTGTTGAAGGTTGCAATGCAAGATGATTTCAGTTCCCATCTGTATGGCAGATTATCTTTGTCAAGTGGGCAGTTTGCCTTATCTCTCTCTCTGAGTGATCACAATCACTCCTCCCTCCAGGGGGACACTGCTGATAACAGCCATTGAATGTCCCTGCATGGCTGATAAGAACTACAGCATCCCATTGGGAGATGTGAGCCCAGAGGGAGGAGCCAAGCATTCCTGCCTGGATATAATCTGGAGATTCTGGAACACCAGCCAAGCATTCCTACCTGGATATAATCTGGAAATTCTGGAACACCAGCCAAGCATTCCTACCTGGATATAATCTGGAGATTCTGGAACACCAGCCAAGCATTCCTACCTGGATATAATCTGGAGATTCTGGGACACCAGCCAAGCATTCCTACCCGGATATAATCCAGAGGTTTTGAGACACCAGCATGGCTTCTCCACGGGATTCCCCAGAGGAGCAGCAGCTGCCTCTCCTTCCCCTGGATCTTCAGAGGCAGAATCCATCCTTCTCTCCAGGATCCCTGCTCCAGCAGAACCAGCCCTGGCACTGCAGGAGGGCTGAGCCACAATTCCAATGGTTCTGCTGCCACCAGCCTGACCCACAGGGTGTCAGGCTGGGTTCTGACTCTGGCACTGTTGGTTTAGTTCACTGCATTGTTTATTTTATCTTTTCATTTTCTTCCCTATTAAAGAACTGTTTTATTTCCTGCTCCCATATTTTTTCCCTGAGAGCCCCTTAATTCAAAATTTGCAGCAATTCAGATGGGTGGGGAGGGTTTACATTCTCCATCTCAGGGGAGGCTCCTGCCTGCCTTAGCAGACTCCTGGCTTTCCAAACCAAGGCTCTGCTGTGTGCACACATTTCCTGGGTGTCTGGAGGGGCAGCTCCGTGCTGGCTGCACATCCCAGCCCTCACTCACCCCTCAGCTGCCCCAGGGTGGGAGGGATGTGCTGGGAACCTGCAGAACCCCCAAAAATTCCCCTCACAAGGTGCAGGCCCAGCAAACAACTGAGTTCTGAGGGGTTGGCATGAATGGCAGAGGAAAAGAAAATCTTATTTTTAGCTGTGCTATTTCTGGCTGCAGATTATTGAGAGATGTAATTTAACCTCCGTGATTTGAGCATGAGGGGGGTTTTTAGGACCAGCTCAACACCAGCCCTAAAACCAGCTCAAACATCTGCACCAGGCACTAATTCAATTAATTAACTCCATCAAGGCCATGGCATCAACCCCCCTGATAAACAATTTTCCTTTTTGAGAGTTGCAGATTCCAAGGGGGAATCACATCCATGGCTGTTTAGATGGCTGGCAAAGATGGGGATTTCTTCTGGACACCCCAGGGTTTTGCAGTCCAACACACAGACTGAATAAACACGAGAAATTCTGTATATACCCATTAATTACCCTGGATTTTGGTGCTCCATGCTCGGCTTTTCCTCTGGTTGCCCCAGCTGCATTTTAAGCATTTAATCCTTTATTTTTTTTTTTAACCAAGATGCTGCACTTGGAGGCTGCAGATCCTCTGCTGTGTTGTCCTACTCTGATCTATGATTTAACTTCCCAAGTTCTGCACTGCCAAAGGACTCTGATAGAAGGTCAAGCTTGTTGATTATGAAAAAGTAATTGAAACTTGTTTTATTGGGGCAGGGGAAGGAAGGGAAGATGATTTGTATGTATCTGATAATAGAAAACATTATGGTCATTTATTTCAGTTTCTGTAATTGAATTTCAAACCTTTCAAGTTGAGGCTTGTGCACTGTGGATACATCCAGCCCAGAAACTTTCTGTCATTCCCTCATCCACTCCTGATCAATTTTAGTGATTGTATGGATTTGTCTTTGCCCGGGCTGTGGTTAAAGAGCAGCAGCAGCAGCTGAAGGAGCCACAGTATTGGCAAACAGCTCACGGGGGTCAGCGTTGCTGATTGCTGCTGCCAGAGCCTGCAGGGCTGCTGCCCCATGGCGGGGGGGCATTCCCTGCATCTGGAATTCCCTGCATCTGGAGTTCCCTGCCCTGGCATGGGGCATTCCCTGCCCCTGCATTCCCTGCATTCCCTGCATTCCCTGCATTCCCTGCCCTGACATTCCCTGCCCCTGCATTCCCTGCCCTGTCATGGGGCATTCCCTGCCCTTGCATTTCCTCCATTCCCTGCATTCCCTGCCCCTGGCATGGGGCATTCCCTGCCCCTGCATTCCCTGCATTCCCTGCATTCCCTGCCCCTGCATTCCCTGCCCTGTCATGGGGCATTCCCTGCCCTTGCATTTCCTCCATTCCCTGCATTCCCTGCCCCTGGCATGGGGCATTCCCTGCCCCTGCATTCCCTGCATTCCCTGCATTCCCTGCCCCTGCATTCCCTGCCCCTGGAATTCTCTGCCCCTGCCCCTGGAATTCCCTGCCCCTGGCATGGGCTGGGCAGGGAAATGGGGGCTCCTGGAATTAGTAGTGCATCCTTTGCCCTCTAACATGAGGATCATGGTAGAGAGGGAAAGGGTGAGGTGAGAGATGAGGAGTCTGACTCCATGTTCTCAGAAGGCTGATATATTGTATTATATTGTATTATATTATATTATATTATATTATATTATATTATATTATATTATATTATATTATATTATTAATAATATCATATCATATAATATTATATTGATTGTATTATATTGTATTATATCATATTAATGCTATACTAAAACAATACTAAAGAAAGAGAAATATACAGATATTATATTGTATTATATTATATTATATTATATTATATTATATTATATTATATTATATGTGCTCTACTAAAACAACACTAAAGAAGAGAAATATACAGATACATTACATTATATTACATTATATTATATTGTAATATAATATAATTTAATTATAAGATCACATAAGTTCCAAATGATATTATATTAATTGTATTATTATATTTATTATTATATAATAAATATAATCATTATGATATTAATTATAATATTAATTATATTAATGCTAGAATAAAACTAAAACTCTGCTAAAGAAAGGGGTGACAAGGGGAGGCAGGGAAAGCAGCCCAGCAAGGCAGGGAGAGCTCACCTGGGGCTTGCTCATGCAAAAATTTACCTGAGTGTGCTCTAAATCTCTGTCCCAGACAGAGGGAGGATGGCAGGACACTGATGAGGGAACTCCTTGCTCTTCTGAAGATCCAGGTGGTGCCAGAGCTGACAGAATTCACCTGCCTGTGGGGAAATTCGGGGCAAATCCCCCTGTCCTTTGCTTTTGTGGCCCTGCTCATCTCCCAGCAGCTGAAAATGTTGAAGTTGGCAATGTCTGAGTGGCTTTTCCCTCCCTTAAAACAAACCAATTATCCAGGCCTGACAAGAATAGAAACAGAAGGTGGTAATTTCTTGCACTCTTTAATTGCCTCCCAAAGAGGATAAAGCAGTTACTTAAAAAGACTTGAGTCTTCATCTGCACTGTTGAAATAAAGCCTTTGGAGGATAACTTAAAAGGACAGATGAAGAGCCTGGGTTTGTTGAGGGGAGCCAGGCCTAAATGAGCTGCTGCCTTTGACAAACCTTGGCTATCATTAGGAATTCTCTCTGTCCCAGGAAACAGCGCAGGCAGCATGGGAATTAAAGCAGGGCCTCAGAAAAAGGGGCAAGATTTGGGTTTCGGAAGCCACGAGGAGCAATTGGAGCAGAAAACGGTTCAGGGGGTGGGGAGGCGGTGTGAGATGTGGATTGTCCCACAGGAGCCCTGCGGGATCCCTGGGAATGCTGGGTGTGCAGGAACTCAGTCCCCAGGTGTGAAACTGTGCCATAATTCAGGATTCACACTGGGGACTGATTTCTTTGTGTTATCTCCGTGCTCAGGAGTTTCCCTGTGCCTCTCTCCAGTCCCATCCTGCACTGCACTGACAGGGCCGGGCTCAGGGCATCTTCCACTTTGGGGCTTTTGGAGATAAAACCTCCCTGATCCACCACCAAACGAGTGGCTGTGGCCAAAATCACTGTTATGTTATGTTATGATACATTATATTATATTATATTTCAAAAATATCCCTCCTGTCCTTGGCTTTTCTGCAGACAGAGGCAACCAGGGGCCTAATTAGTGTGATTGGGTTGGTGCTTGTGGAGGTTGCTCCAAGAGGAGCTGGGCTGACACCATGAAACTCATTAAACTCAGCTCTCCCAACAGCCTGGCTTTATGTGGCAGAGAAAAAAAAAAAAATCAGAATTCTCAGAGCGCTGCTCTCCCCATGAAAAACAGCACAGGGACAGCTGGGATCGGAAAGGGATCCCTGCCTGGGGACTGGGAAGGTCTGGGGGTTTCTGTGAAAAACAGGAGATTTTTAAGGATCTCAGTGTGGCAGTAAATTGTCATAACTGGGATGGGGGTAGGACAAAAGTCCCTAAGATTTTTCCTCTTTTTTCCCTCCTCTGTGAACCAACTCCTTACTTTTACTTTGTCGCCCTGCTGAGTTGAGGAGATCTGTTCCATTGGAAACTGGGATTTTGAAACAGCTCCTGTCCCCGATGGTAGTGAATAATCAGAGTTTTCTGTGAAGTAGCATGAGGGGCAAAAAGGAGCAGAACTGAACCAGTTTCACACAAAAAAACTTTCATAATAATTCATGGAACTGATGGGAAAAAATCCATCCATTGGAGCCAGCAGGTTTTGTTTTATTCTTGGTTTAGCCTTGTATGGCAGAGTCCAGAACAACTGGATTTTTTTTTTTTTTCTGGAATGGAAATACCAGAAAAACCATTAAATCAATACCACAAAAATCATTAAAAGTGGTTCAGTACCAGGGCTGAGACTCCAGGTTCTGTCTAAGGGAGCAGAGGGAAAATCCTGCAAATATCCAAGGAGCAGGACAGAATATCCTGCGAATATCCAAGAAGAATTTTTTTTTAACTGATGGAAATAGTAGAAAAACCATTAAACATTGATTCAGTACAAGGGCTGTGACTCCAGGTTCTGTCTTAGGGAGCAGAGGGAAAATCCTGCGAATATCCAAGGAGCAGGACAGAATATCCTGCGAATATCCAAGGAGCAGGATGGAATATCCTGCAAATATCCAAGGAAAAATTTTTTTAACTGATGGAAATAGCAGAAAAACCATTAAACAGTGGTTCAGTACAAGGGCTGAGACTCCAGGTTCTGTCTAAGGGAGCAGAGGGAAAATCCTGCGAATATCCAAGGAGCAGGACAGAATATCCTGCAAATATCCAAGGAGCAGGATGGAATATCCTGCAAATATCCAAGGAAAAATTTTTTTTTTAACTGATGGAAATAGCAGAAAAACCATTAAACATTGGTTCAGTACAAGGGCTGAGACTCCAGGTTCTGTCTAAGGGAGCAAAGGGAAAATCCTGCGAATACCCAAGGATCAGGACAGGAGGGGGAGCTCCCCGAGCAGCCCAGAGCAGATCCCTCCCTGCCTGGGGATTAGGAGGGAAAATCAGTTTCCAGCCTGTCCTGGGATTGCTGAAATCCACCCGTGCCCCTTCTCTGAACCAGACCCCAAAGGGTGAAGGGCTCCCCTCTCCCTCAATCCCCGGAGGATGCAGCTGCTCCCAACGCGGATTTGTGACAAATCCCGCCCCGAGGGCAGCAGCCTCTGCTTCCCTCCCTGTGATCATCGATGGCAATTTAAAGATTTCCCTTTCTCCCCACCCCTCCCGTGCCCATTGCGCCCTTTTCTTCCTCCTGCCATCCAAATCCAGCTAAACCCTCTGAAAGGAGATTAAGAACCGGTGGGTTTTAAACATCATAAACCAAGGTGGATGCTCACATTCCAAGGGGTTTTTTTTTATTCCCCCCCCAATTCCTTGATAGACAAAGAAGTCCTGACCTTAATCTTTGAAGACTCAACACACATCTGAACAAAAATACAAATATCCTTGAGCAGGGCATTTTCTTTTTGATTCTAACCCTGACCCAGCTCTGCTGTTGGATCACCACTCCCTGCTCTGCTCTTCCTGGCATTCCCTGCTTCACCTTCCTTTTCTTGTTCCAAAACTGACCCAGTTTCACATTAAAAAAAAAAAACCCTTTCATCATCCTTATTGACTTCGGGGGGATTTGTATCCCAGCAGCATCAATGGAGATTTTCCACCCTTTGGCCTCCAATTCACAGCCACTCTGTACTCCAGGAGTAAACAGCTCCAGGATGTCCCTGTGGAACTCCTGCTGCGTTGTTGGGTGTGAAAAATGTGTGTTTTATGGTTGGTTTTTCCCAAATATTAAAAATGAATATTATATGTGTTATGTTAGAAAGTTATGCTGTGCTAATTTTATTAAATAGTGTGTTAAATAGAGTTTTAGGTCATAACAAAATGTTAAAATAGAAACTGTGCTATGTGGGATGTTTCTTTAAAGAAAGGAATGAGGTACTCACACCAGACAGCAGCCAGAGGACACCTGAATCTTTCAGAGAAAAAGAATTTATTGCTCTCTTATCGAGTTCTTCCCACCTTGCTCAGCCCTGAAAATGCTCAGGATTCAGAGGAAGAAGCTGACCCTGCCCAGACAGAATCCTGTGTTTGAATGGAATTTATGCATCATGGATGAGGTGTATGAATATGCAACAGGCTGTTGCCTTTAAGGGTTAATACTCTGTTCTCCTGGGTCCTTTTCCAGGCCTATTTTGCCCAGAAAAATTACCCAGACTGTCCTTAACCCTTTGTTTTTATTGTCTCGTATTGTCCTAATCCAAACTGTCCTAATTATTATTACTCTAATTACATTGCTATTTTTATATCCATTTTATTACTATTAAACTTTTTAAATTTTAAACCCGAGTGATTGGCATTTCTCACACTGGGTGTTTGCAGCAGGGATGAGCTCTTTGTTCAGAGCTTTTGGGAGAACAAGAAGAGCAAGGGCAGAACGTGGCTGTGGCGCTGCTCGGCTCTTCCATGTCCCTCTGTTTGCTGCCACTTTCTCAGGTGTTTAAAAAATAGAGACAAGATGAGCTGATTGTTAATTAATGCAAATGCACGTGTCCGCCTTCGGTTCACCCTCCAAGATCCCTCCAGTTCCTTGTGGAACTCTCCTCTTGGATATTTTTCCAAATTTTATGACTTAACCCTTTGTTTTTATTGTCTCGTATTGTCCAAATCCAAATTGTCCTAATTATTATTACTCTAATTACATCACTATTTTTATAACCATTTTATTACTATTAAACTTTTAAAAAAACCCAAGTGATTGGCATTTCTCACACTGGGTGTTTGCAGCATTGATGAGCTCTTTGCTCAGAGCTTTTGGGAGAACAAGAAGAGCAAGGGCAGAACGTGGCTGTGGCGCTGCTCGGCTCTTCCATGTCCCTCTGTCTGCTGCCACTTTCTGAGGTGTTTAAAAAATAGAGACAAGACGAGCTGACTGTTAATTAATGCAAATGCACGTGTCCGCCTCCAGTTCACCCTCCAAGATCCCTCCAGTTCCTTGTGGAACTCTCCTCTTGTATGTTTTCCAAATTTTATGACCTCCTAAGAGCCGCTATTCTTCAAAACAGGATTAAAATCACAATATCACCCTTGTGGTTCATTTTTCTAAATGTTCTTGTAGAAGAACCAGCAGAAATCAAAAACTACAGTGGTATTGGGGAGCTCTCGGGACATCGTTTGGAGTTTTGAGACACAGGGGATGTCACAGGGTGTGCAAGGACTCTCTGTCATTGTCCGATTGATTTCAGGTTCCCTGCCATGCTCAGTGCAGCTGAGGAGTGAGGGGTGACACTCTCCGAGCTTTATTTTGGGCTTGGCAGCCCAGTCTGGAACAATTTACAGGCGTGAGGTTTGAACTTGGAGCTGTCCTCACTCTCCTGTCCTCGGTGTTTATTTGTGGGTGGCTGAAACCAGGTACGGTCAATTCTTGATCTCTGCCCAAGATCCCCGTTGATAATTTTAGACATTAATCAATCTCTATGCTCTCTCCTTCCTCTCCTGAGCATTCCTGACCTGGGACTTGAGGAAACGAGTAAGACAAGTGGGAATGTCTTCAACAGCCCCATCATCTCACTCAGGCAAGCTGATTTATTCCTCTCCTGCTCTTGGAGAAAATTCACTCTTGGAGAAAATTCACTCTTGGAGACAACAAAAACTTTCTCCTCTCTTGTCGCAGACATCTTTTATGGAAAATCCTTTCCTTGGGATTTTTCCTCCTGAGAAGCTGAGAGGCCTCAGGAACAAAATGTAACCAATGGTTATCTGCTGCTGTGGAATGCAACAGGTGGATCTGAGATTGGGCTCATGTGGATGTTTCTAATTAATGGCCAATCACAGCCCAGCTGGCTCGGATAGAGAGCTGAGCCACAAACCTTTGTTATCATTCTTTGCTATTCTATTCTATTCTATTCTATTCTATTCTATTCTATTCTATTCTATTCTATTCTATTCTATTCTTAGCCAGCCTTCTGATGAAACCCTTTCTTCTATTCTCTTAGTACAGTTTTAATGTAATATATATCATAAAATAATAAATCAAGCCTTCTGGAACATGGAGTCAGATCCTCGTCTCTCCCCCCATCCAAGAACCCCTGTGAACACGGCCACACTCTCTGATTTCAAAACCAAACAATCCTTTCTGGTCCCTCAGCTTCCCTGCCACCTTTGCTTGGGAGATTTTCCTCCAGAGTTTTGTCTGAGCAGGGCAGGAACACCTTCCCTTGTTCTCCCCTGCCTCAGATCAATACAACGACCTTCAGCAGAGCTGTAATTGCATTGGGCAGGGATGCATCAAAACTCAGAATATTTGATTTGTCCTCAACCTGAGCTGAGGGCTCTCAGTGTATTTTATTTTTTTTCCTCCCCGTTCCTCTGCAAGAGTAATTCTGTTTAAATCTGTGGGGATCCCTCTGAGATTGCTCTCATAAAGGAGGTGGGTTAATATCCCTCCTGTCCTTGGCTTTTCTGCAGACAGAGGCAACCAGGGGCCTCATTAGTGTGATTGGGTTGGTGCTTATGGAGGTTGCTCCAAGAGGAGCTGGGCTGACACCACGAAACTCATTAAACTCAGCTCTCCCAACAGCCTGGCTTTATGTGGCAGAGAAAAGAAATCCAGCAAGAGGGAAGTCAAAGTAGAATCCTCATTAGAGTAATTAGTGCGAGTCATTACTTCCTAGAAGCCTGGAATGGGCACATTTACTCTGAGGAGGTGCCAAGGGTATGGCTGGATGGAGGGGAGGCAGGAGAGGGGGTTTGCCCACGTTCCCTGGGAGGGGGTGGCTGATCCCATTAGCTCGGCACAGCCAATCCCCTTCCACACTCATCCCCTGCCTTTATCTGCACTTGGCTGCTGGTTTCCCTCATGGAATTCCAGCTGAGAAAGGGAAAAATCCCGCCTGGACTGTGGCAGGGCTCCTGGAAGGAAAAGGAGCTGCTGGTAGGTCTGAGAGAACCTTAAAAAAAACCTTAATAAAACCTTAATAAAACCTTAATGAAACCTTAATGAAACCTTCTGCTGGTGGTGGCACTTCCTTGGAGTGTTCCCTTTCCTGGAACCCGTCACGTTCTTCCCTGCTGAAGCTGGAATGCCTTGCCTCAGTCAACATTAACAAAGAGTTCTGCCAGCAAACTTCCTTGGGACGGCTTGGAACGGAGGACTTGGAATGGAGGAGGAAAGGAGATCGTGGAATAGAGCAGGGAAGTGATTCACCCAAGTCCTGGAATGCATTCCTGGGGCCCTAAATTGCAATTCCAGTGCTGGGGGCACGTGGGGTCACCCCTTGGGGAGCTTTCAAATTGTGAGCACAACTTTCAAAGCCTCCTGCTCTGGTCTCTGGCAAGAATTCCTCATGGATGGGCCTTTTATGGGCCGAATTTGAGAATTCCTCATGGATGGGCCTTTTATGGGCCGAATTTGAGAATTCCCCATGGATGGGCCTTTTATGGGCCGAATTTGAGAATTCCTCATGGATGGGCCTTTTATGGGCCGAATTTTCAGCTGTCCCTGGATCCCTGGAAGTGCCCAAGGCCAGGCTGGACGGGGTTTGGAGCACCCTGGGGTTGTGGAATCCCATGAACTTTAAGGTCCCTGGCCACCCAAACCATTCCCTGATATTTTATTTTCCATGATGTTGCTGGAAATGAGTCGGGTGTGGAGTTACTGGGGACAGCGGGCTTGGTTTGGGGTTTTGGGTGTGGTTCATAAATAATAAAAGATATTTATTGCATCACTCTATATCGCCCTGCTCTATCAATGCAACAAAAAGGGAGGAGATGCTTTCATGGTGGAAAAACGGATTATTTTTATTTATGGATTTCTTTTCCCTCCCTTTGGAGCCTCCCCATCCCCAGCAGTGGACGCCAAAGGGAGGGAAACAAATAACTCCGCGATGCCACGGGGATAATTCCCGCTTTGAAGCTCATTTGTCAGGTAGTGTTTGCCTCTTAAACCCTCCCTTTGTTATGGAGAGCAGAGATCCTGCAAATGCAACCGGAAAGATGGAAGGGCTGCAGTTCTGACCCGCAGACAAAATGAGTCAAACGAGACCTTTGAGCACGGAGAGGCCCCGAGCTTTTAATGGGATCTGTCAGGTGCAGATGAATGGTTAACCTGCCTTTGGTTCTCCCGGCTTATTAAAATCATTAAAAGGCAGCAATAATTATGATCCTTTCTGACTGCTGTGTTTGTGTCAGGCCCGGGGGGTCCCGCGCCTGCAGGGGGATTCTGCTCGGATGGGAAATGCTGCAGAAGGTCACTGGAAAATGGAGATTTTTTCCCTCTTTGCTGCCCTTTTCAAGTGCAGGATGTGACCTGTAGAACACAAGCAGGTGATTTTTGCAAATTTTTAAAATTTTTTTTATCTTTTATTTGTTTTTTATTTATCAATTATGAGGGAAATGGTGGATTTGTGTTTCCAAACAAGCTGTGGGTCTGCTGATGGATAAAACCAGCACTGGGAGAGAAAAGAAGCAATGGGAAGGATTCCACTGATTGATGAATGGGAAAAGAGATTTGCTTTTACAAATAAACTTTAGGTTTGCTGGTAAATGACATTAGACACTGAGAGATGAAAGAAACAATGGGGAAGAAAAACCCCTGAATTCAGTAAGAACTAAAAATTAAAAGGGAGGGTTATACATTAGAGGGGAATCTTTGGGATCAGGTGTTCTGGGGAGTCTGAACCTCTCAGGTACCTCAGAAATGGGGAAAAACCCCTGAATTCAGTAAGAATTAAAAATGAAAAGGGAGGGTTACACATTAGAGGGGAATCTTTGGGATCAGGTGTTCTGGGGAGTCTGAACCTCTCAAGTACCTCAGAAATGGGGAAAGAGAGAAGGGAAATGTGGCTGGAAATTGGGATAAAAAGGGAGGCTGCATCCTCCAAAACTTGAGACACCCCAGGGGATGCCCCATGGCCTCTGCCTGTATTGGAATAAAGTCAAAAATGACTCCTCTGTCTCCTTTTTGGACACAAACCTCTGGTGTTTGTGGATTAATTTTCCCAACAATTAGGAACTGAAACATAAATCAGCTCTGTGGTAGATGAGCAATGTGCTGGTTGACTCTCACAATTAAAAGGCAAATATTATGGATATATAGATTTATAGTCATGTTTTACCCTCCTTGTGTTGTTACCCTCACAATGATGTGATGTTATTTATTCGCTATTTTTTGCTATCTCCTCATGTCTTTCCTCCATGTTGTTTTTTTTTTTTAACAAGTGTGAATCCCTGAGAATTCCTGATGTTCCTCTCCCTTCTCACACAGGTATTCCTGGAAGTCCTGGTGTAAGTGCTGTGGTTGTGGTTGTGAATTTTGAGTTTGATTGATTTTTTACCGGCAGTGCTGCACTTTGGGGATCCATTCCAGAGGCCTCAAGTTTAAGGCCTGACCCAGGTTTGTACTGAAGCACATTTCTCCAGTGTCCTAAATACTAAAAAAATCCTAAAAAAGGATTTTTCACACTTAGCACTTGCAACATTTTTCTACTCATGTATCTCATAGAACTGAGTGTGATGGAGCTGATTTCTCACAGCTGAAAACACAGAGTGTCACAGAAATCCATAGGAAGAAATCCATAGAGAGAAATCCATAGAGAGATTCCTGTTTGTTTTATATCAAACCAAAAAAAAAATCGCTTTTATTCCTGAGTTGCTGTTTGAGCTCATCCTTGCCAGCCAGGGAGTCTGGAGACAAAGTCTTTAATATCAGATCTGGGGGTCTGACAGATTTTGGAGGGGAAAAGGGGGGAGCTGTGAAAGTCCCTGTCTGGTTCCACATCAGGCATTGACAAAGCAATCAGTGGAAATTCTTCTTCAGCACAGATTATGCTGTAAAAGCAAAAAAAAACCCAAAAAACCAAAAAAACCCCAGCATTGATTTGGGTTTGTAATAAGATGACAAGTCTGTAATGATCAGAGATTACAGAAATGTACTTTTCATTTCTCTGACACCATGTCAATACCTTTTCCAGCTGTTCTGAATACCCTGAGAGGTTTTATCTTAAAATCTGGGTTTGAGAAATATATAAGCGAGAGAAAAGGTTATTGAAACGGTGTCACTCCTAAATTCTTTTGTGGTTGATAAAATACATTTTATAAAGTACAAATGGGGTCAGGGAAGCACCTTTTGCTCCACTTCAGGTTGACCTAAGCCCTGTGTTTGGGTGATTTTGAGAACACAACACCCAGGAGGTTTTGGGCTGTGAGGTGAGTTTTTCTCATATCGTGCCTTGCCAGAATTTTTGCCATATTTTCTAAAAAAAAAAATTCAATGTTTTTAATGGTCTTTTCCAACCTAAACAAATCCTGGTCCCAGCCAAGTCCATCCCATGTGGGTAAAAAAGGCTGAGGGGCACACATTTGTTAAGTGAGCTCTGGACTGGCTTTCCCAGCAGAATTCCCTTTCTCTGCCCGTGGGGCACACAAACCCTTCCTGTCCCTCTCTTTCCCCTCTCCACCTTCTGCCCCGCAGCCCTGTGAATTTGGGGAATTTAGTTGAAATTCAGGCATTTGTTTTGTGTTCATGTCACACGTTGTTTCTGCCACAGTTGGTCTCCTTCCCCCCTCAGCCAGCAGCACACGGAATAAAAGGAGCTTGTGTGAGATTTGGCTCGGCAGCCTCAGCTCTGCCTCGCTGCCAAAGCCCTTAAAGCTGCAGCAGCCCGGCCTTGGCTGGGATTTTCCTCTTCCCTCTTCTCTCTTTTTACTCTTCTCTCTTCCCTCTTCTTTCTTTTCTCTTCCTTTCTCTCTCTTTTTCCTCTTCTCTCTTCTCTCTTTTCTCTTCCCTTCTCTGCCATGGGCAGGGACACCTCCGCCTGTCCCATCCAGCCCGGCCTTGGGCACTTCCAGGGATCCAGGGGCAGCCACAGCTGCTCTGGGAATCCCATCCCAGCTCCTAACCACCCTCACAGCCAGGAATTCCTTCCCAAAATCCCATCCAAACCTGCCCATGGAATCCTGGAATGGTTTGGGGTCAGAGGAGACCCCAAAGCCCATCCAGTCCCACCATGGGTCCCACAGCTCCCACTGTCCCAGGGGGCTCCAACCTGGCCTTGGGCACTGCCAGGGATCCAGGGGCAGCCACAGCAAATCTGGGAATTCCATCCCAGCCCCTGCCCACCCTGAGGTGAGAATTCCTTCCCAAAATCCCATCTAAACATGGAATCCTGGAATGGTTTGGGCTGGAGGGGCCTCAAAGCCCATCCAGTCCCACCATGGGTCCCACACTTTCCACAGATCCAGGGTGCCTCAACCCGGCCTTGGGCACTGCCAGGGATCCACAGCTGCTCTGGGAATTCCATCCCAGCCCCCTGGAACTCTCAACAAAAGATGAGGAGAAGCTGAAGAAGTTTGGTGTTCCCATCTGATTTCTGTGTGTAAATGGGATTTAGCAGCAATTTACCAGTGGGAGAACCCCAGGCACCTCCCAGTCTCCAGCAGCAGCTGAGCATCACTCAAACCCTTTCCAGGTGAGGAAATCTGGCTCCTTCCACCACTCTTGTCCTCAGAGCAAGGCAGAGGCACATGGGACAGTCCCCCCCTTAATAATACCCAAATTATTGCTTCTTCCCATGTCACGGACACGTTTTATGGAAAATCCTTTCCTTGGGATTTTTTCCTCCTGAGAAGCTGAGAGGCCTCAGGAACAAAATGTAAGCAATGGTTATCTGCTGCTGTGGAATGCAACAGGTGCATCTGGGATTGGGCTCATGTTGGTTGTTTCTAATTAATGGCCAATCACAGCCCAGCTGTGTCAGACTCTGAGCATCACAAGCTTTTATTGTCATCCCACTCCTTTCCTTTCAAGCCTTCTGACAAAATCCTTTCTTCTATTCTTTAGTATGGTTTTAATATATCATTTACTTTTAATATAATACATATCATAAAATAATAAATCATGGAAACACGGAGTCAAGATTCTCCTCTCTTCCCTCATCCTGGGACCCCCGAGAACACCACCACGTTCCCATCCCACAAATCCATTGGAATTATAACATTTTGAAACACACTTAACAATACAAAACCCTCAAAACCAAGATAGGGTGATTGCTACATTCTCATCCATTTTTTTCCCCCCCAGAAATGACAAAAATCTGTGAATTCCAGCAGCTGGAGGAGCCGGGTGAGGCGCTGCGTGTGAGAGGTGCTGCCTGCAGAGCGAACCCCGTCTGATTTTCAGAGCAGAGGAGCAGAGCTCTTTGTTTGTGAGCTAATCCTGTCGCTGGTAATAGGATTAGCAGCAAGAACAGATGCAGAGCAGTTCCTGGTGTCTCTCTGTGAAAAACGCCGACCGCTCGGTTTTTTTTTTAAATTTTTAAGAGTTTAATGATAATAAAACGGTTATAAAAATAGCATAACCCTCCCTTTTAATTTTTAATTCTTACTGAATTTAGGGGTTTTTCTTCCCCGTTGTTTCTTTCATCTTTCAATGTCTAATTTCATTTATCAGCAAACCCAAAGTTTTTTTCCTTGGTGTCTGCTGCTTGTTGGACACTCTCAATCCCCCAGTGTTGCCCTCTTCTAGGGATGGAGAATTTATTCCCTAAAATCAGGGAATCAATGGGGTTGGAAAAGACCTCCAAGAGCATCAAGTCCAACCTTTGACCAGATCCCACCTAAACTAAACCACAGGGGCCACATCCACTTGTTTTTTAACACCTCCAGGATCTGGGACCCCACCTCTGCCCAAAAAGAAATTTTCCCTAAAATCCAACCTGAACTTGACTTGGTATAACTTGAGGCCATTTCCCCTCATCCTAGAGGGGAAAAGATGCCAGAATTCTGGAAAAAAAAAACAAACATAAATTTTCATGCAAAGAGCAGAAATTTGAGTTTCCAATTCATCATTTAGGATTGTAGCAGCTCGGAATTCCAAATGTGCTCAGCTCCAAATTCCATCCGCACCAAGGGCTTGGCAGTGCTGGAAAATGAGGCCGTGCACTCCAACCTTGCTGTGGGACGTTTTATTTTTCTCATTTTCCTCACCCAAACGGCAGCTCCGAGTGCAGGCACTGCCTGTGGGGAAGGATTGGAGGGACAGAGCTGATCCCCCTCCTCCCTTCCCTCCAAATTTGGATTTAATGGCTCTTATTTCTGATTTTCCAGCACTCAGATGAATCCAGAAAAGGCTGAAACACTTCAAATTCACCCATGAAAGTGAGGAGCACACAACACTCCGTGGAGAATTTTCCTTTGTAAAACTCTGGCATATTCTGGCCATTCCCTTCCTGTGGAGCCCTCTTCAAAATTCCAACCAATTTGGAAGGATTGGAGGGACAGAGCTGATCCCCCACCACCCTTCCCTCAAAATTTGGATTTAGTGCCTCTTATTTCAGATTTTCCAACACTCAGAAGAAGCCAGCAAAGGCTGAAACACTTCAAATTCACCCATGACATGAGGAGCTCACAACACTCTGTGGAGAATTTCCATCTGTAAAACTCTGGCATATTCTGGCCATTCCCTTCCTGTGGAGCCCTCTTCAAAATTCCAACCAATTTGGAAGGATTGGAGGGACAGAGCTGATCCCCCACCACCCTTCCCTCCAAATTTGGATTTAGTGCCTCTTATTTCAGATTTTCCAACACTCAGAAGAAGCCAGCAAAGGCTGAAACACTTCAAATTCACCCATGAAAGTGAGGAGCACACAACACTCCATGGAGAATTTTCATTTGTAAAACTCTGGTCCAGTCTGGTCATTCCCTTCCTGTGGAAACCTCTTTAAAATTTGGAAGGATTGAAGGGACAGAGCTGATCCCCCTCCTCTCTTCCCTCCGAATTTGGATTTTGTGGCTCTTATTTCAGATTTTCCAGCACTCAGGTGGAGCCAGCAAAGGCTGAAACACTTCAAATTCACCCATAAAAGTGAGTGAGGAGCACACAACACTCCATGGAGAATTTCCATCTGTAAAACTCTGGTCCAGTCTGGTCATTCCCTTCCTGTGGAGCCCTCTTTAAAATTCCAACCATTTTGTGGAAAAGCTCCACCAGCTTTGTGGGGAGCTGCCTTCTCCTGCTCTGGGATTCTTTGATTCGGAGCTCTGTGTTATTCTCTGGAGGGATGCCACACGTGTTCATTTTTCAGTCATTAATTCCTGCTAACAGTTCAATCTCTGCAAGATCAAAGGTAGTTTTTTTGCTATTTAGGTCATCCATGGTTTTTTGGGTTTTTTTTCCCCCCAAATGAACCAAATGAGAAGTTTATGCACAGCGCTATTTAAAAATGATAATTAAAAAAAGAATATATAAATTAAGTGTTTCTGGATGTTTGCGTGGTCTGTAAGGAAAAAATGAGTAAAAAAATATAATATGTATCATTTATTATAATTATATTTAAGTAGAATAATTTTTATTTAAAATTTAAAGGGAATTCTTATATATTTAAATATATATTTATATTTCTATTTATATAAATATAGTTATATTAATTCCTAGATGTTGAAATATATATTTATATTTATTCATTTTATTTATAATAAATATAAAATCATATTTATTACAAAACTTGCTGGAGTAAGAAGAATCCCAAGAAGGGAAAACTCAAAAGCAAAATAGAGGGGGAATGGCTTCCCAGAACCAGAGGGCAGGGATGGATTGGGATTTTGGGAAGGAATTCCTGGCTGTGAGGGTGGTGAGGGGCTGGGATGGAATTCCCAGATTTGCTGTGGCTGCCCCTGGATCCCTGGCAGTGCCCAAGGCCAGGCTGGAGCACCCTGGGACAGTGGGAGGTGTCCCTGCCATGGCAGGGGTGACATTGGGTAGGATTTAAGGTCCTTTCCAACCCAAGCCAGTCCATGATTCCATGGAATATTCCATGAAATATTCCATTAAATATTCCATTAAATATTCCATTAAATATTCCATTAAATATTCCATGAAACATTTCTACTTCCCTTCTGCCCACCCAGGGCACCCCTTCAGCTCCCTCTTTCTGCCCCCAAACCCAGATTCCCCCTCTGTGTTTTCCCATTTTTAGTCCCCAGTCCTCGTCAATATGCGTCAAACTCAACTTTCAACCACGGCTCTTCTTTAATATTTTACGAGCAGCAGATTTACAAATTATTCCATAAAGGTTCTGCTGGATGGGCTTTCTGATGTTGTAATGCTGTCAATTTATCATCTTGTAAAATTAATTAAAGGCAACTCAATGCTATAGACTTTTTAAAGGAAAAAAAAAACCACCAAACCAGGCGTGCATTTTCCAAGGGATTTCATATTTTGTGTTTATATCTCAAAAAAATGGGAATATGGGGGATGAGGGGAATGAACTGGGGGATCTGTAGGGTCCCTTCCAAGCCAAATTATTTTGTGATTTTATGAAACAGGGAGGAGAAGGAGGAGGAGAAGGAGAAGGAGAAGGAGAAGGAGAAGGAGAAGGAGAAGGAGAAGGAGAAGGAGAAGGAGAAGGAGAAGGAGAAGGAGAAGGAGAAGGAGAAGGAGAAGGAGAAGGAGAAGGAGAAGGAGAAGGAGAAGGAGAAGGAGAAGGAGAAGGAGGAGGAGGAGGAGGAAGAGGAGAAGGAGATGGGGAAGGCAGCTGTCTACAGCCCTGGTCCCAAGTATTTCATTACAGCTCATGCAAAAAAATTAGTTTGATCTCCTACCATTTCTCCTCCCCCACCCCATGAATATTTTTTTCCCCAAGAATTCTCAGTGCTTTGCATTATTTTAATTAAGGGCAATTCTCCTGTTGTCATTGCAGGAAGGAAAAGGCAATGAGTGTTCACAGCATTAGAAAAGGGAGATAATTTCTTTATTTTTATATAAAGATGATTGTGCTTAGTAAACAGTGCTACAGAAATGCTTTTAGGAGTGGAAAAGACTCCAGACTTAATGAAAATATTTAATCTCCAACCCCAGGTGATAACGCCAAAGTCGCTGCTTCCGCTGAGCTGCAGACAAGGCAAAGTGCTGTAAATGCATTGTGAGGGTGGGCAGGGGCTGGGATGGAATTCCCAGATTTGCTGTGGCTGCCCCTGGATCCCTGGAAGTGCCCCAGGCCAGGCTGGAGCTACCTGGGACAGTGGGAGCTGTGGGACCCATGGTGGGGCTGGATGGGCTTTGGGGTCTCCTCCAACCCAAACCATTCCAGGATTCCATGGGCAGGTTTGGATGGGATTTTGGGAAGAAATCTTGGGAGAGGGGCTGGGATGGAATTCCCAGAGGAGCTGGGGCTGCCCCTGGATCCCTGGAGCAGCCTGGGACAGTGGGAGGATGGAGGAAAATCTTCACAGCCCCTTCCAACCCAACCCAACCCAACCCAACCCAACCCAACCCAATCTGGAATTCTCTTTGCTCACAGATCCCCCAGGCCAGTCCCTCCCTCACCCCCGTGGATCCAGCCCAGTGCCATCAGCATGCTGTGAAACCTGGGACAAAACAGGATTAAAATCTGGCTTCACAATGGAGAACTGGACCAATTGTTTAATGATTGATGAGGGAAATGTCAGGTGAATTATTTGCCAAATGATACTGGTCCATCTGTTGCAGAATTTTGCATGTAGTGACAGAAAGAAATTAATTATATCTCCTTCAGAGATAGAAACATTCCAAACTGCGAATCTCAGCTCCCCTCATAAACAAGTCCAGCATCATTATCTCCATCACCCAAGTGGGGAAATGGGAGCATCAGTGGAAAGGGAGTCACAAACCTGAACTTCAGAGAGCTGAGGAGCCTAAATCCACATAAAAACTGACCCAAAACTCCCTCCTTTCACAGAGGCCGTGAGTCACAGAGGGACCTTCCCGTCTCCAGGTGAGATTCGGGGATGGGAGTGCCCCAAATTTACCTGGACACCAGGCAGGTGTCCCCACGTCCCTCCTTCCGCGGCTCTGCCTTGTCCACTGATTTTTCATGCAACTCCAGCGGCCTCAATTCCCAATTCCACTGGTGTGCCACATCAAAGGCAGTTGGATTTAACACCATTCAGATTTCAGGAACATTGGAACCGCAGCATTTAATATATTTTGGGTTTTTTTGCCTCAGAGTTAACCCCTTGCTCGCCCCCACCTCCTGAGAGAGGATACCAAGCACACGGAGTTTTCCACTACATTTCACAGCGCGTTCCCCAAACATATGGATCTTCCAATCCCTTCATCTATTGGGATTTCTCAAACTAGGAATGTTTTGACATTAGGAAAAGGAAAAAAAATTTAAAAATCTTGCAACAGGAGGAGCATCCCTGTGGCACCGGGTGCCACGCTCCGGATGGTGCCACATCTTGACAGTAACTGAGAGGTGCCAAGAGGTAAAATATCAACATTTAACCTCTTTTTGCTTTAGTTTGGGAATGACAATTCCATCCTGAGCCAATCCTGCCCTGATTTTGGCTTCAAACCACATTTTACCCTGATGTTCCACACAGGGAGGGAATCTCCTCATGGCTGTGCTACACTTAGAGATCTTTGCTGGTTCAGGTTCCTCCAGGCTGTCTCAGTGAAATTTCTTTGCTGCATTTCACATTTCTACACAAATAAAACCCCCAAAGCAGCAGCTTGACCTATCATAACCCAGCTCCACTCACTCCTCATTTTTAATTCATCTTTCTCCTTTGACTCCAGAAGACAATCCTTCTTCACAGGCCATGAAAAATTCAGGAGATGTAGAAAGGGAGATTGAGAGCAGCCCAGCAAAGAAAGATTTGGCAAAGGCAGGGTTTAGTCCAGGATTGAGGATGTCACTGGGCAGGTGACAAATGCTAAATCAGCGTAAATCACTGGAGGGAGAAGATTTCCAAGCTGAAAATCTGTTAATTTGGGGCTGGGGCAACTTGAGATCCAGGCGTAGGGAAAATCTGGGAATGGCTGAGGTGGGATTAATTAATTAATTAATTAATTAATCCTCTGTTAAAGTGGGTCCTTTTTTGGGTTATTTTGCCCAGAAAGAGGTACCTGGACTGTCCATAACTCTTTGTTTTTATTGTCTTGTATTGTCCTAATCCTAATTGTCCAAATTACTGTAACTCCAACCATATTGCTGTTTTTATAACAACTTTATTACTATTAAACTTTTAAAATTTTAAAAACAAGTGATCGTTGTTCAATGCAGAGGCTTCACAGAGCCCCAGAAAGGAAATAATTGGTTTTTAAATCAGGTTTTTTCCTGTGCTGTGGTGCAGTGAGGAATTGTCTGTGGCTGTATCAGCAGGAGGATGGATTACTCTGCGCTGCTGTGGGAAGCGAGCTCCATTCCCCAATCCTACTGGGATAACTGGGATTTCCTCCATGGAGAGGACAGGGATGGGCATCCCTGGGACTCCCTTTGCTGGATAAGGTGGTTTATTTCTTAAATGGCTTTATCCCCATTTTCCTGTTATATTTTGATATGGCTTGGATTTCCTGTATTTACTGATTTTTTACTGTGTAATTTCCTTTTCTTTACTCTTTCGTCCTACAACGTCTCTCTCTCTGCAGATCCTTTTTTTTTATATTTAATTCTAAAAGAGTCCTGTGAATTAACAACAGCCTGGAGCTGCATTGTCCAACCTATTTATCCCGCCAGAAAACACAAAGCTCATTCCTGGAAAGGGGCATGAATGCCCACTTGTCACGGAGAGGGAGCAGGAGTAGGATCTGGAGTGAAAATCTCGACCCCGGGGTGTTTCACCCGGGCCCTGAGCTTGAAAGGAGCTGCTCCCCCATCCAACACACGTTCCATTGTTATTCTCAAGTGCAATCCTTCTCCTGCAAGAGGCTCCTTGGGTAACTCGGGGGAAGCAAATTGGTTTGACAGAGGAGCTGAGTGCCCTTGATGTCGATGGGTGTGAAGGATGCTCAGCGTCTGGAAAGGGAGCTCTGGACGAGGCTTTCACCTGGCTGGGAAGAGCTGGGGTAATGAGGAGGTTCAGGGCAGGGTTTCTTGGTGTTTCCTTCACCTGCCAGCTCTCCTGGGTGAATCCTCTCAGCGTTTTTTTCATGTGGAGTTGGTGGTGGTCAGCCCAGGGGCTCGCAGGAGGGTCTCTGCCCTCTTCCATCTGGGAATTGAGGGAAATCGGAAGATTCCTGTGAGCAGCTGTTAAACTTTTATTTTTAAATAAAGCAGCAGCATAAGGGGAAGATGGAACAGGAAAGCCTTATAAATGTGATTGTCTGGCAAAAGATTTTGAGAATATAGAAACTATAAGTGAAATTGAAATGAAAGCAGCTTTGAGATGCCTCAGTTACTGAACAACTGGAAAACAATGGTGTGGCTGCTGAAGGTGATCCCCTTTTGATGGAACAACACCCTCTGCTTGCAGACAGGCCCAAGGGTCAGAGCAGACCCTGCCAGCTTGGCAGAGGGGGCCCAAAGAGGAGTTTGTAGGGTTTAAAATGTAACACAGTGTGGTAATGGAATGATTCTGATAGGCTGTGTGTAAATGCTGTAGGATTTGTATCTTGTACTGGATTGGTCAGTGAGAATCAGAATATTCAACACAGAAGAAGATTTATGGTATTGGAACGGGAACCTCGCTCTCTTACCCTCTCATCCTCTCCCTCTCTCATGCTCTTTTTACCCCTCTCATGTCTCGGGCCTGCTCTGAGCTGTGCCTGGCAGCTCCCAGCAGGGCCCTGCACCCAGGCCTGTTGGGGAAGATGGAACAGGAAAATCTTATAAATATGATAGCCTGGCAAAAGATTTGGAGAATATGGAAACTATAAGTGAGATTGAAATGAAAGCAAGCTTTGAGATGCCTCAGTTACTGAACAACTGGAAAACAATGGTGTGGCTGGCTGAAGGTGATCCCCTTTTGATGGAGCAACAGCCTCTGCTTGCAGACAGGCCCAAGGGTCAGAAACAGAAAATAAATGTTCATTCCCTTCCCCCTGGGCAAACGCGGACAAAATCCCTGATAAAAGTTCGTTAAAAAAATTTAGAAGTTAAAAAAATTTAGAAGTTTCCACCAGCTGGACTACAAGAGAGGTGAGCCATGGGTGGAAACACACCCGGGGATCCAGAGGGGTTTGCTGCACTCGGGTTTTAATGCACCAGCCCAAGGCAGAAGTCATGGATTGTTGACAATTAAACACTTAGCACATGAAGAGCTGGAGATAAGGACTGGGATGTGAGTGCTTTCATCAATAATTCACAGGACATTAGAGCCTCAATGTCAGAAGTTGTACCAAGCACGCCCTGACAGGGTATTAATGAAGCTGCTCCAGCCATTACACGCAAATTGCTAATTTATTCATCATTTACCAGCGGTGGGGAGAGGGGGGAAAGGAAAACCCAAGGTGTGAGCTCTGCAGCCCTTGGAACAAAGCTGCAGATTCCTGAGCTGTGGATCTGTTTCATCCTTGGAGAACGAGTCCAACCTAAGAGGGAACTTTTTGGGTTTTCTGTGCTGATTAAAACTTCCCCATTTCTTCTCCCTGTGTTCAAGTGGGTCTGTTTTCATCAGAAAACATAAAATTAAAAAAAAAATAAATGGAGGGGGTGGCTTATTTTGCCCAGAAAGAGGCACCCAAACGGTCCTTAACTCTGTTTTTTTTGGTCTCATATTGTCCTAATGCAAATAGCCCAAATTATTATAACTCTAAGTATAGAAAAATAGAAGAAAGTAGGGTCTGTTTTCATCAGAAAATGTAAAATTTAAAAAAATAAAAATAGAGGGGGTAGCATTTGTGCTGCAGGGTGAAAGCTCCCATGGTTCAGCTCAGCTCCTCAAGTTTTCTGCTTTGGAATTGATGAAATCTTCCATTAGAGCATCACGGGATGTTTAAGGCAGCAAAATCATGGCCACCTTTTGGTAGAAATGTGGGGATTTTGAGGCTCAGTCAATGGCAGAAGGAGAGCTCGTGGCTGTGCTGCTCCAGCTCCTGTAGGATCGAAGGATTTCGGGGAAAAAACATCCCTGGAAATGGGTGCAGCTCCTGGACATTGCTCTGCTCACTGCCAGACCTGGCAGGGTTTCAAATGGGCCCATCCTGGAGAATCATCAATCCAAGGTGGAATAAATAACTGCACACTTCAGCTTTTACATTTATTGGGAATAATAAATATGAATTCCTGCTCCAGCGCTCCTGGCTGTGATGCAGATGGGGTTAACTGAGATATGGGAGAGGTATTTTCAACATCGCTTATGATAATTAAGTTCTGAATCTTGTTTGAGGGAGTTGTGTGTGCTGCTGTCCAACCCAGAATAAAAATAGTGATTAATGATGATATTTTTCATATGCAAATGAATATCTGATCTATAGGTAGCGACAAATTGTCATAACAGAACAAACCAAGCAAGGGTTTTTATTCAGAAGTGAATATTTATGCAGTGTGGGTGCAGATGCAGTCTGGATGCAGATATAGGGGAGGACAGGTTGGTTTCCATGGATTGTTTTGTGTGTTATTATTTATTTTTCAATCTGGAGTTGAACTCTTGGCCCATCCTGCGTCCCAGGGTTTTTCCTGCTCCTTCAGAGGATCCTGGGGCTGGTGACTCCATCTGGGGTGGACTGCAGGGCCAAGCAGTGAGCCAGGAACGAGGAATTGGGATGGAAGGGCTGGAATCTGACCTTGGCATTTGTGCAGTTTTCATTTTTGGTACAGAGCGGAATCATCAGAAGAATCACCCCCAGAAATGTGGGATGCTGAGTAGGGAGATCCTGGGCCACAGTGGGAAATATTTTAAATATTTAAAACTTAAATAACACCCGATGGTTGGCTCATGACTGACTTTATAAAGCACTGCCACCATTTTGGCAGCTGAAGTGGGATTTGGGCAGGGAGTTGTTCCCCAAATAACTGATGGGGGTTGTTTAGCACAGGGAGGGATGGAAATGGCACAAATATCCGAGTTTTAGGAGCTGTTAAAGCTGCTCAGAACAGTCCAGTACTGCCCTCTGAGCACCCTGAGTGTGCTGGGGCCAGAAATGGTCCCTGTGGGATCCTGGCCCTGCCCTGAGCATTCAATTCCTTGCAGCTTCTGGCTGAAGAGGCTCCCCAGAGGCAGCTCAGGGAGCTGCTGCTGCCCCTGCCCCTGTTCCACATCCCTCTGGCACCTTCCTGATGCCAGCTGAGAATGGACCCAGCCCTGGTGAACTGGGAATGGACCCAGTCCTGATGAACTGGGAATGGACCCAGCCCCGGTGAACTGGGAATGAAACCAGCCAGTCCTGATGAACTGGGAATGGACCCAGCCCCGGTGAACTGGGAATGAAACCAGTCCTGATGAACTGGGAATGGACCCAGCCCCGGTGAACTGGGAATGGACCCAGCCCTGGTGAACTGGGAATGGACCCAGTCCTGATGAACTGGGAATGGACCCAGTCCTGGTGAACTGGGAATGAATCCAGCCCTGGTGAACTGGGAATGGACCCAGCCCTGGTGAACTGGGAATGGACCCAGCCCCGGTGAACTGGGAATGAAACCAGTCCTGATGAACTGGGAATAAACCCAGCCCTGGTGAAATGGGAATGAATCCAGCCCTGGTGAACTGGGAATTAAACCAGTCCTGATGAACTGGGAATTAAACCAGTTCTGATGAACTGGGAATAAACCCAACCCTAATGAATTGGGAATAAACCCAACCCTGGTAAACTGGGAATGAATCCAGCCCTGATGAACTGGGAATTGACCCAACCTTGGTGAATTGGGAATGAAACCAGCACTGGGGAATCAACCCAGCTCTGGTGAACTGGGAATGAACCAAATCCTGGTGAACTGGGAATGAACTCAGCCCTTGGGAATCAACCCAGCCCTGGTGAACTGGGAATTGACCCAACCCTGGTGAACTGGGAATGAATCCAGCCCTGGTGAACTGGGAATAAACCCAATCCTGGTGACCTGGGAATTAACCCAGGTCTGATGAACTGGGAATGAACCCAGCCATGGGGAATCAACCCAGTCGTGATAACTGGGAATGAAACCAGCCCTGGTGAACTGGGAATTGCCCCAGCCCTGGTGAATGGGGAATAAACCCAGCCCTGGTGAACTGAGAATTCCAGCCATGGTAAACTGGGAATTGCTCCAGCCCTGGTGAACTGGGAATTGCTCCAGCCCTGGTGAATGGGGAATAAACCCAGCCCTGGTGAACTGAGAATTCCAGCCATGGTAAACTGGGAATTGCTCCAGCCCTGGCTCCGGAGGTGGCACCTGAGAGGTGGCACAGCCCGGGTCCCACCCTGGCTCCAGGGCTGGACCCTGCAGGATCCCGGCTCCTGCTGCGAGAGCCACGGGAGAGGAGCTCAGGACGAAAAAGGTGTCACTGATTCTGCATCTTCAGTTCTGCCCTCTTTATCAAAGTCGGTGTTTTTCTGACTAAAAGGCACTTGGATTTAAAAAGAAAAAAATTACAGGCTGCGAGGCAGGGGATTAACCCTGTCCCAGCCACAGCAGGACACGGAGTGTTTACATTTGGAGTTGCTGCCTGCAGTCAAATCAAATGCCTTTTGTGGGGATGATCGGTGTGATCACAGCCCCTGCACCCTGCAATCACTTTTCACCTGCAAACCTTCCTTTTCCTGCCTCCCCTCCCACAGGAATACAGGAAAAAAAAAGAAAAAAAAAAAAGAAAAGAACAGTTTAGAATTTGCCCAAGCCAAACACACAGGTCAGGTGGATTAGAGCAAGCTCAGGTTGGCAAATCCCAAAGGGGAGCAGATGTTTTGTTTGGCGTCTCTGCCCGAAAATCCCACGCCATAAACATTCCATAATCCAGGGGGAGACGGAGGGAGCCCGGCAGGGGAGGACGGTGGGCAAAGGCAATGCTGTGTCTTTAATTTTCTTTTCCGAGAGCGGAGCGAAGTCTGCAGAGCCATGACAGCCTCACTTGTTCAGCCTTTAATGCGCGCTGGGTTTTCTCCAGTGGAGGGCACTCGGTGCTCCACAAACTCCATCCTCGGCACCCGCCAGCTCCGGAGCATCATCGCTCTCTGGAAAGCCTCGGAATTAGACGAGAGCTGCCTCTCAGCACAGCTACAAAACACTTTAAACCCGACCAGCTAAATGGAATAAACCGAGCCTGCGGGGGCTGCTAAGCCGGGCTCTGGCACAGCACGGGAGGCCCTGCGGAGGATGGATCGCTGTGCCCGGCCATGGCAAGAGGCAGCGGCACAATGAGGGATGCCAGGCGCCGGCAGAGCTTCGCCCCTTCCTCCCAGAGAAGTTGGTTCGTCTGCATCTCCTGCTCTGGCTTTTCTTTAAAAAAAATCGCCACTTAACGCCGCCGCTCCTCTGATGACTTCCACAATGGCTCTCAGAGCTTAGAGTCCCTCCCTACCCCCCCACACTCCCCCCATCCTTCGTCCTCTCTTCCCCACCCCCAACCCCTTTCCCTTATCCTTTCCCTTCCCTCATCCCCCCCCCAAAAAAAAAAAAATTCCGGCTGCTCCTCTCCGGGGAACTTTGTGGGGTTCCTGGCAGGCAGGGCTGGATGGCGGCGGGGCGAGCGGCAGCGACGTGAAGATGCTGATGGTTTAAAGAGGGAGAAAGAGGCGAGGGGGAAAAGCCAAAAAAACCAAAAAAATTTTTTTAAAAAGGGGGGAAGAGAGAGGAGAAAACATCTGGAGGAAGGCGAAGGAGGACGTTATTGATGACAAAAGGATGGGTGAGTGAACTTTTGGTGGTTTGTTGGCTGGCACAGCTGCAGCTGTGGGGTGGATTTTGCAGCTGGATTATTCGGCGGCGGTGGCGGGGACGGGGAGGGGGGGGGGGGACACCGGGAGCAGCAGCCAGCGGCGCATTCCGCTGTGCCAGGTGACTCACGGCGCTCGAAAATCGCCTTTTTAGCCCTTGTCCCTCCCTCCGGGCACACGCACACACGCACACCTTACACCTTTCCTCCCGCAGTGGCACCCACGGGTGCTGGGTTCCTCAAATCCCACCCCCGCACCTGCAGGGCACCTTTGGGGTCCCGACCCCCCCCCCCAAAAATCCCTGCCGGCTTCGCCTCCTGATCCCCCCCTCCCGGCACCATCCGGGCTGGCTCGGACACTTTGCGGGATGTGGGAAGCCAAGGGGAGTTGTTTGCATGGGTGGGTTTGGAAGAGGCTGAAAAGATGCCCCTGGTGCCTCTGCTACATCTCCAGCAGTCATTTGGCAGTCGGGGGTTTTTTTGGAGTGTGACAGGTTTTATTCCCCTCCTTCCTTCCTCTCCCCATCCCCAGCCCCCGAGTCTGTAACAGCCAGAACATATTTCTAGCTGGCTGCTGCTGGCAAAGAGGAAAAAAAAAATGAGCAAAAAAAAAAAAAGAGAGAATTTAAATCACAAATCTACCCATTAAAGTGAAAGGCAGGGGCATTCTAGATCAGGAATTGTTTTTGCAGGTTGCCCCTTGGTTTAAAATTGGATTAAAGACCTGCAGCACTGGGTTGGTTCTCTGTGTGTGTGTGTGTGACAAATCATAAAGTGATTATTTATCAAGGAGATATGAGCCTTTGAAATATTTCCTGTTGGAAGAATGCATTTTCATTCTCAGCAAGGCTGCAACTCCGGAGGCAGCAGCCCTAAAATTATTCCAGGCGTGCAGATGGGTGTTGGGGGTTCTGACACCCCCTCCACACCCTCTCATAATTATTCAGGATTCCATATATTCAATTGTTACATATGTCCTCACATCCAGAGCTTCTGCTGCATGACAAACATGACATCTTAAAGGCAAACCCTTAAAATCAGTCAGGAGAGGGGAACTGAAAGAGAAAAATCCCCCTTTAAACTTTCTGGGTTTGCTGCTCTCTGGAAGAGCTGGGGTGGGTATTCTCATCATCTCCTGGATTAATTCAAATTAATGACTGTTTAGGTATTCACAGCCATATGTGGATGAATTAAATGAACATGGGTTAAGGTTCATTTGAAAGGAACACATCTCCTACCTTCACCTGGCACTGGGGTCCCGTGCCAGCATTTCTGGTACACTTCTCTGCATGGACAAACTTTGTTTCTCTGCATCTGTTTCTGTATTTCAGGTACATAAAACTCACGAGTTTTACTTAAACCTACTCCTAAACCAGAATCGCTCAGTGCAAAAAGTAAAAGCTTCACTTAGTGCCTCATTTTACAATAAATGCAGGGTTATAAAGGTGGATCAAACTTCATGAGGAGTAGATTTCCCTGTTCCTGAGGTAATTTTGGGGGGATTAGACTTGCAGTTGCTTTCCTTGAGGAGCACGTAGGAGCAGGAGCTCTGGCTCATTTCCTCTCCAGCACTCTGGAGCATCCAGCACAGTGACTTGACAAATATGTTTATTGTTCAGACCTCAGCAGAGAGCACTGAGGACACCCCAGCTCCTCAGAGAGCTGGAGGACAGCAGCACAGAGGGGAGGAACAGGCTCCTGGAGCTCCTGGGGAACCCTCGGGGTCATCATGGTGCTTCTCTTTCTGCTATTCCCCACCTCAGCTGGGTCCTGAATTTGTTCATGGGGAAAGTCCCCGGCTATGGGGTCAGAGAATTCCTTCAGGCCCATATTTCCCACCCCACTCAGGATTTTCCATGCCTGGGTCTACTCCTGGGTCAGGGATCTCATCAGCCCCTTTAGAAATCCCAGCCTTCATTCTGGAGAAGCTGCAGGCTTTATAGAGGAATCTCGCCAGATTAAATACCAGAAAGATGCTCTCTTTAACATTCAGGGGAAACTGAACGTTCTCCAACGGGGAGGCAGCAGCTCCAGAGGAGAAGAAGGAAAGCAAAGGCTGAAAAGCCTCATCCCCTGCTCCTCCTCTAACAAACTGGGTGCATGAAAAACAAACAGGGGACTCTGGTGGCAGTGGGGGCCACCAGATGAGAGATGGCCAGGCAGGCACTCCAGGGATGGAGATTTGCACCACAAAGAGACGAGGCAGGAGACAAACAGGCTGTGTCCCAAATCCCCAAATCCCAGCTGGGCTCAGGCTGTCCCCAAGCCCCCAGTGACGTGGTCATCTGGTCATTTATGATGTGCTGATCTGGTCATTTATCTGCAAGGCTTTCCAACGGTGTGGTGATCTGGTAATTTGTCTGCAAGGCTTTCCAACGGTGTGGTAACCTGGTTATTTGTCTGCAAGGTTTTCCAACGGTGTGGTGATCTGGTTATTTATTTGCAAGGCTTTCCAATGGTGTGGTAACCTGATAATTTATCTGCAAGCCTTTCCAACAGTATGATAATCTGGTAATTTATTTGCGAGGCTTTCCAATGGTGTGGTGATCTGGTCATTTATGACGTGGTGATCTGGTCATTTATCTTTAAGGCTTTCCAATGGTGTGGTGATCTGGTCATTTATCTGCAAGGCTTTCCAATAGCATGGTGATCTGGTTATTTATCTGCAGGGCTTTTCAACAGTGTGGTAGCCTGATAATTTATCTGCAAGGCTTTCCAACAGTATGGTAATCTGGTAATTTATTTGCAAGGCTTTGCAATGGTGTGGTGATCTGGTAGTTTATCTGCAAGGTTTTTCAACGGGTGTAGTGATCTGGTCATTTATGACGTGGTAACCTGGTAATTTGTCTGCAAGGCTTTCCAGTGGTGTGGTGATCTGCTCATTTATCTGCAAGCCTTTCCAACAGTGTGGTAATCAGGTAATTTATCTGCAAGCCTTTCCAATGGTGTGGTAATCAGGTATTTTATCTGCAAGGCTTTCCAACAGCGTGGTAATCAGGTAATTTATCTGCAAGCCTTTCCAACAGCCTTTTTTCCTTTGGGATCTTGCAGGTTTCCATGTGATCAAGCAGCGGGGAGGCTCCAGGCTGCTGCTGGGGCTGCTCCCCCTGGCGCTGCTGGCGGGGCTGGCGGGAGCCCAGCGGGCCTGCCCCAAGAGCTGCCGCTGCGACGGCAAGATCGTGTACTGCGAGTCGCACGCCTTCCGCGACATCCCCCACAACATCTCCAGCGGCTCCCAGGGCCTGTCCCTGCGCTACAACAGCATCCAGAAGCTCAAATCCCACCAGTTCGCCGGCCTCAACCAGCTCATATGGCTCTACCTCGACCACAACTACATCAGCTCCGTGGACGAGGACGCCTTCCAGGGGATCCGCCGGCTGAAGGAGCTGATCCTGAGCTCCAACAAAATCACCCACCTGCACAACAAGACCTTCCACCCCGTGCCCAACCTCCGCAACCTGGACCTGTCCTACAACAAGCTGCAGGTGCTGCAGGCGGAGCAGTTCAAGGGGCTCCGCAAGCTGCTGATCCTGCACCTGAGGTCCAACTCGCTGAAAACGGTGCCCATCCGCGTTTTCCAGGACTGCCGCAACCTCGACTTCCTGGATTTGGGCTACAACCGCCTGCGGAGCTTGTCCCGCAACGCCTTCGCCGGCCTCCTGAAGCTGACGGAGCTCCACTTGGAGCACAACCAGTTTTCCAAGATCAATTTTGCCCACTTCCCGCGGCTCTTCAACCTCCGCTCCATCTACCTGCAGTGGAATAGGATCCGCTCCATCAGCCAGGGGTTGACGTGGACCTGGAGTTCCTTGCACAACTTGGATTTATCGGGCAACGACATCGCGGGCGTGGAGCCCGGCACCTTCCAGTGCCTGCCCAACCTGCAGAAGCTGAACCTGGATTCCAACAAACTCACCAACATCTCCCAGGAGACCATCAACACGTGGATCTCGCTCATCTCCATCACCCTGTCCGGGAATATGTGGGAATGTACTCGGAGCATTTGCCCCCTGTTTAATTGGCTTAAGAATTTCAAGGGAAATAAGGAGAGCACCATGATCTGCGCAGGCCCCAAACACATCCAGGGCGAGAAGGTGAGCGACGCTGTGGAAACCTACAACATCTGCGCCGAAATCCAGGTGGTGGCCACTGAAAGGTCCTACCAGGCTCCCAGGACCCCCCAGAGACCCGTGTTCATCCCCAAACCCACCGTGTCCAAACTGGAGAGCCACCAGCCGACGTCGGCGGCGCCGAGCCCTTCCGCGGACATCCCGACGCCCGCGGTGGAGCCGGAATACGAGCACGTGTCCTTCCACAAGATCATCGCGGGGAGCGTGGCCCTCTTCCTCTCCGTGGCCATGATCCTGCTGGTCATCTACGTGTCCTGGAAGCGCTACCCCGCCAGCATGAAGCAGCTCCAGCAGCACACGCTCATGAAGAGGCGCAGGAAAAAGGCGCGGGAGTCAGAGAGGCAAATGAACTCCCCTTTGCAGGAATATTACGTGGACTACAAGCCAACAAACTCTGAGACCATGGATGTATCCGTTAATGGATCTGGGCCCTGCACCTACACCATCTCTGGCTCCAGGGAATGCGAGGTATGAACCATGAATCCTCCTAAAACCATTTCAGCTGCTGGGAAGGAGAGGTAAATGTTTCTGAAGCTCTTGAGGTGTCTCTGAATGTGAGAAAGATTGATGAGATTTTGGGTTTTTGGGGTGTTTTGGTTTTGTGGTTTTTTTTTGCCTGCGTCGGGGTTTGCTCTGTGGAAGGTTCTCTGGTCTTAAATGACAACAGGCAGGGAAGGGATGGTGATTATTTTGAATAATTAAGACTTATTAAAAAAGCTATTAAGTTGGAGTCAACAACTGTGATAAAGGCATCTGGAGTGTTGTTCTCCTCCTGTTTGCACCCATTTGATGAGCTGTGGCTACAACAGAATCCTATTTTTAATGGATTGGTAGATGCAGAGGAGCTTAAGAGCCTTTTTCTGGTTTAAAACTAAACATGGAAACCTCTTTTCTCCAGACCCCACATCAAATCTTGAGGGGTTTGTGGCCTGTTTAATGATAAAGCCAGAGATTTCCTGCATTTTTGGTCTGGTTCAGGAGCAAACCAGGGGACAACAGGACTGCAGCAGGATCTTGGAGTTGTTTTCCTGGAGCCAGCAGGAACACAGAGGCTCCTCTGGACTCGAGCCTTTGTCAAGCAGCGCGCTTGCAAATATCTGGGTTGGGAGAAGGGGATTCTTGGAGGGTTTAATTGCATTTCAGTGATCAGTGGAGGCTTAGACAGCACTGCTGGAGCTGATTCCCACAATCTTCAGGCCGTGTCGGGATTTGACTCAGCAACATGGGAAACACGATCAGGAAAAGCTCTCAGCACTTCTCTTCTGCTGTCCAGCTTTGCAAGGAGATTCCAAATTGCTCTGTTGCTCTCCTGCCAGCGACTCCACTGCTGTGGATGCAGGGGATGGGTTTGCTTGGAGCGCTGCTGCTTGTTTAGAGCTGGCAGAGGAGGATTTGCACAATTCCTCTGCAGTCCTGCTCACTTAATCCTGCTTGTGACGTGGCACCAGGTGGACCTGGCTTCCTTGGTCGTGGATGTTCCACCAGAGAGTGTTTCGTGTGCCTGTTGGGGTTTATTCCCACCCCTTTGTGCAGGGAATTGGGAGCCCTGGCTTTGGCACCCGGGTGCTGTGGGAGGTGTGGTGAGGATGAGCAGGGTGGGATCTGCAGTTCTGGGATCTGGATTGTTCAAAACCCAATATTTTGAACTGAATTTTGAACTTTGAACCCAATGCTCTGACAATGGGAGAGGTTTCATATTTGGCACCTGGAATCCCCAGGTGGTTTTGGACTGTGGAGTTTGAGGGGAAGGAAGGCAAATGCAGCAGTGATTTGGGGTTGCTTTCTCTGGAGCTGTGCTGTCTTCAGAACAGAAAACCACTTGGCACGTGCCTGTTGGTGATGGATCAGCTCCATTCATGTGCCTGTTGGGGTTTATTCCCACCCCTTTGTGCAGGGAATTGGGAGCCCTGGCTTTGGCACCCGGGTGCTGTGGGAGGCGTGGTGAGGATGAGCAGGGTGGGATCTACAGTTCTGGGATCTGGATTGTTCAAAACCCAATGTTTTGAATTGAATTTTGAATTTTGAGCCCAATGCGCTGACAATGGGAGAGGTTTCATATTTGGCACCTGGAGTCCCCAGGTGGTTTTGGACTGTGGAGTTTGAGGGGAAGGGAGGCAAATGCAGCAGTGATTTGGGGTTGCTTTCTCTGGAGCTGTGCTGTCTTCAGAACAGAAAACCACTTGGCATGTGCCTGTTGGTGATGGATCAGCTCCATTCATGTGCCTGTTGGGGTTTATTCCCACCCCTTTGTGCAGGGAATTGGGAGCCCTGGCTTTGGCACCCGGGTGCTGTGGGAGGCGTGGTGAGGATGAGCAGGGTGGGATCTGCAGTTCTGGGATCTGGATTGTTCAAAACCCAATGTTTTGAACTGAATTTTGAACTTTGAACCCAATGCACTGACAATGGGAGAGGTTTCATATTTGGCACCTGGAGTCCCCAGGTGGTTTTGGACTGTGGAGTTTGAGGGGAAGGAAGGCAAATGCAGCAGTGACTTGGGGTTGCTTTCTCTGGAGCTGTGCTGTATTCAGAACAGAAAACCACTTGCCACATACCTGCCACTACTCCAGGAAAATACAGAATGGAGGTGTGAGGTTTGCTTTGTTCACGGTTGCCAGCACGAGTGGAAAGTGAGCGATGTTCAAGTAATTTTGAATTTTCCCCCTGGCTGTCACAAGGAGCATTAATCTGGCCTGGAAGGCTCTGTCCCCTTCACCCTCAGGTTTAACACCCCTCAAGTTTCATTAGCTCGGCTAAAATGTTGTTTAATTTGGTGGGGAACAGCTGAATGTGCACACGACAACTGAGAACCCAGGCAATGCCACCACCGCCCCTGATGCATTTCGGATCTCAGAAGACAGGCATGATGTTTGGCAGGCTGGAATTCGGATAATTCAGATTATCCAGCGGGCAATTACAAGGTTCAGGAGCCCTCCCAGGTGCTGGAACGTGGGGCCAGCCTGGTGCAATTCCCCCAGGTGCTTGTGGCTGTTGCACACAGCATTAAACACCAGGGGACCCCAGCTCACCTGGCTTCCAGGTGCTGTGGCAGCACCAGAGCGGTTTCTGGGGTTTAATTTGGATTAAATTAAGGCGATGACAACGGTTTCTGCTTTTTTAATTTGGATTAAATTAAGACGATGACAACGGTTTCTGCTTTTTTAATTCGGATTAAATTAAACTGGTGACAACTTTGCAGGACTGAGGGGGGGGTTTGTGGTGTAAATCAGGCGGTGCAGGACACCCCAGAGCTGTGCCTGCCAGGTCGCTCCGTGTCCTTATTGAACACCCAGTGGCTCTTTGCAATGCACTAATAAAATCTAGAGAATAATGAAGACTTCAGGAGGTGGAAAGCAGATCATTGAAGGCACATGTAGCAACCCAAAGCCCCCACTGAAATCCTGTCTTCAGCTTGGATTTGACATTCTGCGTCTCCATAGCTACAAGGTTCCACTTGTAAAAGGAACGATATTCAGTGTACAGCACTTAAAAATGGTTAAAAAAAATCCCTTGTAGAGTCTTCAGCAGGGGAAAGGGTTTGTGTTTGGTGAAAAAAAAAAAAAAAAAAAAGGGAAATGGAACCTCTCTTTATTTCCTAATTTACCCGTGCTTGTGGAAAAACTATTATTTTGTGCAGGTGTGATGCAGCTCAGGCCCATCCTCCCCCGGGGCTGCCTGGCTCATTCCCTGTGCTCAGCCTCAGCTTTCTCCCAAAAATAGAAGGCCTGAGAGGGGAGAGGAGTGCCTGGATACCTGTGTGAGGCCAGGCAGGCTCCAGGAGTCACTGACTGATTGATTTTACCTCTCCCAGCAATATTTTCCAAAGCATTTTCTGCTTTCATGCGCTCACCCCCCTGTGCCTGGGGGCAGCTGAGGGTCCAGGAGTGGTGTGGGTTTGGGAAAAGGTGATGGATCAGCTCCGTTTGAACAGGGAAAGGGAGGGGATGTCTGATCAGACACTGGCGTGGGGTTTGGGGTCAGCTGAGCAGAGCTGGAACCTTCACAGGGATCATTTTGGGGTGTGGAAGCATCCAGCTCATCTCATCCACAAACCACTGATTTTCCATGGCAGAGCTGGCCTGGGAATAATGCAGTGAGGTATTTCCACAGCTCTTCTCTCCACAGCAGCCCCAGGCACGGTGCTGCTTTAAAATTCTGCGAGGTTTGGAGCATCCAGCAGGGGCCCAGAGGTGAGAGCTGCTCTGTGGGGCTGCATTTCCCAGTCCCTGCTCCAGGGATGATTCCCTGCGCTGGGAATGAGAGAGGGAGAGAGCCAAAGGCAGGCAGGAGTGACTTTGGCAGCAGTGGCGTTATAATCACTGACACCTGGGCTCTCTGCTCCGTCTCTTGGCAGGGCTGGCTGTAATAACTGGATGCTCCCAATTTGGGCTCTGGCCATCCAGTTTAGCAGAGTGCTGCTCCCTCAGCCTGGGGTTTGCTTTGTGCAAATCTCCCTCCCTCTCACCCTCCCGTTCATTTTGTGCATTTGCCGGAGATCTGGAAGCTGTAAAAAGGGATTTCACAAAGGCAGCCCTGGTATTCTGTATTTCATGCATATCACACTCGCAGGAAAGCTGAGAGTGGCTGGCTGGGAAGGTGCTGTGGGGAGAAGGAAAATGTTTAAATGTTTCTGTCTCCTGGAAGGTCATTGCTGTCCCCTTTCCCAGGCTGGCAGGGACAGAACAAACAAGAGGCAGGCAGGTGAGCAGCTTTTCTGTGTCAACTGAGCGCCGTGAGGTCGCTTTTTACACCTCTCCTTCTCCGTGTCTGGCCGTACCCCACGGTGGATAAACAGCCACCTGCTCGCTCACAGGGACAGCTCTGCTGGGCCTTCCACGGGGCTGGGGGTCACTTGTGCTCAAACCAGACACTCAGCATCCCCTTCAGCCGGAATTCTGCTCCTTCCCCTCTCTCCGCTGGGAGGAAATGCATTGAGGAAGGAATTAAAGACGGGCAGGCCTGGTGGGCTGCTGCAGACCCTCTGCTGAGCCTGATTTAAGGGAAATGTTGACACGCTGGGTTTTATTATTTATTTATTTATTGAACATCGTGGAGTTGACATGCTGGTTTTCATTATTTATTTATTTATTTATTAAACGTCGTGGAGTTGACACACTGGTTTTTATTATTTATTTATTTATTTACTTATTCATTGAACATCATGCTGTTGACATGTGGGGGGTTTCTTTAATTAATTTATTTATTTATTTATTTATTAAACGCCATGGTGTTGACATGCTGGTTCTTATTATTTATTTATTTATTTATTTATTAAACACCATGGTTTTGACGTGCTGGTTTTTATTATTTATTTATTTATTTATTAAACACCATGGTGCTGACATGCTGGTTCTTATTATTTATTTATTTATTTATTTATTTATTAAACACCATGGTGTTGACATTCTGGGTTTTATTATTTATTTATTTATTTATTAAACACCATGGTGTTGACACGCTGGTTCTTATTACTTATTTATTTATTTATTAAACACCATGGAGTTGACATGCTGGTTCTTATTATTTATTTATTTATTTATTTATTTATTTATTTATTTATTTATTTATTTATTAAACCCTGTGGTGCTTCTTGGAACAAGAGGATAAACCAGAACAGTTTCCAGAGAGGGTTGAGGGTGAGGTTCCACTTCTTTAGCTCAGATTAAAAAGGGGTGCCCTGGGGGCTCAGCCTGAGCTCGGGGAGATTTTGGGACCTCATGGGAGAAATCACTCCTGGATTTTACTTTTTTAAAAATTCGCTGCTTGAATTTTACATTTTAAAAAAATTCTTTTTAAGAGCAGCGGTTGGGTTTCCTGTGGTCATCAGCCCGAGAGGTTTGAGAGGAATGCTGAACCCCATGGCTGAGGGGTGTGAGTTCACCAGAGCTGAGGGGAATGAAAAGGGAGGGATTCCCACAGCTGGGACATTGCAAAGAGCTCACCTGGGAGGTGAGGAGTGAGCAAAATGGGAGAAGAAACTCCTCATGGACCCTCTGTGCTCACCGCAGGGCCAAACACCGGGTTTCTTTGCTGTGACTCTTGTGGGACACAGGAGGATGAGCACTGTCAGCCAAACTGCTCTGCTCCCTTCTGTGGCTCCTTCTCCCCTCTCTTCTCCCAGCCCTCTGTGACTCTGGAACCCAGAAATACCCAAAATACAGCCCAAATTTCTGTTGGGCTGGAAATTGGGGGTGAACCAGCCCAAGGGAAGGGTCCTAAGCCCTGGGTTTGTGTGGGGAGAGTCAGGAAAGGGGAAGGGGACAGTGCTGCTCCTCAGGGCTCTGCCCATGCCCAGCAGGGGCTCGGAGAAGGCACATTTTAGAAATAACTGAATTATAAAATGGTTTGGATGGAAGGAGCCTTCAAGGTCACCCAGTGCCACCCCCTGCCATGCGCAGGAGCCCTTCCACAGCTGCTCCAACCCCTCCATCCAACCTGGCCTTGGACATTCTGACTGCTCCAACCCATCCATCCAACCTGGCCTCGGACATTCTGGCTGCTCCAACCTATCCTTGGACATTCTGGCTGCTCCAACCCATCCTTGGACATTCTGGCTGCTCCAAGCCCTGTCCAACCTGGCCTTGGACATTCTGGCTGCTCCAACCCATCCTTGGACATTGTGGCTGCTCCAAGCCCCAACCTGCCCTTGGATGTTCCAGAGATGGGGCAGTTTTTACCCCTCTGAGCCTTTCTTTGCCCTCGGCGTTGCAAACACAACCCCAGACTGTGGGGAGGTGTGCTGGAGAGGCACCAGTGATGCAGCAAGAAAACGCACAGGGGGCAAAATTTCCCTGGGCTCAGCACTTGTGAAGTGTGAGAGTTCCCAAAGACGTTCCCAAAATGGAGCGGCCGCGTTTCCGGCGGAGCTGAGCCAGCTGTGCCTCCTGCAGCAATTGAGATTGGGGAAAATTTGGAAAGGAAATGCAGGAGGATGTGGAACACTTGTGAAACTCTTACTCGGTGCTTCCTCTGGTGCCTGGCTGAGAGAGGAGCTCAGCAGGGATTTGGGCTGCTGGGACCTTGGGGGTGGAATTGTTCTGGGATAATGCAGAGCTCAGAGGGAAAGGAAGGAGCTGAACTCACCTCTCCCAAATTCTCCCCTGAGCAGAGGCCAGGCATTGCATGTGCTCCATTAGGTCTTGTCCTGAGGCTGACAGCTCATTAACAGAGCTCTGTAATTGCACTGTGGATTCACAGAATCCCAGAATCCCAGGATGATGAGGTTGGAAGAGGCCTCTGAGATCATCGAGTCCAGCCTGTGCCCCAACACCTCTCAACAGGGATATTTGGGTGCCCGTCAGGGCCCCTGAAAGATCCAGGCCCCTGTAAAATCCCCATCCCTGGAGGTGCCCAAGGAACAACTGGACAGTGGCACTCAGGGCTCTGGGTTGACAGAGGGGACAGGTCACAGGTTGGACCCAATGATCTTGGAGGGCTTTCCCAGCCTCAGGGATTTGGAGATCACAAGGAATCCCAGAATCCCAGAATCCCAGAATCCCAGAATCCCAGAATCCCAGGATGATGAGGTTGGCAGAGACCTCTGAGATCATCCAGTCCAATCTGTGCCCTCACACCTCACCCAGACTCTATCACCAAGTGCCAGGTCCAGGCTTTTTTAAACACACCCAGAGATGGTGATTCCACCACCTCCCTGGGAAGAGCATTCCAGTGCTTTATTATTCTTTCGGTGAAAAACTTTTCCCCAATATCCAACCAATCCCTTCCCTGCCGTAGCTTGAGGCTGTGCCCTCTGGTTCTGTCAGTGCTGCCCGGTGGAAGAGACCAACAGGTTGGATATTAGGAAAAAAAATTTCACTGAAAGAAAGGCCCCAGCTTTCCCTGGACTTGCTCCAGGTACCATTGGAATTCCCAGCCTGGCCTGGTGGGAGCTTCCAGCACTTACAGAGCAGGAGGTTCTTTGTAATTTTTATTTTCCTCCGTGTAAACTGTGGTTAAGATTTTCCTTTATGTTGCTTGTGTGTTAATCCAATCAAGGAGCAATTGATGGTGAAATATGGAAGAAGTGGGATTTTCCTTTATGTTACTTAGGTGTTAATCCATTTAAAAAACAATAGATGGTTAAAGAAGGCAAGAATGATGAGTGTTTGGGCAGCAGCTGACAATTCCAGGTTTAATCACTGCATGGAAACACCAAAGGAGTCATTTTTTGTGTTTGGGAGAAGAGGACACAGCAAATAATCTGAGCCAGAGAGAGGAAATGAGACCTGAAGTGAGATTTCCTTGGGGGAGTTGGCCAGGGCAGTGGGACAGACCAGGATTTGGGAATCCTTTGGCAATACCCTGGGTTTGGGTGCTCCAGCTCTCAGTTCAGCCCAAGGTTAAGCCAAGGTTAAGCCAAGGTTAAGCCAAGGTTAGGCCAAGGTTAGGCCAAGGTTAAGCCAAGGTTAAGCCAAGGTTAAGCCAAGGTTAGGCCAAGGTTAGGCCAAGGTTAGGCCTCCAGGGCACCATGCCAAGGACACAGTGCCAAGCAGGTCCTTCCACTCTCATCCACCCAAACCCCATTTTCCCAGGTTTTTCCAACACACCAACGGTGTCTTTGATGAAGAGACTTCAGTTCTGTGGTTTTGCTCATTTTCGGTCCATCCTCATTAAAAATCAGCTTCTCCTTCTGTGGGATGGCCCCTGACAGCCCTGCTGATTCCTCCCATCCTTCACTGCCACAGCCATGTGGATTATCTTGGGACGTGATGGATGCTCTGAAAGGAACCAACAAGGCCATCAAAGCCCTGCCCTGGCTCGATCTGCATTTCTAAATCATCCTGGGCCTGAAATGCGCCGCTTCTTAAATTCAGAACGACACGATTGCCTCAAAGCCTCTGCATGTGTTAATTAAATCATCATAATTGTGGTTTCTGGAGACCGACAGGTTATAAATAGTTTTCCTTCTCCCCCATCCTGCAATAATTGGTGGGAATGATGGGCAAGCCAGGCATTGTTTAACTGTGCCTCTGACACTGCTCTTCCCATCCCAACCCCATTTCTCGGGCGGGGACTTGATTGTCCTGAAATAATCAGCAGTGTCATCCTCAAAGGCTGCTTAATTGCCAGGCACTTCTCACATTTTGGGAAGAGGAGAGAAGTGCTTTTCGTCATTACCCCGTTAATTTAAGCTGGAGGGGAGGTCAGGAGCTCCGAGGTCGGGGCAGAGGTTCCGCGTACAGGGCACTCGGAATCAACACTGACATATTTTAGTCGCGGTTTTACACCCATCTATCCCTCCTTCTCGGAGATTTTGTGGAAATAGAACACAAAATATCTGCTCTTGGTGTTCTGAGCGTTGTTTTCCTCTGTTGCTGCCATGGAATGGTTTGGGTGGGAAGGGACCTTAAATCCCATCCAGTGTCAGGGACACGTCCCCCTGTCCCAGGCTGCTCCAGCCTGGCCTTGGGCACTGCCAGGGATCCAGGGGCAGCCACAGCTGCTCTGGGAATTCCATCCCAGCCCCTCTCCCAATATTTCTTCCCAAAATCCCATCCAAACCTGCCCATGGAATCCTGGAATGGTTTGGGTTGGAGGAGACCCCAAAGCCCATCCAGCTCCACCATGGGTCCCACAGCTCCCCCTGTCCCAGGGGGCTCCAGCCTGGCCTTGGACACTTCCAGGGATCCACAGCTGCTCTGGAAATTCCATCCCAGCCCCTCCTGACCCTCACAGCCAGGAATTCCTTCCCAAAATCCCGTCCAAAGCAGCACACAGAATCCTGGATTGATTTGGGTTGGAGGAGACCCCAAAGCTCAGCTGCTCCCACCATGGGTCCCACACTTTCCGCTATCCCAGGTTGCTCCAAGCCCCATCCAGCCTGGCCTTGGGCACTCCCAGGGATCCAGGGGCAGCCACAGCTCTAAATCCCTTTGAGTTTATGCCTCAGCTGCTCTTCAGAAGAAGAAAAGCAAAGCAAGGCCGTTTTGACTTTCATTAGAACCCGAGCGCTGCCACCAGCCCTTGAACCTTTGAAAATCCCTCCTGTCTGTCTGTCCCTGCCCTCCCCTCCACTTACAGGGGTGCCCTGCCTTTCTCTGGAGCAGGGCTGGGCTTTGGCTGCTGCTGCTGCATGAAAGGCAAAAGCAGAATTGTCTGGAGCCTCCAGGGCCTCCAGCTGCGCCTGTTTTGTTCCTGCCATAAAAGCCAGCCTGAAGAGCTCTGCTTTGTCTTGGGGAGGCATTAGCACAAGGCTGTTTGGTGCTTTTTAAACCTCCATCCCATATTCAGATGCAAGACAGGCTGACTTAGAGCCACTCAGGTGCTGCCTCATCCCCGGAGTGAAATCGAACGATTTCAATGGAAATTTCGCAGCCATTTCTTCCCCCCCAGAGTTGTAATTTTCTTTCTCGGAGCCTCTAAATCACACGTTAGGCTGCTGGCTTTAAAAGCCACATCAATGTCACTTGTGAAGGCAAATGAAGGCAGAGCTTGGTTGCTCTGCAGTGGGAACACAAATTGTACAAATCAGGAAAGGAAGGAGCCCACCGGCGATTTTGAATTATGAGAAATTTGTATTTGAAAACAAAATCTATGGGTATTTTCTTTGGTGCCATTGCTTTGTTGAATATATTAAGGGTCCCAGTGTGTATAAATTCCTCAACAATCTGAGGAAGTGATTAACCTCTCTCCGGTTATGATTAGCTCCCAAATTTATTCTATTAATTTTCGAGAGCGAGGTCTGGACTCTGTTGTTTTGCTGTAAAAGGTGAGTGGAATTAATGTTGCCTCGATGAGTTTTCCATGGAGGTGATAAGGAAAAGAAGGGGAAAATTTCATATTTCCCTGATATTTGGCCATGAGTCTCATAAAGGTACTGGTGTAGCAAATGTGTATCTGCCCATGGCAGGGCAATGGCACCGGGTGGGCTTTGAAGTCCTTCCCAACCCAAACCATTCCAGGATTTTCTGAGTCCAACCAAAAATTTGGAGTGAGGCAGAGGAATTTCCCCACCTGCTTTGCCACTTTATCCATCCAGGGCCACCCAAATGACAAATTTTGCTGTTTCCACCACCAGTATTTCTAAAAGGTGCCTCCAGAGAGCCACTTGAGGACTCGCAGAGCAAACTCCACTTCCCTGATAATTTGTTCCAAAGGTTAATAACCTCCGCAGCACGAAATAACTCGTCCAGCTGCTAAAATCATTCCTTTCTCCAGTGTGGCATTGAGCTCATCTGGGAGCAGGAAGGATCTGGGGTTTGATTTGTGGTTCAGGAGAGCTCTGTGTGCTCCCCAGCCCCATCCTCAACAAAATCCCATTTTCATGGAATCATTCAGGGAAAATCGACATTTATCCCTGCTGCTGATAAGAAATTCCCAGTCTGGCTCTGCTTCTCGTGCTCCTTTTTTGACTCAGTCCATGCCTTGGGCCTGCCTTGTTCCCAGATTTTCCCTTCAAGGACCTTCTCTTCAGCTCTCTTGGACCAAAAGAAGGAACCTCCATGACATCTCCACATTTCTCTCCGTGGAACACTGACCATCATCCTGAGGGGACAGTATTAAAATTATGGATGTCTTTCCATGCTGTGAAATGCCATTTAAGGTCAAGTACCATTTAAATACCATTTAAAGTAGTGCAATTTACATTCCCATGAAGCTGGAAGTCACCAAAAGCCTCATGCGTGCAAAAATCAATGTAAACCAAGCTCAGGAACCTGTTATTACATTCTCAGATTGGTGATTAAGATTAAGTCACCAAAAAGTCTCATGGAAGTCACCAAAAGCCTCATGAATGCAAAAATCCCTGTAAACCAAGCTCAGGAACCTGTTATTAAATTCTCAGCTTAGTGGGAATTCTGGAATTTGTTCCCTTTCCCACTCAGAGTAATTTCACAAATTATTAAATATCAAAACCAGCCTGAAGAAAAGAATCTGCCACCACCTAGGTCCCAAATGTGGGGAGGTTTTGGCCTCACCCGCACGGAATTTTGCGGTTTTGCTTTTGGCCTCCTGTTCCTGTGGGGATGTAATGATGATTATTTAACTCCATATCCATAAAAAAACAGGCTCTGGAAGGATCAAGTTTATTCTGGAATAAGTAAATTCAAGAGCTTCTGTAAATTTAGGATTTTGGCAGCTGAGTGAGGGGAAAATGAAGGTGTTTGTCAAAGACCCCAGGCCTGCCCTGTCCTGCAGAATTAACAAATTCCTGGCTGTGGGGAGTTCATTAAAGATCCTTAAGGAGTCCAACAATTAATCCAGCTTTATTTCCTCCTTTAATTTGGGATGAGATGTGAGGGTGAAGCTGATGTCAGAAGACTGAGGAGTTTTGTTGTCTCTGTAGGCCGAAACCAGACAGGCTCTGTGAACATCTTTGTTTTTTGGATATTTTTCCCCAGAAATATCCCCATTAAAACTCAGACCTGCACCCTGGAAGGTGTTTGTTCCCAGGAAAGCCCAACCAGCCACAGCCCTGGAGTGTTCCCATTCCTGTGGAGGATTTCTGAAGGTGATTCTGATGTCAGAAGATTGAGGAGTTTTGTCGTCTCTGTAGGCCGAAACCAGACAGGCTCTGTGAACATCTTTGTTTTTAGGACATTTTTCCCCAGAAATATCCCCATTAAAACTCAAACCTGCACACTGGAAGGTGTTTGTTCCCAGAAAAACCCAACCAGCCACAATCCTGGAGTGTTCCCATTCCTGTGGATGATTTCTGAAGGTGATTCTGATGTCAGAAGATTGAGGAGTTTTTCCATCTCTGTAGGCCGAAACCAGACAGGCTCTGTGAACATCTTTGTTTTTAGGACATTTTTCCCCAGAAATATCCCCATTAAAACTCAGACCTGCACACTGGAAGGTGTTTGTTCCCAGAAAAACACAACCAGCCACACTCCTGGAGTGTTCCCATTCCTGTGGAGGATTTCTGAAGGTGATTCTGATGTCAGAAGATTGAGGAGTTTTTTCGTCTCTGTAGGCCGGAACCAGACAGGCTCTGTCAACATCTTTGTTTTTAGGACATTTTTCCCCAGAAATATCCCCATTAAAACTCAGACCTGCACCCTGGAAGGTGTTTGTTCCCAGAAAAACACAACCAGCCACAGCCCTGGAGTGTTCCCATTCCTGTGGATGATTTCTGAAGGTGATTTCAGCTGAAGGTGAAGCTGATGTCACAAGACTGAGGAGTTTTATTGTCTCTGTAGGCCGAAACCAGACAGACTCTGTGAACATCTTTGCTTTTAGGACATTTTTCCCCAGAATTATCCCCATTAAAACTCAGACCTGCACACTGGAAGGTGTTTGTTCCCAGGAAAACCCAGCCAGCCACAGCCCTGGAGTGTTCCCATTCCTGTGGATGATTTCTGAGCAGAAAATTTCACTTTCAATAAATCCATGACAGTTTTGGCCAGGGTTGCAAAAAGGGGGATCTGGATATGCTGAGTTCTTTCTGCCTCCTTCCTCCCAGCAGTGGATAAAATTCCTTCCCCTTGGGGATGGATCCTTCAGAGACAGAACATTTCTAGAAAATAAATCCTCGCCTGAAATCTGCCTTTCAGCTCGAGCTAGAGCAGCAGGTTAAATCACCACTAAGGAGAAAAACCAAGATCCAATAGGGAAAAAAAATAATTATTCCCTTTGAAAATGTGTCAGGTAAAAAAAAAATTGAATGGATTTCTCTCCATTCCCAGCAAGAGTTAAATCCCTTTTCCACCAGGGAGTGGGGAGTGGCAGGACAGGTTTAATCTCTACAGTTCAAAAAAAGGAAAAGCCTTTGAGTGATTGAACTATTCATTGTTTTGAGTAATTATCAGTATTAACCCAAATTAGCAGCCTACAGCTGAATCCACGTCAAAGGAAATAAAATAAATTATAAACAAAACCCATCCAAACCCCGTAACTTTTCCCCTACCCATTTCTTTTGGTGATTTTATGGTTTTTTACAGCCCACCTCTGGCTGTTATTTCTCATCCTGACCTCATGGCCAGGTAAGACAAGGCAGGGCCTGGCCTCAATTCAAACTGAGAGCAGCAATTAATTAGTGGCTGTGTGTACATTTTGTAAGTGGTTTAAGGAGTGCTGGTTAAACATTGATGAATTTTAAAGCAGGATAAGCACATAAATAAGAGGTCACATGTGATTTCTGATCATTTCTTACAGCGTTGTATTAATTTTTTATTAATTCTGGAGAGCTGTTTACAAACTGCCTGGCACCAGCTGCAGTCTGAAAGCAAATAAAGCCCTCAGAAAAGGAGGGAGACCTCAACAAAATAAAATATTTCCCCCCCTCCAGGGGTGTCAGGATGAAGCATTCAGGGAAAAAATAACGGGGTGGAGCTGAGTGGGAGTGGAGATGGAGAGTGGGGGCTGTATATGTAATATTATAATGTATAATATTATCAAATATATTATAATATTATAATGTATAATATTAATATTGACATTATATATTAATATAATAAATACTCTGAGATTGAGAATGGAAACTGTGGGACCTCTGGGCCAGGCCCACAGTCTCCACTCTCAATCTCAGAGTATTTATTATATAAATATATAATACATAATATTATTTATTATTATGTATTATTTATTATACTATTAATTTATTATACTATTAATGTATTATAATAATATATAATGAATACTCTGAGATATATATTCATTATAATAAATATACATAATATTTATATATATATCATAATTTAATATTATATATCATTATATATATTCTATATATAGTATAATATAATATAATATAATATAATATAATATAATATAATATAATATAATATAATATAATACAATATAATATAATATAATATAATATAATATAATATAATATAATATAATATAATATAATATAATATATATAATATATATAATATATATAATATGATAATACATTTATAAATTATTTATAAATTTTGGGTTGCTGAAGATTTAAACATTTTGGGGGGTATTTGGGGTTTTATTCTTTCCTTTCTGCAGCAGTGAAGCACAAAGTTGATCAGGTTTGGGCAAGCACCCAATGTAGATTTATAAATTATTAATAATGTAATGTAATGTAATATAATATAATACAATATAATATAATACAATACAATACAATACAATATAATATGATAATACATTTATAAATTATTTATAAATTTTGGGTTGCTGAAGATTTAAACATTTTGGGGGGTATTTGGGGGTTTTGCCTTCCTTTCTGCAACAGTGAACACCAAGTTGATCAGGTTTGGGCAAGCACCCAATGGCTTTTGGCTCTTCTGGGCTAATTAATGTTTATTTATTTAGCTTCAGGACTTTATTATCTGCTCTTCAGAGGTGCTGGGAAATGCTCTGAAGGCCGGAGGAGCTTCTGATTTTCTGTCAGATCGAGATTCTGACCGATCTCACTGGGTAAACTCCGGCTGCTGCCCCCCGAGTGCCCCAGCCCTGCCCCAGTTTCAAGGCAGCACCTCCCAAAAAGTGGCAATAATTCCTCTCCTCTTCATCTGCCCAGCAGCCAGGAGCTCCCTCCCAGGCCCCAGTTTGTGAATTTTCCTCCCTGATGGGATCAGCAGGTACCACATTTGATGGCTCTGAAGGGGTGGGGGTGATCCTGCTCTGAGTTATGGTGAAAAGGAATTTCAGCCTGAGGGCTCAGCTTGGTTAATGATAATGCCTGAGCACATTGCACCTTCCAGGAGCTGTACAAACATTAACTAATTAGTACCCCCAACTAATACATCCTATTATACACTCTAATTATGCATTGCTATCAGAGCTGGAGGAATTATTCATTGAGAACAATTTACCCCACACTTTTTGCCTTTTTTAAATTTTTTTTTACCCCCCACGCCCTTTTCTGTTTGCAAAATATTCCCAGGTGTGGTTGTAGCTGCTCCAGAGGGAGTGAAATCCCCTTGGGATTCTGTGCCATCACTTCCTCCTTTGGTTTGATCCCTGGATGAGTTGGGAGGGATCTTAGAAACCATCCAGCTCCAGCCCTCAGTGCTGGTTTGGGTCTGTTCTTTATTTTGGGGCTGTTACTTATTTTGGGATTATTCTCGTCTCGTTTTCTGCAGGTTCAGGTGAGCCAGGCCCCCAGGGCATCCCCGAGTGGGAATTCATGGCTGAATTCCCTTGGAGGGCTTTTCCAACCTCAATATTCCTATTAAATCATTATCAATTCCAGGGCCAGAGTGCTGGGGAGGGAAATGGGTGCAGGAAAAAGGAATAAAAAAAAATCCAAATCCCACATTGGAGCAAATCCATTCTGGGTGGTTGTTTGGAATTTAATGCAATGAAAAGCTCTATCTATCTCTATATTTCTAGAATATAGATATCTATAGAGAGAGATATTTATCTATAAATATATTTATACCAGGAGGGAAGCGCAGTCTGTCACTGCTTCTTCTGCAAATGTCTCTGCACTCAGATTTGCTGTTTAATTGTTGCTTTCCCAGCACTTTTGGGAGCAGGAGGGAGATTGGGAGTGTTTAATCTTGGCACAGACACGACTGAGATGGGGCCTGATTAAAGAATTCTCAATAATGGCTGATTTCAACGAGAGTTATTTGGAGCTTCTCTCTGTCTTGCTGCTCAGAAATTAGGAGATAGTGAAACTGAAAGATGGGAAGCAAAAAAATAAAAAAGTAAAAATCAGGCAAGAATATTTTTCTTCATAGAGAAATAAATCTGGGGGAGTCACAGACACGAGACGTCCACGGGCTGAGATTTCCTGGCTTCAAAGAGAACTGGGCAGGAACAACTGAAAATTCATTGGGTGATGCTTTCAAAATATGTAAAGATCTTTTTGAAAACATGTAGAGATATTTTATGGGATGTGTGCAGTTATTTAATGAAATTTCTGTACATATTCAAGGAACATTTCCCAGTTTGCAGTGCACACCTCCCTGCCCATGGTAGAGTTGGAATGAGAGGGTCCTAAAAGTTCTTTCCACCCCAAACCCTCCATGAAATGATTTATTATATAAAATTTCATTCTTGGAGTTTAAGCAAAGACGACTGGGCAGGAACAACTGAAAATTCATTGGGTGATGCTTTCAAAATATGTAAAGAAATTTTAGAAAACATGTAGAGATATTTTATGGGATGTGTGCAGTTATTTTATGAAATTTCTGTACATTTTCAAAGAACATTTCCCAGCTTGCAATGGTCACCTCCCTGCCCATGGCAGGAGTTGGAATGAGAGGGTCCTAAAAGTTCTTTCCACCCCAAACCACTCCATGAAATTATTTATTTTATAAAATTTCATTTTAGAGTTTAACTTTCAAAATATGTAAAGATCTTTTAGAAAACGTGTAGAGATATTTAATGAAATTTCTGTACATATTCAAAGAACATTTCCCAGCTTGCAGTGCACACCTCCCTGCCCATGGTAGAGTTGGAGTGAGAGGGTCCTAAAAGTTCTTTCCACCCCAAACCACTCCATGAAATTATTTATTTTATAAAATTTCATTTTAGAGTTTAACTTTCAAAATATGTAAAGATCTTTTAGAAAACATGTAGAGATATTTTATGAAATTTCTGTACATATTCAAAGAACATTTCCCAGCTTGCAATGGTCACCTCCCTGCCCATGGCAGGAGTCGGAATGAGAGGGTCCTAAAAGTTCTTTCCACCCCAAACCATTCCATGAAATGATTTATTATATAAAATTTCATTCTTTGAGTTTCAGCCAGCCTCAGATCATGAGGAAAAAGGTGATTTTTTTCTCATCTGGGGAATTATTTTTCCTCCTCTCGCTGTCTCCTTTGGCTGCTCTGAGGGAGCTGAAAAGTCCCGGGTCTGAAATGTTCCTTTGGGTGAATGGAGGCTCTCCCTTCCCAGAAAACACCCCTGGAAGTGCATTCCTTATGGAACTCCTCTCCTGTCTGCCATATTCACACTTTTTGTTAACAGTTGCTCGGATTTTGGTCTGCTGCTCTAAAAATTCCCCCCATCGTCTCCTGGATGGAGCAGAAGGCTGAGGAGGGGAAGAGCTGCAGGGAAGTCTCTCCTCGCCACATTTTTTTTTTTTTTTTGCTCCTCTCTTTTTAGAGAAGAGGAGGTGAAAATACAAATATGGGCTAAATGCAGCCTGTTAGTCTGGGAAAGCTCTGGGATCACTGTGGTGGGCACAGCATCCTCCAGGTAACCACAGCAACCATGGGGGGGTCGAGTTCTTTGCAGGGAGGACTCAGAAAATGCCACTTCTTTTTTTTTTTTTTGCCAAAAAAAAGATTCAGAAAATGCCACTTTTTTTTTGCCAAAAAAAAAAGATTCAGAAAATGCCACTTTTTTGCCAAAAAAATTCAGAAAATGCCACTTTTTTTTTGCCAAAAGAATTTAGAAATACCTGCTTCCCAGAGCTGGTCCTTGTAGTGGTTTTAATTGTGTTCCAGTGAAAAATAAAAGAGCTGTTAAAAGGTTTTACTGAGGAAATAAAAGGAAGGGCCGCTCATGTCTCAGGGAGGAATTTGTCTGATCTGGCTGCAGGATCTCTGTGTTCAGCCCATCCAGGTGAGCTTGGCCGGCTGATCTTCAAAGGATTTCCAAGAAAAAAAAGGATGAATTAATGAATGAGTGAATCCTGAAAGTGGCTTTTGTGCACTTTCAGGATTCATTGAAGCAGGTCTGGTGAGTGATGCTGGGGCAGGAGTCCAGGCCTGGGAAATTTCCTTCCCCAAGCCCAAGGAAAAAACACCTGGAATCCCCTGCCCATGACAAGGGGCTGGAGCTGGATGAGATTTAGGGCCCCTTCCAACCCAAACCACTCCATGATTTTATGATTCTTTGGTCCTAATCCCATCATTCAGAGCCAGGCCATCTTTTGGCCAGTTTCTCTGGGGCCTGGGGGTGGAAATGTCGCTGTTTGGTGGCCCAGAGAGGGAGATTTGAGTACAAAAACTGAACACTGAGAGGGAGAAATGAACGCAGGGGCCTTTGGGGGATGCTGAGGGAGCTGAGGGTGGGGATGGAGCGTGGGCTGTGAGGGGACTGGGGTTCCCTGGGGGAGGTTCCAGGTGGGCTGGGGATGCTGCTCTGGATGCCTCAGGATTTGAGCTTTTATGTTTTCCATACATTTATAATCCTGCAGTTCTTTAGGGCAAAACTCTGAGCTCCACGCTCAGTGTGAGCTGCTGCTCTCCCATTTTGGGCAGACACAAGGATTCCTCTCCAGGACTTCAGTTTTTATATTTTTTTGATATAATAAAAAATATGTTATCTATTATCTATTATCTATTATCTATTATCTATTATATATTATATATTATATATTATATATTACTGCATTTATAATCCTGCAGTTCTTGACTGTGTAACTCCAAACTCCGTACTCAGTCTGAGCTGCTGCCCCATTTTGGGGCTGACACAAGGATTCCTCTCCAGGACTTCAGTTTTTATATTTTTTTGATATAATAAAAAATATGTTATATATTATATATTATATATTATATTTTAATATATTTATATATATAAAACTGCATTTATAATCCTGTAGTTCTTTAGGGCACAACTCTGAACCCCACACCCAGTCTGAGCTGCTGCTCTCCCATTTGGGGCAGGCACAACAATTCCTCTCCAACATTTCAGGTTTTATATTTTCCATACATTTATAATCCTGCAGTTCTTTAGGGCATAACTCTGAACTCCACACTCAGTCTGAGCTGCTGCCCCATTTTGGGGCAGACTCAGCAATTCCTCTCCAAAATTTCAGTTTTTCTATTTTCCATCTATTTGTAATCCTGCAGTTCTTTAGTGCATAACTCTGAACCCCACACCCAGTCTGAGCTGCTGCTCTCCCATTTTGGGGCAGACACAACAATTCCTCTCCAGGCCTGGGTACCAAGGACACCTCACTGCCTCAGGGCCCAGAAATTAAACCAAAATGAGTTGGGGGCAGCAAACTTGGGCTCAATGACTTCATTACCTGCAGCTGTAATTAGATTTACCCCAATATGCAAATGGCCCAAACTTACACAAGCGTGCAAATCCCCTTGTCCATTTTGGGTGCGACCCCTGGGGTGGCTTTGTCTGCTTTAAACGTACCTGAAGGCCCTTCAAGAAATGAAAATGTTTTTGATTCCCTGAGTTCTGTCTGCCTCTGTTTTTAGGCAGCCCCAAAAAGGCATCGCTCTCCTGCAGCCCAGCCCCAGCTGCTCTGGCTCCGTGTCCCTGGAGATGCTGTTCCTAAATGCCTGTTTCCCTGACAACCAAAGCCTAACAAATGATTGGTCAATTGATAAATATTTTTAGGATCGAGCACAGTTTAGAACCTGCTGCCAAATTTCCCAAGGAATGGGACACGGGAGAGCTGAGCCCCAGCTTTGCACAGACTCTCCAGGCCTGTCTGAACCTCAATTTCCCTTTTTTTTTTTTTGGTGGTTTTGTGCTCCTTGGAGCCATCAAAGCCAAGTGGGTGTTAATTAATCCCAAATAAAATCCAGCCTGGATTCTCAGGGATGCCACGCCTGGCTCCTTTCTCCCCCAAAATGATCCCAGGGATGTCACAATTGCTGCTTCTGACATCTCGGGTTTCTGTGGTTGAGATGATCCTGAGGTATTAAAAAATTGGGTTTTTTTCCCAGCCCCACAACCAAAGAAGAAGTTGAGATTCATCAGTTCTGCTTTTCAAGGTTTATTTATTATAATCTGTTTTTTTTAATTAAAATATTATCATTTATAATATAGAATTATATTTATAATTATATATTATTTTTAAAAAATAATTATAAATTTATTTATTTATGAAAGATATCAGATTTCCCTTCCCAGGGCTCCTGGAGCTCCTGGAGGACGTTGTTCACCTCCCTCAGCCACGTCTCTCCCTCCTTTCTGTGACAGCGTTCACAGCATTTGAGCATGAAGGAGGAGACGAGGATCTGACTCCATGATTTATTATTTTATGATATATATTTATATTAAAATAATTTCTATTTATAATTATATTATATTTATATTATTTATATTAAAATTATTTCTATTATAGTTATAATTATATTATATTCTATTATTTATATATATTTATATTAAAATAATTTCTATTATAGCTATAATTATATTATATTCTATTATTTATATATGTTTATATTAAAATTATTTCTATTGTAGTTATAATTATATTATATTTATATTCTATTATTTATATATATATTTATATTAAAATTATTTCTATTTATTTATGAGATCTATTACATTAAAACTATACTAAAAGAAGAAAGGATTTCATCAGGAGGCTGGCTAAGAATAGAAAAGGAAGAAATGATAACAAAATCCTGTGACTGACTGAGACAGTCCGAGCCAGCTGGGCTGTGATTGACCATGAATTAGAAACAACCACATGAGACCAATCCCAGATCCACCTGTTGCATTCCACAGCAGCAGATAATCAATGTTTACTTTTTGTTCCTGAGGCCTCTCAGCTTCTCAGGAGGGAAAATCCCTAAGGAAAGGATTTTCCATAAAATGTGTCTGCAACGCCTTTCACGTCAGGGCTCTGAGCAGGTGTGGAGGAGTCAGGGGGGAATGGAAATCAGGCACCTCAGAAGTTTTTGCTGCTGGTTTGAAAGGAGCCAGGATTCCATTTGAGGCTAGCCAGAGGAGCAGGGATGGTCCAGCAGGGAATTCCGTGAAGGGAATTTGTGTGGAAGGGAATGGATTTCCTGCCCGTCCTCCGCTCACAGAGAATTCTTGCTGCTTTTGAAACGGCAGCCAATACCTGTGGGGTGAGTTCAGCTGTGTTTGCCTCTTTCAGATGAAGAGACACAAAAGTTTCTTTTATTTCCTTGAAATCTGCTCTGAGAGTGGCACTGGAGCAGCCCATGGCTGGGGATATAAATCTTCATTTGCATGGAGAGTCCTGGAGTGCCAAAGCCAAAACTCTGGAGCTGCTCTGGTGATAAATGAGGTACATTTGGGGAGCTGGAGGAGCAAGTTAACATGTTTACCTCCCAAAATGCGTCCTGGATACAATTCCTCATTGCTGACTGCAGCTGTTGGCCAGAGCATCGTTTCTGCATGCTCCCGTTGCTGCTGGAGCTCACATTCCATTGATTTCACTGCAGATTCTGTTTTATTCCCTCGTTCTGTTATCGGGCAAACATCACTGAAAGGATGAACATTTACAAACTCGGAGCACAAACCAGCACAAAAGCATCTGTCTTAAGTGGGAGAGAGTGGAATAATGTGCGTGACAACAACAAAAAGAGATTTGTCTTGCTGGGAGCTGGGCTGACTCTCGTTTGCTGTGTGGGAAATTATGGCAGATATTCTATTAACACTGCAGGGCTCTGCCTCGGAGCGAATCACAGAGCACAAAAACAACCCCGGAGCTGCCACCAACAGCAGAACTCAGGGGACTGGAGCACACAGAGCAGGACAGGGGGAATGGCTTCAACCTGAGAGAGAGCAGATGGAATATTGGGAGGGAGCTGGGGGAGCAGTGGGATGGAATCCCCAGAGAAGCTGTGGCTGCCCCTGGGTCCCTGGGAGTGCCCAGGTTTGATGGGCTTGGAGCAGCCTGGGATAGTGGAAGGTGTCTGTTGGAATTCAGGAATTCAGGACATCCCTCTGGCTGCCCTGGGTTGCCCAAACCCCTGCCAGGGGGCTCAGAGACCCTGGCACAGAGCCCAAGAGCCCTGAGACTTTGATTATGACCCACGGAAAAAATTACCGACCTTGTATGAGGATCTGCAAGCCACAAAAGTCCAAGCAGAATAATAATTAGTTTGTCACGGGGTAGAAAAATAGATTTTTGGGGTTTTTAGAATGGGGGTTCGGGGGGCAAGATGGAGGAATCTGGGTGTGTCCTGTCCAGCCTTTCTCCTTCTTCTTCTTCTTCTTCTTGGCCTCCATCTTCTGCTGTGATGGTGGCACTTTGGGATTGGTTTAGGGTAGAAGCTCAGTGTCTAACACAGGTGATGGGTATTGGACAGTAATTGTAAATATTGTACATGTAGTTTTTAGTATAAAAAGATAACACTGCCCTGGGGCAGGCAGAGTGGTGAGAGAACACCTGAGCAGACCTCAGCAGGACAGGAGAGAGAATTTTATAGATAAGAAACAATAAACAACTTTGAGACCGAGAAATGAAGAGCTCTGACTCCTTCTTCAAGCGCTGGGCTGGGAAAAGAGACTTTAACACATCTCGGGGTCACTGTGAGCAGCAGAATTGCCAAGGAGTGTCCAGGGGTCGGAACTGCTCCTTTCCAGCCCAAACCATTCCGTGATTCTCAGATTTGGAGATGGCACCAAGCTGGAGCAGGTGTGGACTCCACGATTCTCAGATTTGGAGATGAAGGTGTCCAGGGGTCGGAACTGCTCCTTTCCAACCCAAACCATTCCATGGTTCTCAGATTTGGAGATGAAGGTGTCCAGGGGTCGGAACTGCTTCTTTCCAACCCAAACCATTCCACGATTCTCAGATTTGGAGATGGTGTCCAGGGGTCGGAACTGCTTCTTTCCAGCCCAAACCATTCCATGGCTCCACGATTCTCAGATTTGCAGGTGAAGGTATCCAGGGGTCGGAACTGATATTTTCCAACCCAAACCATTCCATGATTCTCAGATTTGCAGGTGAAGGTGTCCAGGGGTTGGAACTGCTCCTTTCCAGCCCAAACCATTCCATGACTCCACGATTCTCAGATTTGCAATGGCACCAAGCTGGAGCAGGTGTGGATCTGTGTGAGGGCTCTGCAGAGGGACCTGGACGGGCAGGAGGGAGATGAGGGTTTCCCCCTGCAGAGTCATTAATTATTTATGTTCCGGCGCTTGTCATTAGCGCTCGCTCTTGACTCGGGTTTCTCTTTAATCCAGATCAAAAACCCAAGTTCAAAACCTGCTCTGAGGGAATTTATTTAGACTTAAAAAGAACGTGAAGCCGCACAACAATTTTTTTTTTTTTTTTTAGCAGCGACTTCGCGCTTTTCCCTTCTCTCCGTCTTTTCCTGCTGCTCCTCGACCAGAATCTGTGGTTCCTCTCACAGCTCTGGCTTCAAGACTCGACCCCTGTCATGGCTCTGTCCCCAAAGGCCACCCTGAATCCACTCAAACTCATCTGGTAGAGGGCACGTTGTTGTTGTTGTCCTCAGCTCTGTGTGCAGCCCTTTCCACGGGACAAAAAAAGAGGTGTGAAATTCATGTTCTGTCAGGAGGACAGTGATGAACACCCTGCTTTCCCAGCTCTGAACCAGAGCTCCAAGGCTGAGGGCAATGAATAACATGAATAAAATAAATAAATAAACAAGATATTATCTGAGCTGCTGCTCCTCTGTGGCAGCAGGGACTGCTTCACCTCAGCCGAATGAAGAGGCCAAAATCCTGGAGGATTTGGGGAGAGAGGCTGCAGGATTTGGGCATTTTCAGGTGTTTTAATTCTCTATTTAAACAGAGCTCTGGAGCACACATTGGGTGGGTGTGGTGGCTGTGAGGGGTTAAATCCCTTTAGGTCCTTTGTGGTCCCATTTCTTTTTCCACCTTGGGCTTCTGCGTGTGGTGGTTTTTTGGTAACAGTTTGGTTCTAAGCTTGAACCGAATTATCTCATATTAATTACATCAGCCACCTTTAAAAAAACAAACAAGCCAAGGGAAAAATGAGCCCAAAGTGCCCCAAACCTACTGGAGAACCTGGAGGTGTCCCAGAGACAGAAACAGAGACGCCTGAGCCCAACTTTCCCTCAACCCTCCCAATCCTTGGTGACCCCAAGAACCTGCGCAGGACAGGGGCTAAAACAGACAAATCACCCCACAACGGCCCCCACAAAATTATCATTTGTGATAAATGTATAATTTATTTTAGATACAGTTGGCATAGCTATTATTTTGTGTTATAGTTTAACAATCGGCATAGCTATTATTTTGTGTTATAGTTTATCAGCATTGCAGGGCTCTGAGCTGGTGGGCACTCCAGAATTCCAGGGTCTTTGCAAGGAGGAAGGTGGAGAGGAATTCCATGAGGGAAGAGGCAGGAAGTGTTGGGCAGATGGTTCTGTGCCAGTGCAGGCTCTGGATTCGGTTCCTCCTCCCAGCCTGGGGGAGGAGAGCTGTTCAAAGGGCACGAATTGTAAATTCCTGCTGAGAACACTGAGAATCCCTTTTCTCTTTAGGAGCAGGAAAAGCCCAGCAAGGCCCCCCCTCTGTAAATCCGAGCTGCTGGGGGAGTTCCAGGAGCTGCAGATGTGCAGATCCAGCCTGGGGATGAACACCATCACCATCATCATCATCATCATCATCATCATCACCATCATCATTCCTGCCAGAGCTTTCCCTGCTCACGGCTCTGCTCTGCTGGGGATGGGTGAAAAGAAACCCTCAGACAGGTTTGGGAGAAATCTGTTTAGAGCCATCCTCCAGCTCCATGGGCTGAGCTTTCCATATGTTCTGACTCAGGCAGGCTCTGAAATGGGAAGAGGCTCTGAGAGAGGATTTATCACAGTTAATTGGGAATATCCAAGCTCGCGAAACACTGCAAATGTCGGGGTTTTGCTCCTGAAATCTTCTTTAGGTCCAACATAATTTGGGTGTTTTTTTACTCAAACTGAGTATTCAGAAGGAGGCATCACCGCCCTAAAAGTGATTTATTTAATGCCATTTAATGGATTGCAAAGGAATTTTTTTTTTTTTTCCATAGGGGTCTTGAGGTCCTTTTGAAGCCTGAAGTGAATTAAATCAGCTCTCAGAATTACCCTTCCCTCTTCACCCCCTGAGAAAGCCATCTGAGCAGAGGCAGAGCAGGTTTCTATTCTGGCTCCTGCCTCCCAGGAAGAAAAAGATCTGATGCTGAGCTCCCTGGGAAGATCTGCAGATCTGTCCCGTGGTGCCAGGGAGCTGCAGCATCAAAGGAATTTTCCACATGGATCAAAGCACCAGGAAGTCTTGACTGCACGGTGCAGATTGAGGCTTTCAGCCCTCCTTAATTAATGATGGAGATGAAAGATGAGATGGGAGATCCACTTAAGCAAGAGGAAGTAATTAGTCAGAGAAATCAGGGAGCGTCCTGAGTGGGAAGGGAGGCACAGGGATCACCAAGGTCAAGTCCTGGCTCCAATTAATCCAAAGGAACCGAAAAAAAAAAAAAAAGGTGTTGTCGCAGCTGGAATTTTGGTTTGGGGAGGAGTCTTCTCTTTCCATAGAAATGAAAAAAAAAAAAAAAAACCAACTTATTTTTATAGGAAAATTTTAAAAATAAAAAAAATTTAAAAATAAAATTAAAAATATATATATTTTTATAGGACAATTCAGAATTCTGATGGCATTCAGAAGGAAAAGCGGTGATTCAGGGAATGTCTCCCAGCACTGGGAGATACCCAGTGGGAGAGGAGAAGTGTGTGTATTTTGGGACTGATGACGCCCTGTGGGTGTCTGACCTTCCTCCAAAGGGCCACAAATGTTTAAATTAGTCGGGAAAATGGCTGAGCCCCCTGAGCTGGCGGCTTGCGGCGCTGATGCTCCCCGCAGGGAGGTGTTGGGAAGCAGCGCTGGGGAGTTCTGGAGCCGTGCCCAGCCCTGCAAGCCGGGCACTGCCATTTTCCCATTGTCCAGGAGGGACTGGGCAGGGGGCAGGAGCAATGCTGAGGTGTCACTGTCAGCCACAAACCTCTCCCAGAGAATTTGGGGCTTGCGGGGAGCGAGAGGGAAATCTCCCGGCGTCTGGAGCGCCGAGTGCTGCTGGTTGGTATCAGCCTTTGGCTGATCACTGGTTTGGTTTCTAACCCTGACAAGGAAATGTGTCCTGGAGCCTGTACAGACTCCTGGTGCCCAATCCTCAGGGGAAAATGCAGCCGTGTGCCGCCGTGATGTTTTCTGAAAAATCCCTTTGCCAGGATCCTTTCCTCCTGAGAAGCTGAGAGGCCTCAGAAATGAAATGTAACCAATGGTTATCTGCTGCTGTGGAATGCAACAGGTGCATCTGGGATTGGCCTCATGTGGTTGTTTCTAATTAATGGCCAATCACAGCCCAGCTGGCTCAGACTCTGGTCAGTCACAGGATTTTGTTATCTTTCCTTTTCTATTCCTTTTAAGCCTTCTGATGAAATCCTTTCTTCTATTCTTTTAGTATAGTTCTAATATATCAATATAATATAATATAATGTAATATAATATAATGTAATATAATATAATGTAACATAATATAATATAATATAATATAATATAATATAATATAATATAATATAATATAATATAATATAATATAATATAATATAATATAATATAATATAATATAATATAATATAATATAATATAATATAATATAATATAATATAATATAATATAACATAATATAATATAACATAATATTGATTTCCCATGATTTTCCCCTCAGTTTCCTCTTGATTTTCCCCTTGATTTTCCCCCTGATTTTCCCCTTGATTTTCCCCTTGATTTTCCCCTCAGTTTCCCCTTGATAAATAGATTATATTTATTTATATTCATATATAAAATACAGGAATATATACATATCTATTATACACATGAAATTGTATTTATATCACATAGATATGAAATTATGCATATTCCAGCACATTGCATGACATATTCTATGTTTAATATGCAAAATTGCAAGGGCAGGGTTGCTGTCGGAGCTGTTTGAAGTCCAGTCCATGGATGAACCCTCCCTTCCTGGGGAGAACTGGAAGCTGTTAAACTGGAAATTCCCCCCAGGACAGATTCCCTGGCGTGAGGGTGGCAAGGACTCCGAGCCCAGGGGACTTTGTGTCACTCCTGGCGTGGCACAGGCACAGCCTGAGCTCCCAGGAATTATTGCTGATGCCCCAGAGGCACCAAAGAAGCTGAGGAGATAATTCCCTGTGAATGATCAGGGAATGGGATTGCAGGAATCTTTCTGGCTTCTTCAAAACCCTTCATCAAAGAGGATTTTTATTTTTTTTATTATTATTTAATTTTTTTCTTTCCCTCGTTAAGTTATTTAAATAAATTACCTGGAGCTTTTGAGGCAGGGCCTGGAGTTGTGTCTGGCTTCAGACAGAGGCAGCGCCTGGGGACGGGGGAATAATCTGATTATTGAATTAATTCTTTCCACTCCCTTGTCCCAGTTTGTCCCCAGTTCCACCAGTGCTGGAGCCTTCAGGGAGGGCTGGGAGTGATCCCCTCTCACCCCCTAAACACAGGAACAGCAGGGCGGGGGTAAAACCAGCTGTGGCTGCTCAAAATTCAAAAAAAATATTTCAAAAAAGGGAGTTGTTCTGTGCGACTGGAGCTCAGGCATGGGTTTGGAAGGAGGGAATTTGCTCCTTTCCAGCCCAGCACACAAAGCCATTCCTAACTCAGCAATAAATTAAAGATGAGGCTTTGCTGTGCCTTGGTCTGTCACAGCAGCTCAGCACCAGGAACAGCTCCCGCTCCTGGCCCCTGGAACATTTAACAAATTCCATCTGCTAATTGTGTTCAATCATTCAGACAACAGCACCGAGGGGGTGCAAAGTCCAGACAGCTCCACAAAGGCTCTGCATGCTCTGATTTGCTGTGAAAATGAGAATTTGTCAGGTCTCACACACGAGCTGAACGTCAGCTCCTGGGCTGACGGGAGACTTGGGACGCTCTGGATTAAGGACGACTCCCTGCTCGTCAAGGAGGGCAGGAAAAGCATCCCAGAGAACCCAAATTTCACTTCAAAGCCCAGAGGATAATGGAACCTTTCGAGGAGCCGACAGGAAACATTTAAAACAAAAGCTTTTCTGTGGGGTGTTTTTTTTCCTGGCTTATGTAACATGAAGTCATTCCTTGGAGCTCATGACTCTGAGATGGCTTCGAGATCCAGAGCACCAGGGGGTGGAAAAAATGTATTTTCAAAGGGCAGCCGTGTGGTTAATGAGGATATTCAGGGTCAGCATTCAAAGAGGTCTGGATTTTTGGTGTGGATGCAAAATCCCCAGTTCAAGGACATAAACTGAGGGAAATAAATTTATTTTCAAAGGGCAGCTGTGTGGTTGATGAGGATATTCAGGGTCAGTATTCTGGATTTTTGGTGTGGATGCAAAATCCTAAATTCAAGGACATAAATTGAGCGATACAAGTGGTCCAAGACTGGTTGGAAAGGCTGAGTAGTGTTGGAGTTACCTCCCCTGTTAATGTTTGGGATTCACACCTGCACTGCTCCTCTCAGGTGCTCAGACTCATTTTCTCTGCTCTGATCCCAGACCTTAAAGTCACAACCCAAGAGCTCAAAGCCTTGGATTTGTCGTCTCCTGGATTTTTTGGGCAAGGGAAAGCCAGGCAGTTTATGTCACACTAAATGTCACTGCCAGAAGAGGAACTCGCACATCCCCTGGAAATGCAGATTTTTATCAATCTGTATTTTATCAGCTGGGGATGAAAAGCCTGGAGTTTTTCCTGATGGGTTTGCCTGAAGTTCTTCAAAATGCTCAACTGGGATGGAGTAGAATGGAACCATGGAACTCCAGAAGGGTTTGGCTTGGAGGGACCTTAAATCCCATCCAGTCCCTGCCATGGGCAGGAGAACTTCCCACTGAAAAACCTCCCAGCACACCCAGACTCCATGGGGTGTGGATTTTACCCATTAAATAAATGTTTGCAGGGCTCTGAGTCAGAAATCTTGGATGGATATGGGATAACACACCAACAATTTGTACTCGCCGTGACGCTGGCAGCAAAAATAAAATAAAACACCTGGACAAGGCCCAGTTTTGAGCACCGAAGGAACAACTGGTTTTGGGCTCTCAAAAACACCATCCCAACATACTCTGAGGGCAAGCACTGAGCTGCTCACTTATTATAGAGCATTAGTCACTCCAGCACACCTCCAACCTTGCTTTTTTGTTCTTTTCATTTCTTCTGCACCAGCTTATTTTTAGAGGGCCGCGCTCAGATTCATGCGCAGCAACGCAGCCTAAAATACCAGCCTTTAAATTAATTCTATTTCCCTCCTCAGCCCCCCCCGCCCCTTTCTCCAGCAAAAACAACTAAAATTACACTGCCTGGCAGATCCCAGGCTCTGCCTCTCCCCACCCTCTGCTTTCCATGGAGGAAAAATCTCTGCAGTCCACGTGCGGCAGCTCGGCCCAGCCAATCCCACCTGATGGCGTTGGAAAAACTCTCGTTTCTACTGAGCTCCCAAGTTTTGGGACAATTCCTTCGGGATGAATGGCCGGAAACGTGAGGAGGAGCTGAAGGGGTTCAGTCCTGGAGGTTGAGGCTGGCTGGGATCTCTTCTGGTAGCCCCAACAGGGAGTTCTGGGCGTATTTTCAATTTCCGTCGGGTTCTGGAGATCTCTGGGTGTTCTCTGCTGGTGCGGTTCTTTGGAAAATCTCCTGAGTTCTCTGCAGTTGAAACCTGTGATTAAATGTGGCGTTAATCACGCTAATTATGGATAAATTCTGACCTGGGAAATGCCAGGATGAGCCAAAGGACAAGACCAGCAGCGCACAGCTGGAAATGTGCAGGGATCTCTCTCCTGATGTTCATTCAGACCACAGCACTCTGAGCTCCCCGAGGAGGCTCCAGTCTGGAGCTCTGGGCAGATTTGGAGGCACAATCCTGTTTTTCCTGAATTTGTGTGCTCTGAATTCATGTCCTGGACACACTTCACGGAGGCACAATCCTGTTTTTCCTGAATTTATGTGCTGGAAATAATTCATAGAGGCACAATCCTGTTTTTCCTGAATTCATGTGCTGGAACGGAACAGTTTTTCCTGAATTCATGTGCTGGAAATAATTCATAGAGGCACAATCCTGTTTTTCCTGAATTCATGTGCTGGAAACCCTTCATGGAGGCACAATCCTGTTTTTCCTGAATTTGTTTGCTGGAACTGAGCTGTTTTTCCTGAATTCATGTGCTAAACACACTTCATGGAGGCACAATCCTGTTTTTCCTGAATTTGTTTGCTGGGAACCCTTCATGGAGGCAAATCCTGGTTTTCCTGAATTTATGTGCTGGAACTGAACTGTTTTTCCTGAATTCATGTGCTGGACACACTTCATTCTCCCAGCCAGACAGAAAACCCAAGACTTTAACACCAAATTTCTGCAAGAAGCTGCTTAGGAGAGGTTCTGTTTGTCCTGGGCATATTTCTCTGTGTCAGCTCACTCTGCACTTCAACATAAAACCATAAAAAATGTTTTTGGAGCTGTGGCTGCAGCACAAACCTGCCCTGGGACAGAGCCAGGGGCACCAGGATTTGGGGTGTGGAGGAGCACCCAGAGAGTCACCAAAGGGGTTACTGGGTATCCACCCTGACCTCATGTGGGGGATTCCAAACCTTCAGAAATCCTTCTCCTCAGGAATCCAGGGTGTCTGAGACCCTGATCCCACGTGGGTGATTCTATTCCTTCAGAAATCCTCCTCCTCAGAGATCTGGGGTGTCTAGGCCCCTGATCCCATGTGGGTGATTCAATTCCTTCAGAAATCCTTCTCATCAGGGATCTGGGGTGTCTAGGCCTCTCATCCCATGTGGGTGATTCCAAACCTTCAGAAATCCTTCTCATCAGGGATCTGGGGTGTCTAGGCCTCTCATCCCATGTGGGTGATTCCAAACCTTCAGAAATCCTTCTCATCAGGGATCTGGGGTGTCTGAGCCCCTGGCCTTGCCTGGGTGATTCCAAACCTTCAGAAATCCTCCTCCTCAGGGATCTGGGGAGTCTAGGCCTCTGATCCCACGTGGGTGATTCAATTCCTTCAGAAATCCTTCTCATCAGGGATCTGGGGTGTCTAGGCCTCTCATCCCATGTGGGTGATTCCAAACTTTCAGAAATCCTCCTCCTCAGGATCTGGGGTGTCTGAGCCCCTGATTCTGTTCCTTCAGAAATCCTTCTCAGGAATCCAGGGTGTCTGAGCCCCTGATCCCACATGGGTGATCCAATTCCTTCAGAAATCTTCCTCCTCAGGGATCTGGGGTGCCTAGGCCCCTGATCCCATGTGGGTGATTCCAAACCTTCAGAAATCTTTCTCCTCAGGGATCTGGGGTGTCTGAGCCCCTGGCCTTGCCTGGGTGATTCCAAACCTTCAGAAATCCTCCTCCTCAGGGATCTGGGGTGCCTAGGCCCCTGATCCCATGTGGGTGATTCCAAACCTTCAGAAATCCTCCTCCTCAGGGATCTGGGGTGTCTGGGCCCCTGATCCCACGTGGGTGATTCTATTCCTTCAGAAACCCTTCAGAAGTGGGGATAATAATGGTGATTTTGGCCATGAAGGGCTGTGACAGCGACAGTGACGGGCCCGTCCTTGTGACGGGGAGATGAGAATTCCCTCCCCTCTCATCAGGGCAGGCTCAGACAGGCAGCTGAACTTTAGGAACAGACATTCCATCACCCCAGGGCCCAGCTGGTGGCAGCTGCAGGTGCTTGGATGTGCCGGGGACCGGAGTGGGACAGCTCCGAGCACACAACAAGACAGGATCATGGTGCAGAGCAAAAAGAGCCCCCAATTAATGAGAATTCTCCAATTAAAGCCCAGCCTGGGGTGTGAAACCCTGCTCATGCTCCCCAGGAATATCAGATGCCATTGGGCTCCACCATGTGTTCCTTTTTTTTATAATTTTTTTTTCCTTTCCCTTGGTTTTTTCCCCTCTCCCCAAGCCTGCTGCCTGGTAACCGCAGTATTTTTGGGACTGATTCTTTTGCTAATTGCTCACCAGAAATAGCACCTAAGTTTGGCAGAGCTTTCAGGAGAAGAATGAAGGCTTTTCGTGCTGGGGGGAGAAAACTCTGATATGCATAAAACTTGCACAAAAACCTGGTTCATTCGTCTTGCTGAAAATTCCCTGCTCAGACAGGGAATGCGCAGGGTGAGTGTGATGCTGACAAGTGGGAAAGGGCCCAGGAAAGCCAGGATGGTTTAGGGAGGTTAAAGTTCCAAAAATCCTCTTTTCAGCCTTAAAAAGGAGCTGGGGCTGGAGGCAGAGGCTGTGCGGCAGCTGGTGGTGGATGTGTCTCAGCTGTGAAGCTCCCAGGGATGTTTGTGCTCCTGCACTGGGAATGTTTGGGATGGTGAGGGATAGAGAGTGAAAGAGGGAGCAAAAAGGGAAGGGAGGTTTGGGATGCCCCAAATGTTTGACAAGGGGTGGAGGGGCCTGAGGAGAGCCTGGCCTGGGCTGTGGGGCTCATTTCGGGGCACGGAAATCTGGGATTTCTGTGCTTGCTGGACCTGCTGCAGCTCCCGCTGGAATTGGGGACGTTCCTCACTCCACGTCCTGGCTGGGAGCCTGTCCTGCTTTGGGAGGAGCCGCGGGGAGCTGCAGAGCTCCTGTCCCTTTTCTGGGGAAGGAATTCGTCCCTGTGAGGGTGGGCAGGGGCTGGGATGGAATTCCCAGAGCAGCTGTGGATCCCTGGCAGTGCCCAAGGCCAGGCTGGAGCGCTCTGGATCTGTGGAAAGTGTGGGGACCCATGGTGGGACTGGATGGGCTTTGAGGTCCCTCCAACCCAAACCATTCCAGGATTCCATGTTTAGATGGGATTTTGGGAAGAAATTCTCACCTCAGGGTGTGCAGGGGCTGGGATGGAATTCCCAGAGCAGCTGTGGCTGCCCCTGGATCCCTGGCAGTGTCCAAGGCCAGGTTGGAGCACCCTGGGACAGTGGGAGCTGTGGGACCCATGGTGGGGCTGGATGGGCTTTGGGGTCTCCTCCAACCCAAACCATTCCAGGATTCCATGGGCAGGTTTGGATGGGATTTTTGGAAGAAACATTGGGAGAGGGGCTGGGATGGAATTCCCAGAGCAGCTGGGGCTGCCCCTGGATCCCTGGCAGTGCCCAAGGCCAGGTTGGAGCACCCTGGGACAGTGGGAAGGGTCCCTGCCATGGCAGGTGTGGCACTGGATGGGATTTAAGGTCCCTCCCCACCCAAACCACTGCAGGATCCCATAATTCTATGAATTATTAACCTGCACCTGTTTCTTCCTGGGTTTCTGTGAAAAACAAAAGCAATCATTATTCAGGGACCAAATCCCAGAGGTTTTCCTGGTGCTGGGGAGCAGCTTCTCCTGCTTTTCCTCACTGACTCCTGTCATTAGATGAGCTGCAGCATTAAAATTAAATTAAAATTTTGATGTTTTCACTACTCCTTGATGGCCACCCGTCCTTCCAGGCCATGGGAAGAGCTGGAACCCCTGGGATGCTGGAGGCAGCACCTGTTGTGGGGAAGCTCCTGGAATTAGATGGGATTAAACCTCCAGGCTTCTGTGTGAGCCCATCACTCAGCAGGGGATGCTGTAATTATTTTGTACTGGAGGCTGATAGAAAATGTCGCCATTTTTTTTATTTTATTTTTTTTCTGACTCACATATTTTTTATGGCAACTGCAGAAAAAAGAAAGCAGATAATGCCCAGAGAGGGGAAGCTGGAAATGAACCAGCTCAACGCTGGAGCAGCTGAAAATGAACATTTAAAGTAAAAATCAGGAGGAAAAGGAACAACTGGAGCTCTTTTTGTGTCGTGTGGTGCCTGAGAACAAATCAAAAGGCCACAGAACTTGTCCAAGGGTCCCCTAATTAATGTGGCATCAAGTGGCACAATTCAGTCCTGAAGCCTTTTCTCATGTTATTTATTTTTTTTTTCCTTAAAGTATTTTTTCATCTCTGGATGGTTTTTTCCAAGGAAGCTGGGATTATCCTGAGTGCCTCTCTTAGCATGGCAGGTTCCTGTTGGCAGCTGTTTGGACGGTGCTAATCCACCTCAGCAGCTGCTTTATTATTTCAGGCTGTTCTGAGGGTTAAATTTATTCATTCATCTGGTTTTGTTGTTATTTGTTGGACAATTAAAGCCTCCAGAGAACAAGAGCTCCTGGAATTATATCCTGGACACAACTGGAGAGTCCCTGCTTGGGAGGATTTGAAATTGCAGCCAGTCAGGAAACTCAAACCATGAGAAAAGCAGTTTTTTCATAGATTTACACTTCTCATCACTCACAGGGGCAGCTTTAATTGTCCCAGCCTTGTGTTAATGAACCGGCAGAGGATTGGAATGATCCTCTGAGATTGGAATGAGACTTTTTCCAAGTCTCTCAGTCTCTATTTGGATAAAAACTTGCAGCCTTCCTGCAGTGCCAGCTGTGGTTCTGCTGGAGCAGGGATCCTGGACCAGGGGGGAGTTTTCCCCTGGAGCTCCAGGGGTGCTGGAGATGGGCCTGGAATTCCTCTGGGAATGCAGTGGAGGAGAAAGCTGCTCCTCTGGGAATGCAGTGGGAAAGAGCTGCTGTGGTGTTCCCAAATCTCAGATTGTATCCGGGTAGGAATGTTTGAAATTTCAGATTGTATCCGGGTAGGAATGTTTGAAACGTCCGATTGTATCTGGGTAGGAATGTTTGAAATCTCAGATTGTATCCAGGTAGGAATGCTTGAAATCTCAGATTGTATCCGGGTAGGAATGTTTGAAATCTCAGATTGTATCTGGGTAGGAATGTTTGAAATCCCAGATTGTACCCAGGTAGGAATGTTTGAAACCTCAGATTGTATCCGGGTTGGAATGCTTGGCTCCTCCCCCTGGGCGGAGCATCTCCCAATGGGATGATGGAATTTGATCAGCCGTGCAGGGGACACTCAAGGACCTATTAACAGAAGATCATTAATAATTAATGGCCCGTTAATAGAATAGATCTCCTGGAGGGACGATTAGGTGCGGAAGAGATAAAGAAAACCTTCCCAATGAACAGATAACTGCCCCAGCTCTGACAGATGGCAATAAAATACACATTTATTTTACAGCTCAGGACACCTCACCACCCCAACCACCCCCACAGGCCCTGAGCCTCAAAAATAAACATTCCTTGGGATCGTTGCCAAATAATTTGCCACAAGAGGAGCCCCTGTCCCTGAGGTGGCTCACACAGAACCCTGATGGCTTTTGCAGGGGGTTTGCAAAACACACCCAAAATCCCAGTAATTATCCCAGTAATTATCCCGATAATTATCCCGATAATTATCCCGATAATCCTCTCCCCTGTGTCAGGTCACTGAGGGAAAGCTCGAATTTACTCCGCAGAGCTGTCAGGTGCTGGAATCTTCCGTGGCGCTCTCGGCCACCTGGGCTGCTGCAAATCTCCCAGCAGCACAATTCCCCGTCGGGAAATTCCGATTCTTGCTCAGCCCTCCCTGACGAGGCATCAGCGCAGCTCCAGCCCTCTGGTGAAGGTGGAGAGCAGGATCCTTGGGAAGGCAAACAGAACAAAGCCCCTTCCCCCAGCCGCCATTTAATCTCCCTTGATTGCTGATTGATTGGACGGACCCCCTTAAAAAAACGCGGCACCTCCACAGCCCCTCCCGCCCCTCACTTTTAATTTGCACTCTCCCAAATTTCAAACACGTTCTCAAGGTGACTCCGCGGGATTTTTTTAATTTTTTTTTTTTTTTCCCCCTTTCCCTCTTCACACATGAGAAGCAGAGGAGTGATGGGAGGCCTGAAATGCAGCAAGTGCTAAACAGATTGGGATTTCTTTTTTGAAGCCATAATAGGGAAATGTTATTAGCGGGGAAAATGAAATGCTTGACGTTGGCACTTTCTGGCAGCGCGGAGGAGATTTTGGGGGGGAAGATTCTTTGCAAGGTATTAATGTCACCTAATCAGCTTCTGCAGGGAGACAGGGATGGCATAAATCCTCCCAGGACCTTCCAGCTGGGGAGTTCAAAGTGCTTTTCGCACAGAAAAGTTTCGGGAAGTCTTTTGAAAAGCAAAGATTTCTGAGGGCAATCCTGAGTTTTCAGGGAGCAGCTGAAGGGAAGTTGTTCCTCTTCAAGGCAGGATTTAGGGTAATGTTGAATTTTAGGGCTGTTCTGAGATCCTGAGCGAGCCCAGTGGGGTTTGGGTGATGAAACCGAGCGAGGTGTGATGGGATTTTCATGGAAATTAATCAGGGAATCCTCTCCTGGGAGTTAATCCTGAGAAACTGTGGGGGGAAAGGGACGCTCCAGACCCAGTGAGTGCTGGAATGTGCCTGCCTGGGGAGGGGGTGGCACTGGGCCACACTGGGACGGGTCCCATCCTTTGAGCTGCAGCCGTGGCACAGAGCAGAGAAACGGCACAGGGGGCTCAGGATGGAGCTGCAGGAAGGATTTGGGCAGAAAAGTCAGGATTTGGGCAGGATTCGGGTGCAAGAGCTGAGCTGGGATAGTTGCCCTGACCAACATGAAGAGGTAATAAAGGGAAAACGTTCATAAAAATGGTAAAAAATGCTGATTTCAGATGAATAGTTGATTATAATTAATACTATTTTAATGCTAATAATAGGAATATGGGGTTAAAAATGAAGCGAATTAAGGAAAATGAGCAAAATTAACTTGGGGAGCTGCGTCTTGAGTGAGGATGGTGGATAAAATAAACAAACAACCCTTGAACAAGGTTTTAGTGCAAGTCAAGGCAGTTTTGGGGCTTTTGAGGTACAAACCACAAAAGGAAACCCTGATTTCCTGAGGCCACCTGTGGATCACAGGCCTGGGACAGGGGAAGGACTGGAAAAGGAGGGAGGATTTTGCATTTGTAGGACTTGGATATCCTCAGGCAGCTCCTTTTTGCTCCTGCCTGGAAGCCAGGGAGTCTGGGGAGTCGTTTCCATGATTTTCTGAGTGATGTTTCCATGGGAGACAGACCCTGCACAGGTGAGGGAGCGGGGAAACCGCAGCCAGATGGGACTGGGAGGGAATGCAAACATCTCCACAACATCAAGAACTGGAGTGTCTGAGCACCTGGGAGATGATGGCAAAATAATAACGCATTTTCCAGGGAAAACAACTTTGATTTGCTCAGAGGCTGGGTCTGGCTGGAGCAGGAATTGGAAAACCCAGCCTTGGAAAGCTCAGTTCTATCTCCAGCCCATCAGTTCTGCTCAGCTCATTGCAATTCCCATTTTCCTGCTCAGAAATGCTGCTACAGCCCCCAGGTTCCTTCGTGTGGCACCTGAAGTGTAAAATTGTCATAATTTCTGCTTATTTTTGGAGTTCTGGGTCACTGCCTGCCCCCTTCTCCCTGAAAACCCTCAAGGAAAGATGTTAAATTTCTGACTCCAACAAAATTCCTGCTGTAAATATCACCAGGTCTGGAGGATTTGCCTCTCCTTCCTAAGAGAGCAGGATAAATACAAATTTTGACATAGAAAAGGGAAACATTTTCTTTCCTGTCTCAGGAGGTTTGATGTGTGCTTGTTTGATTATGCTGCAGAGAGAGGATTTCCCATGGAATGCATTCCTGGGAAGCTCTGGATCACCTGGTGCTTCTGGTGGCCAAAAGGTTTCCTTTTTCCTCTCCCTTTCCTTTCCTTTCCTTTCCTTTCCTTTCCTTTCCTTTCCTTTCCTTTCCTTTCCTTTCCTTTCCTTTCCTTTCCTTTCCTTTCCTTTCCTTTCCTTTCCTTTCCTTTCCTTTCCTTTCCTTTCCTTTCCTTTCCTTTCCTTTCCTTTCCTTTCCTTTCCTTTCCTTTCCTTTCCTTTCCTTTCCTTTCCTTTCCTTTCCTTTCCTTTCCTTCCCTTCCCTTCCCTTCCCTTCCCTTCCCTTCCCTTCCCTTCCCTTCCCTTCCCTTCCCTTCCCTTCCCATTTCCATTTCCATTTCCATTTCCATTTCCATTTCCATTTGTTTTAAATGTAGGGAAGCATGGGGAGGAGCAGGGGATTCTAGGGAGAGGAATAATTCTGAATAAGAAGGTTTGGAAGAGCAAAGACATCAAGAGATTTGTCCTTGGTGCCAGGGCAGGGCCAGGCATGGGGAGCCCAGAGCCACCATGAGAATTTTATATTTGAATTAACCCCGGTGAAAAACGCCAATCACTTGTTCTTAAATTTTTAAAAGTTTAATAGTATTAAAATTGTTATAAAAATAGCAATATAATTAGGGTAATAATAATTTGGACAATATGAGACAATAAAAACAAAGAGTTAAGGACAGCCCAAGTACCTCTTTCTGGGCAAAATAAGCCCAAAAAAGGACCCACATTAACAGAGGATTAACCCTTAAAGGCAGCAGCCTGTTGCATGTTCATACACCTCATCCATGATGCATAAATTCCATTGAAATACAGGATTCTGGCTGGGCAGTGTCAGCTTCTTCCTCTGAATCCTGAGGCATCATCAGGGCTGAGCAAGGTGGGAAGAAGTTCATTTCTCCTGATCATGGAGCAATAAATTCTTTTTCTCTGAAAGATTCGGGTGTCCTGTGGCTGCTATCTCACTGCAAGTCCTTTCTTTAGAAAAAAAAATATCTTACATAGCATAGTTTCTATTTTAACCTTATGTTACAACCTAAAACTATACTTAACACACTACCTAAGAGAATTAATCCAGCATCACTTTCTAACACAACACATACGATATTCACTCGAATATTTGCAAATAGCCAATCATAAAATAGGCATTTTTCACACCCCAAGCAGCCCCACTCTGCATGGCCAGCGAGCTGCTCGGAGCCATCCCGGGGATCTCACTGCAATGTGTTCCACGTCAATATTTCAGCAAACAAGATTAACATTCCACGCAGTGCACATCCCCACAAGTACAGGCTGCACCTGAATGACAAGAAACAAACAAAAAAAAAAAAAAACCAACAAAAAAAACCAAAAACCAAGACAAAACCATTCCCAGCTGTACAAGTTTGCAAAGCGAGCATTGTGTCCCAATTATTCCAAAGAAAGAGGAATACTGCAAAAAAAAAAAAAAAATTATCAGAGCTTTGCCCTCCTGGTTATTAACATTCCTTGCTGAAATGTGAGCAGGATCATGCTAAAACTATTACATTAATATTCCCCAGAGAACTCGGGCTGTAATTTTAGCTTCTCTTTCTCACTCTCCCTCGTTGTGCCCTGTGAGTCAACATCGGAGGATGGCTGGCAATCAGCTCCTACAATTATCCTGGATTGGAATTGTTAACCGCGCCTTCCACTAATAGAACTGCAAATGAAAAGGATCCTTTTCACTGGAATTTACTGGCTGATGGCTCCTCCGGAGCTCCAGGCAGAGCAGAGGGCAAAGAGGACAAGTGGGATTTCCTCTGCTCCTCTGAGGGTGGCAACGGAGGGGAGCAAAGAGCAAAGGGCCCCAAGCCACAGCCAAGGGGACCAGGGGGCTCGGGGAGAGCCAAATGGGACACAGAGGTTCTGCAGTCTGGGAAATTCTTGGAATTCTGGGATGATTTGTGCTGGAAGGGACCTTAAAACCCACCCAGTGCCACCTCCCACTGTCCCAGGGCGCTCCGGCCTGGCCTCGGGCACTGCCAGGGATCCAGATCCAAATGGGGCACAGAGGTTCTCCAGTCTGGGCAATTGTTGGAATTTTGGAATGATTTGTGTTGGAAGAGACCTTAAAAGTCACCCAGTGCCACCCGTGCCATGGGCAGGGACCCTTCCCTCTGTCCCAGGCTGCTCCAGCCCGGCCTTGGGCACTGCCAGGGATCCACAGCTGCTCTGGGAATTCCATCCCAGCCCCTCTCCCAATATTCCTTCCCAAAATCCCATCCCAAACCTGCCCATGGAATCCTGGAATGGTTTGGGTTGGAGGAGACCCCAAAGCCCATCCAGTCCCACCATGGGTCCCACAGCTCCCACTGTCCCAGGTGGCTCCAGCCTGGCCTTGGGCACTTCCAGGGATCCAGGGGCAGCCACAGCTGCTCTGGGAATTCCATCCCACCCTCACAGGCAGGAATTCCTTCCCAACATCCCACCCACCCCTGCCCTCTGGCAGTGGGAAGCAAATGAGACAGAAAAGGGGCTCCCATTCCCCTGGGGTGATGGCAGGGCTCACTCCACCAGGCTGCAGTGGACAGAGATCCATTAAAAGTTTTTAAAACAGCTGCTGGGATAGAAAAACCTGCTTGAAGGGGGTGCCCGCTTTCCCTCACTTGTGTCAAATCAATTAATTTAATTAATTAAGCCATTCGGGTTTGATTGGGGCACCCAGAAAACAAAGGTGCCTCCCCTTCCCTCAGCACAGAAAACTTTCCCTGCATAAATAATGGAATTAATGCTGACTCCTCCTTTTTTTGCCTCTCTGGGATTTCATGCCTGGCTGCTGTTCCTTCGGATGCTTTAAACTTTTTCCAATTTGGGTTTTAAAACTCTCTTTGCTACTATTTGCTTCCTCAGGAGTTATGTACACAGGATAAGCTGCTCACTCCTTTGCAGTGGCATAAATAGGCTGGGGATTTAAAATCTTGTGCTGAAGGAGGTTTTTTTTTTTTTTTTTTCCAAGCCTACCACTCATTTTTGGCTGTCTTGCTGAATTCACCCCAATTTTCCAAACCCCTCTGCAGATTGCAGCACAAAGCTGGACATCTCAGCCGTGTAATTCTGGCTCTCCAAACAGGTGTAAGGGTCGAGGAGCAGCTCAGGATTTATATTTCACACCCCTCTTTCCCCTCAGATAAACCCATTCCCTGTTTCTGCCTGCGCCACTGCAATTTCTCCCTGCTTTTTTTTCAGGAAGCCGCCGTGCGAAATCCTGACAAAATAACCCAATATTGGCTTTTCTTGTCCAGTGCTTTGACCATTCCAAAGGAAAATCCCTCTGTGGGACCACGCAGGGTCTCGGGGATTTGTTTTATTTATGGGAGCAATTTGTCTCTAACGAGAGTTCTGCCTTCCTGTTCAGGAAGGAGCCAAATGAACCCAAGGACCTGGATTTCTGCAGTGAGTCAAGAATTGATTTCAAATATTCTTTCAACATCCAAGAATGTTTATTTTTGCCGGAGGATGAGTCAATATCATCAGCTGATGTGCAGGGAAGAGGAAAAGAAAGGGAAAAAAAAAGGAGGCCCAAATGGCTGAATGGATAATGGCCTTTCTGCCCGAGTGATAATGACTTTAAACCTGCCCTGATCCCAGTGGCCAGAATTCATTCCCAGCAGCAGCCAGCACTAGGACTGCTTTTTAGGGAAGTTAAACAACATCCATCCCAAACTCCAGCTCTGTCAGCACCACACAGGCCCCGTTTTGGGCTCTAACCTCAGCTTTTCCACACTTGCATACCCAAAAAACCCTTCAAAGCTGCCCTTCCCTCCTCTCTTCTGCTCCTTGGTGAAATTCACCACACAAACCCAGTTTTGGGCTCTGACCTCAGCTTTTCCACACCCTCCAAACCTGCCCTCCCTCCTCTCTTCTGCTCCTTGGTGAAATTCACCACACAAGCCCAATTTTGGGCTCTAACCTCAGCTTTTCCATCCTTGCAGACCCAAAAAACCCTTCAAAGCTGCCCTTCCCTCCTTTCTTCTGCTCCTTGGTGAAATTCACCACACAAGCCCCACTTTGGGCTCTAACCTCAGCTTTTCCACACCCTCCAAACCTGCCCTTCCCTCCTTTCTTCTGCTTTTTGGTGAAATTCACCACACAAACCCAGTTTTGGACTCTGACTTCACTTTTTCCACACCCTCCAAAGCTGCCCTTCCCTCCTCTCTTCTGCTCCTTGGTGAAATTCAGCCGCCCCACTGAAATTCTGGTGGATTTAATTGGTTTGGAATGGAGAATCCTGGTGTGGGCAGAGTGCTGGTCACTGAGCGAGTTCCTCAGCATGCACCAAACATCCCCCAGGGTTTAGTTTGAAGTTCATGCTTAAATACCTGGCAGATGGAGGCAGCCAGGTCAAGCAGATGCTGGACTCAGGGCGCCTTCTGGGACTCGTGGTGCTCATCCGAGCGAAAGGAAACGTTTTGCAGGGCAAGTGGTGAAAGCCCCAGGGTGCTGTCAGGGTTCAGGAGGTTCATCTGGGTTGTTTTGTCTGCTAGAAAAAGGGCATTGCTCACACTGCTCATCGCTCTCATCCGCAGCTTTCCAGGCAGAGGAATGGAAGGCGGGGGTTGGATGGGGCTGGGGAGATGGACAGAGGTGATTTGCTGTCCTTAGAGCCAGGGATTCGGGGGAAAAGTCAGGAAAGGCCCTGCCTGGTGTTGTCAAAATTCAGTATTTACCAGTCCTTTCTGTCAGGATTAGCAGTCAAACACAGGGGCCTGTTCCTGCCTGATCCCTGGTGGATTTTTGTGACCGTGTTCACAGGGTCCAAGGGTGAGGGAAGAGACGAGGATCTGACTCCGTGTTCCAGAAGGCTGATTTATTATTTTATGATATATATTACATTAAAACTATACTAAAAGAATAGAAGAAAATGTTTCATCAGAAGGCTGGCTAAGAATAGAATAAAAAGGAATGATAACAAAGGTTTGTGGCTCGGACTCTCTGTCTGAGCCAGCTGGGCTGTGATTGGCCATCAATTAGAAACAACCACATGAGCCCAATCCCAGATGCACCTGTTGCATTCCACAGCAGCAGATAACCATTGCTTACATTTTGTTCCTGAGGCCTCTCAGCTTCTCAGGAGGAAAAAATCCTAAGGAAAGGATTTTCCATAAAAGATGTGTGCGACAGATTCTGCCCCCCTCCAGTGAAACAGTGAAATCAGGGACATCCAGCACCAGCATTTCAGTGTTACAGCACTTTGACCTTTGTAGGGTGGGATGCTTTTAAACACACCCTCCAGATGGCATAAAAATGTCATTTTTGTCCAACCAGGGGCAGAAACCAAGAGAGACAAAAACATTCCCAGGTGATCCCAGAGCTTTGACCTTTGTAGGGTGGGATGCTTTTAAAACACACCCTCCACATGGCATAAAAATGTCATTTTTGTCCAACCAGGGGCCAAAACCAAGGGAGACAAAAACATTCCCAGGTGATCCCGGAGTTTTGGAGCCTGGTTTTCAGCCCAGCCTCCTTTTGTCCTGGCATCCAGGTGGAACAAGGGCATGGGGCTCTCAGCGATGAGCTGGCAATGTAAGACGCTGAATTAATTCCAGACACCCCCTTAATTTCGAAGATGTGATCATTTTGCAGAGAATTTCAAGGAATTGTGGCAATTAGGTGAAGGGAATGAGGAATCCTGCCCAAAATCCAACAACCCAGCAGCTGAGAACCTCCTGGCTCGGTTGTGCTTCCAACACGGACTCTGTAAGCAGGAAAAGAAACCTAAGCAAGAACAGTCCCTAAATCCCAGAATAAAAGGGGGAAAAGGGATTTATGGGAGGGAAATCACAGAAGGCACATTGGGAAAAAAACCAACTCAGCTGCAATAAAAAGTGAGGGGAAGGGGTGGAATCCCCCGCAAAGAGGAGCAGAGGCGAAGCAGAGCCTTCGTGCCCGAGAGCTTCATCAAAGCCAAGGGCCAATTATGAGGTTGGAACAAATGAGGATAAAACAGTGGATCTTGAAACTGCTCCAAAGGCAGACAGAGGAGCCTGATGCTTTCCATAATTGATTTCAAGGCTCGGATGGGGAATTCTGTGAATTAGAGGAACATCAATTGTGCTGTTTCCTTAATAATTTAGACGAGCTGCTCCTTTGATGAGCACGTTCCCAGCAGCTGTGGCAACAGCTCTGAGGGCAAACACGGGCTGGGGGAGAGGCCTGACACCAGGAGGGAAGGGTTGCACTTTTTGCAGGAGTTTTGGGAGGAAATCAAAGGAAATTCAAGGGTTTGGAGTCCATTATTTGGTCATTTGTGTGCGGATGGTTCCTCAATTATTTTATGGCTTCCTGGGCCTGCAGGAGACACACACAGGGATTCGGGATCCAGCTGGGCATTGCCAATAATATCCACCTTTTCCTGATGAATCTCAAAGTGTTTCACAACAAAAAGAAGCAGTGCTGTTTGCCTGGCTGAAAAAACAAAACAAAACAAAAACACATGGAGGCATGGATTGATCTGATTTTAGCCACAAACATCCAATGTCCCTCCTTGGCCAAAAAAAACACCTACTCCTGATTTCTGGAGCTGCTTTAATTTATCTCTTAAAGTAGCACAAAAATGACTGGTTTTCCCATAAAGTGATAAATTCAGATGACAGCACCCTGAGAATATGTGAGCAGGCGATACCAAGGACGTGGTTAATTGAAACATTGGTGCCAGCAGTTGGATATCTCAAATTCTCAGTCCCAAAATAGCCATTTTCAGAGCTGCATTTATTAGAGGCACAGGTTTGAGGCCTAAATTTTTATCCCCTCTCTTTGCTGTAATTCAGGAGCAGCTGACACACAAGGGTGTCAAAAGAATAGGCAGTTATAGATATCCCCAAATTCCAAATTCCAGGTGTCTCATTTCTGGCAGAGTTGGAAACTTTAGGGCCAGTTGTGAAATCCAGCAAGATTTTCAGACATCTTGCTGAACAAAAGTTCAGAATTTCAAGTTTGGGTTTGAGTCAGTTTGGGTTCTTATTTTCATCTTTTTTTCAATAAAACAGAAGCTCTGAGAAACAAAGCTTAAAAAAAAAAATCGAGTTTTTTCACCAGACAACATTGCAGAATATGAAACCCATCCATACTGCGGCCAGCAGTTCTAATTGCCCCAGATTTTCCAATAAATTATTTCACAAATGAACCAAAAAAAAACCCAAAAACAAACCCAAATCCTTTGGCTATCACCCCCTGCAACCCAGCTCGATACCCAGCCGCCCGTTGCCATAGCTGCAGCTCAGGAAAATGCATTTTCCTCCCAGGTTTATAAACAGACCCTGCAACAGTGGAGCTCTGGGGAGCGCCACACAAAACCCAGCGGCCCCCAGCAGGTGAGAAACGCCCTGGATGCCCCAGGTGACAAATGCCAGCCCTGGGAACCCCTTCTGGAAATTTGGGAGCCCTGGACATTCCTCTGGGCGATTCCAGACCCTGGCAAGGGAGGCTCGGAGACCTTGGCAAGGAGTAAAAACCACCTGTGCCTTTGATTCCAGCCCGTGGAAACCATCACCGAGTTTCTGTGAAGATTTACAAGCCACAGGAGTTTGAGTGGATTGATAGTGAATTTGTCGCAGGGTGGAAAAGTAGAATTTTGGGGGTTTTAGGATGGGGGTTCAGAAGCCACGATGGAGGGATTTGGGCATGGGAAGGTTTATCTGATTCTCTCCCTCTGACTGTCAGCAATCACAGTTTGTGGTGGGTTTTAAACTTTTCCCCCACTTCTTGTGCTGGCCTCAATTTTAACCACCCCAGAAACGCTGGAGGAGGGCATGGATGGTGGAACTTGGATCAGCAGGATTTGAGGATCAGGAGGACACAGACATTATCCTCATTTTTTTATTTTTAATTATTTCAAAATATTTTTGTGCAAATAGAGCCCTTCCCTGGGGTGGACAGCGACCCAGAAAGCAGCAAAAACTCATCGGGATCAGCTGCATGTTCCCCCAGGAGGATGAACCCTGGAAAATCTGATCTGCCAGGAGTGCAGAGCAGCCCCAGTGCACCCACTCACTGCAGGAGCTTTGGGAATTCTGGATGTTCAGCCTGAAACCTCCAGAAAGCCTTTGCTGCTCCAGCAGGTTTGTTCCTTATGGAAGCAAATGGGTACATGGTGGAAAAACCCCAAATGGCATTTTTAATTTAGTTGATGGAAGGGGATTAAATGTTGAAAACCTCTCCAAAGTGGTTTTTTTTTTTTGCTCTGGAGTTGTCTCAGGAGAGCTGAGACTGGGATTTTAAAGGTACAAGTGCTCACAAATTGGGGGCACAATTTTCCCATTAATTCAAACGCAGATTCCCTTCCTCACACCCCCTTTTTCACATCCTTGGCCCTTTGCTTCACCACAGAACCCCCAGAGAAGTTTGGTTTTCCAAAGGAATCCAGCTCAGCCACAGGATCACAGCTCATTTCTGGTGTTTTCCAAAGGAATCCAGCTCAGCCACAGGATCACAGCTCCTTCCTGGTGTTTTCCAAAGGAATCCAGCTCAACCACAGGATCACAGCTCCTTCCTGGCGTTTTCCAAAGGAATCCAGCTCAGCCACAGGATCACAGCTCCTTCCTGGTGTTTTCCAAAGGAATCCAGCTCAGCCACAGGATCACAGCTGGTTCCTGGTGTTTTTCACAGGAATCCAGCTCAGCCACAGGATCACAGCTCATTCCTGGTGTTTTCCAAAGGAATCCAGCTCAGCCACAGGATCACAGCTCATTCCTGGTGTTTTTCACCGGAATCCAGCTCAGCCACAGGATCACAGCTGGTTCCTGGTGTTTTCCAAAGGAATCCAGCTCAGCCACAGGATCACAGCTCCTTTCTGGTGTTTTTCACAGGAATCCAGCTCAGCCACAGGATCACAGCTGGTTCCTGGTGTTTTCTAAAGGAATCCAGCTCAGCCACAGGATCACAGCTCGTTCCTGGTGTTTTCCAAAGGAATCCAGCTCAGCCACAGGATCACAGCTCGTTCCTGGTGTTTTCCAAAGGAATCCAGCTCAGCCACAGGATCACAGCTCATTCCTGGTGTTTTCCAAAGGAATCCAGCTCAACCACAGGATCACAGCTCGTTCCTGGTGTTTTCTAAAGGAATCCAGCTCAGCCACAGGATCACAGCTCCTTCCTGGTGTTTTGCCCTCCCCCAGCCCAGGAATGATGCTGGGGTTGGAGCAGGAAGGACAAACAGGAGGCACAGGCAGAAGGAGCCATCGCTCCATTAATCCCCACCAGACCCCTCTGATCCCCCTCGTTTGCTCCATTTCTTCCCCCCCTCTCCTTTTTAAAAAAATTAATGAGCCATAAGGACAAGGCTGATAATGAGCTGTTTATTGGCAGGATCACGGGTTGAGGGTGGGATCTGTTGGTGCAGTTAAAGAAAAACATTTCCATTCTGGAGCATCATAAAATGCTGGGCTTCAACAGCGCCTTTTGTGTGGTCAGGGATGGATTTATTAACAGGCTGTGCTCCTGGACCTTGTCTGGATCTTCTGAACAACAGGTTGATTTATTTAGGCTTAGGCTTGGCTCAGTTTCAGCCCTGCCTTGTGCTTTATTTTGGGGGGAAGCTCAGATAAAATCCGTGTGCGTTGTTCCCAGGATTTCTGATTTAACTCTTCACCAGCTCCTGATTTCTGCTGGGGATTAATATCTGTTTATAATAAACACGTCATCACTTAAGTGGATGAAAAAGTTTCTGCTGGCATTGAGCTCCAGGAATCGAGGGTGAGGGGCAGAATAAGCTCAACCCAGCTCAGAAATGACAAATTAAGAACCAGTATTAGCAGAGAGAACTCCTAATGCCTGCGTGGCAGCTCTTACTGAAATTGTGATGCAAATCTGACGGTGGAATCCAGCACAATGTTATTTATGTAAAGAAACAGAGCTCAATTTCACCTGCACGGGAGGGGTGAGGTTGTTTTCCTCAATTTTCCCTGAATTTCTCCCTGCCCAGCTCCTGCTGATGTCTCAGTTTGCAGGGGGACCCCTCCAGCCAGCTCTTTGCTCACCTGGGATGTGAGATTTACACCAGTGCTGCCTGCCAGAACCAACAAAATCCAGGGAAGTTACAGAAGAAAGGAATTTCCATCCATGAGGGTGAAATCCTGCAGGATTTAAAGGATGGGACATTTCAGACCAGGAGAGTCAGCGACAGATGGAGGCTTTGGGGCAGCTCCTCCTTTAGCCCAGGCAATGTCTGTGCCAAGAATTGAGAGTTCCAGGAGGGCTTTTCAAAAGCACATTTGAACAAAAAACACCAGTGTGCCTTGCAGTGCGTTCATTTAATGCCAGGCTTTTTGTTTCTGCTGTGAGTGGAAGCTCAGAGTGTCATCTGCTGGGTGCTCCCCTCAGGAGGGGAAGGCAGAGCAGAAGAACCTTGGACATCTCTCAGCTGCTCCCTCCCAAACTCCAAACCTGCTCTAACTCTGCAGAACCCTGTGAATTCCAGAGGCTGGAGGCACAGGCAGAACCCTGTGAATTCCAGGGGAACAAAGCACAGGCAGAACCCTGTGAATTCCAGAGGCTGGAGGCACAGGCAGAACCCAGTGAATTCCAGAGGAACAAAGCACAGGCAGAGCCCAGTGAATTCCAGGAGATGCAAACACAGAACCCTGTGAATTCCAGAGGCTGGCAGCACAGGCAGAGCCCTGTGAATTCCAGAGGAACAAAGCACAGGCAGGGCCCTGTGAATTCCAGAGCTGGCAGCACAGACAGAACCCTGTGAATTGCAGGAGATGCAAACACTGAACCCTGTGAATTCCAGAGGCTGGCAGCACAGGCAGAGCCCAGTGAATTCCAGAGGCTGGCAGCACAGGCAGAGCCCAGTGAATTCCAGGAGATGCAAACACAGAGCCCAGTGAATTCCAGAGGAACAAAGCACAGGCAGAGCCCAGTGAATTCCAGAGGCTGGCAGCACAGGCAGGGCCCAGTGAATTCCAGAGGAACAAAGCACAGACAGAACCCAGTGAATTCCAGAGCTGGCAGCACAGGCAGAGCCGTGGCTCCCATGCCCAGAGGCCTCTCCTGGGGCTGGCTCAGGGATGGAGCTCCCCGCTGGCACCGCGGGCCCTCAGCAGCTGCCGGAGCCAAAGGCCGGGGCGCGAGGCCTCTCCTGGAAACGCTGGGTCTCAACCTTGGCAATCACATCAATAATTCAAGGGCTGGCACGGCTGGACCTCAGCTAAATGTGAACAGCAGGGTTCAGCCCTGCAACTGAGACACTCAGCCCTGGAACTGAGACACTCAGCCCTGGAATTGAGGATTTCAGCCCCAGAATTGAGGATTTCTGCCCTGGAATTGAGGATTTCAGCTCCAGAATCGAGGATTTCAGCCCTGGAAGTGAGGATTTCAGCTCCAGAATTGAGGATTTCAGCCCCAGAATTGAGGATTTCTGCTCTAGAATTGAAGATTTCAGCCCTCAGAGTGAGGATTTCTGCCCTGGAATTGAAGATTTCAGCCCTGGAATTGAGGATTTCTGCCCTGGAATTGAGCCCCTGAGCTCTGAAATTGAGACACTCAGCCCTGGAACTGAGATACTCAGCCCTGGAATTGAGGATTTCAGCCCTGGAATTGAGGATTTCAGCTCCAGAACTGAGGATTTCAGCTTCAGAATTGAGGATTTTCAGCCTGGAATTGAGGATTTCAGCTCCAGAACTGAGGATTTCAGCTTCAGAATTGAGGATTTCCAGCCCAGAATTGAGCCCCTGAGCTCTGAAATTGAGACACTCAGCCCTGCACCTGAGACATTCAGCCCTGGAATTGAGGATTTCAGCTCCAGAACTGAGGATTTCTGCCCTGGAATTGAGGATTTCTGCCCTGGAATTGAGGATTTCAGCCCCAGAACTGAGGATTTCAGCCCTGGAATTGAGGATTTCAGCTCCAGAACTGAGGATTTCAGCTCCAGAATTGAGGATTTCAGCCCTGGAACTGAGTATTTCATCCCTGAAATGAAGAACCTCAGCCCTGGAATTATTTCAGCACTGGAACTGAATATTTCAACCCTGGCATTGAGCCCCTCGAACCTGGCTTGACGCTGATTGGCCAATAAGTAAAAACAATTCCCATGAAACCAATGAAACCTGTTGGATAAACAATCTCCAACCACATTCCAAAGCAGCAAAACACAGGAGATCACACAGCAAATCAGATAATTATTATTTTCATTTTTTTTTTGCCCCTTCTGAGGCTTCTCAGCTTCCCAGGGATTTTGGAAAAATCCAAAGGAATTTTTTGGAAATTTTCAGAAAACGTGACTGTGACAGCACCTGAGTGAAATCTGTGGTGATTCAGCAACTCCTGCACGTGGAGTTGAGCTGTACTCCAGGTTGGGAATTACTACATCCCTCCTACTCCTGAACCTGATCTGCAGGTAGTTAGAAAATAACCATTAGTGCTCGTATTTATCTAAATACACATTTGTCTCTCCTAAAACCCTTTCATGAGGGGGCCAAGTGCTTTTTCCCCAGGACTTTGTTCTCCAGAACCTGCTTGCACAAATCAACGCAATGCCCCAAACACGCTGCAAACACAAATGAGATTGATAGGAAAGAGTTCAGTGAGCAGCGCTTGGAACGGGGTCCATAATGGGCTTTTTAATTAAATGAATTCAGTCATTTCATCGAGGCAGTTCTCATTACTGGGCCAATATTGAGCTGACCATTTCCTTCTAATTGCATTGTGCTTTCCTCCAAGAGGCCCTGGTTTGGGGCTGATTTGGATGGATTGATACGTGACCGTGTCCTGACACCTGGCGCGCGCAGAGCGGGCGGAGCAGCTCTGATTTCTAAATGAAGCTGGAAAATATTCCATGGAACGCAGGGGAGCCGCTCGCTGCAGCCTGCCCTGGCTGGCCCTGGCCACGCTGCCCCGCTGCAGTGCTTGTAGAACTCCAGATATTTGCGTTTCTTTGCCCGGCAGGGTGAATTTTATTAAATCCGTTGTGTTCCCACTCGAGAGATGGGATCTGTTCTCTGCTGCATGTGGGAGACTGCAAGGGGATGGGGATTTCCTTCCAGAACTCAGAAAAAATTTTCCTTCTTTCCTCACTTTCCCACATATTTTACACAGGGGTCACATCTTTTCTTTTACTGATTTAACAGAATCATAATTCTCAGAAAACTGTATTTCCTTCTTTTTCCAGAGTCCTTCTGTCCTATTTTTTAATATTCAAAGAGAAATACTGATTGTCCTTGGATCAAACCTTGGGAAAGCCAAGGAGTGACCTGGAAAAGAGGAGAAACTCTTGGGAGACTGGGAATGTTTGAGGAACTCTGACTTCAGCACCCTAAAGTAATAGGAATAATAATAGTAATAATAATAGTAATAATAATAGTAATAATAATAGTAATAATAATAGTAATAATAATAATAATAATAATAATAATAATAATAATATTCATTACGAGTTCTTTATCTCATAAGTTATTTAACTCATTGCTCTAACTCATAAATCAAATATAATAATAATAATAATAATAATAATATTCATTATGAGTTCTTTATCTCATAAGTTATTTAACTCATTAACTCATAAATCAAATATAATAATGATAATAATAATAATAGTAATAATGATAATAATAATAATTTCGACTTCTTTAACTCATTAGTTATTTAACACGTTACTCTAAATAACAAACCAAAAATAATAATAATAATAATAATAATAATAATAATAATAATAATAATAATAATAATAATAATAATTCTGAGTTTCCTCCTGCAGGCCCTGCTCTTTCACAAGGAAAGGAAATATTTCTGTCCCTTTCCATCTTCTTTGCTGCTCCTGCTTTAATGGGGGAGCTCACTTTGGAAATTCGGTGGGAGCAGTGCACAAAGAGTTCTTGCAGCAGCTTGAATTTCTTTTTATTTTTTTTTTCACCCAAAGATAGAGGTGTTATCAGCTCACCAGGGTCAAGCTTACTGTAATCCTCTGCTCCAAGATCCCATTTGAGCAAAACTCTTTTACCAAAGTTAATGGAACGTTTTGTGAGGGTTTTAATCCTGTTTGAGAAGGAGTAGCTCTGATCCCAGGCTCCAAATCACTCCAGGAGCTGGGAGCAGGTCTTGGAACGTTGGTTCCATCTGGATTTGGGTGGTTTTGTTGTCAGGAGTCAAACACAATCAGCCTCCAGAGGGTGAGGGGTTCAAACAGTTAAAGCTCTGTTTTACCCACACAGCTGCACAAGCGCTTTGATAGGAGCAGCTAAAAATGTCAAAGCACAATTTAAAAATGTTAATTAAGTTTCAATCTTTGTGGACAACATTGTTAATCACGGTAAGTGAGTAAAGCAGCAACCCTTGGGTGTTCTCACTGTCACTTCCTATTGAGCAGCAGCTCTTTCCCACTCTCGTCACTTCAGCTTGCTCCAGTCTGCCCATTAAAAATCCCTTTATACTGGTTCTGTGGCCAGGCACTTCTGTCAAACGTTCAGCAGCAGTTGGGAGGTTTAATCTTCATCATTTTCCCCTTTTTTGTTCTGAGTTTGAATCATCACTGTGGCTCTGGGGGTGTCCCAAGGAGCTGCTCGGGAGGAGGGGTCAGTGCCAGGACAGAGCCCTGGGGCTGGTCCAGGGAGGTGCTGCTGCTCTGGGGCTGGGAATGGCTCAGGAGCTGGGGCACCTGGGGGCAGGGGGGCACTGCTGGCATCAAACTGGGCAGGGGGGCACTGGTGGCACTCAGGTTGGGCACTGGTGGCACTCAGATTGGGCAAGGGGACACTGGTTTATCTCAGACTGGGCACTGGTGGCACTCAGATTGAGCACTGGTGGCACTGGTTTCACTCAGGTTGAGCACTGGTGGCACTCAGGTTGGGCAGGTTGAGCACTGGTTTCACTCAGGTTGGGCACTGGTTTCACTCAGGTTGGGCACTGGTGTCAGATTGAGCAGGGGGCACTGGTGGCACTCAAATCAGGCACTGGTGGCACTCAGACTGGGCCTGGTTTATCTCAGACTGGGCACTGGTGTCACAGATTGGGCAGGGGGGCACTGGTGGCATCAAACTGGGCAGGGGAGCACTGGTGTCACTCAGATTGGGCACCGGTTTCACTCAGGTTGGGCACTGGTGGCACTCAGGTTGGGCAGATGGGCACTGGTGTCACCTCCTTCCTGCACTGGTTTGCCAGCCTGTCCTCAGATAATTTTCCCATTTCTTTTCATTCCCTCATGGATTGGGATAATTTTTCCATCCCCTCATGGATGGGGATCATTTTCCAGATTTAGATCCAGATTCAGATCCAGATACAGATCCAAATTCTGATCCAGATTTAGATCCAGATTCTGATCCACATTTAGACACAGATTCAAATCCAGATTCTGATCCAGATCCAGATTTAGATCCAGATTTAGATCCACATTCAGATCCAGACCCAGATCTCAATTTAGACTCAGATTTAGATCCAGATCCAGATCCAGATTCAGATCCGCATTCAGATCCAGACCCAGATCTCAATTTAGATTCAGATTTAGATCCAGATCCAAATCTAGATTTGGATCCAGTGGGACCAAAGCTGCAGTGAACCCTGGAACCTGTTGCCCCCCTGGGTTGCCCAGGAAATTCATTACAAAAATCCCTTCTTGCAACTTTTTGTTTTCCTCTTCTGAGGGCAATCTCAGAACCTCTGAAATCTGTCTGGACAGGGGCCCTTTAATTAACAATTTTTGCCTCAATCAACTGCCTCTCACATCTGGGAGCTCCGAGGTGAATCAGCTTTAATTAAATGTTCTCCACACTTCCAGAAGATGCCAAAGCGTCCTGGTGCAGATATTGAAGATGGGATTTCCAAAATCCCGCTTGGCTGATCTCCTCTGCCTGCAGTTGACAATTCTCAGTGGTCTGAACGTTGTTTGTTGATCTTGCTCTAAATTAAATTGTTGCCCCATGTGGTGCTCAGGCAAATGGGCAGGGAGGGAGCTCAAAAATCCCAATTCTGATCCTTCTCACCCACTCTTTTCTTCTCTTTGTACACCCATGATTCAGTGAATTGAAAGAAAAGAAAATACAGACTCGGGGAGAACAAACAGGGAATTCCTCTCAGCTTCTGAAAGTGCAGAATTAAGAAAAAACACAAAAATGCAGAGCTGGGAAATTCTGAGCCAGAAGTCAAAGGCTTCATGCAGATGCTACAACAAAGTTAAAGGATCTTTGATAGGAATCAAATGGAACAATTCCTTTGTGATGTTTCTGTTCACCAGCGAGGGTGGGAAGAGGGTTCCCTTCAGGCCACGGCCTTTCCCATCTCTCTGTAAGGGTCCCTGGGTAGGAAATAAATGAGATTTTTGGCCTAACCAGAAATTTTAAGCACAGTGGGTGCTTAAGAAAGTGGTGTTTCATCCATTTGGAGCTTTCAGTGCCTGGAATTACCCCGTAGCAGGCAGTGGGTGGTGCAGGAAAATAAAGCTGTTTGCTTTGTCCTTCTGATTGGGTGGAAACACAAATAATGTGGTGCTGAGAACACTTCAGACTGCATTGAAATGAAGTTACTGGGTATGAAACACTGAAATTATGGGCAATGAAACCTTAAAGGTTTTGTTACGGTGTTCAAAAGCCACAAAGGAAATGGGGTGAGGAATTAAAATCGAGAAATGAGGCACCAGATAATGAGGGAGCTGCTCCAGGAGGCTCTGCTCAGAGCTGGACGTTCTCCATCACCCCCTTGAGCAGAACCACTGAAAACACAACAAAAACAGGGCTGGGGGCAAGCTGAGCTCCTCTGGGCAGCCCAAACCCCCAGGGATGCAGTGGAGGAGCCAAAGCCGTGCCTGGGGGAGTCCAGGGCAGCCCCTGGGGATGGAGGGAGGGATGCTCATCTCTGTCCTGCTGGCTGCTCCTGCATTGCAGCCCCAGGAGAGGGATGAGGAGAGCTGAGGGCAGGGACTTGGTGGAAACTTGTGTAAATCAGAAGATTTGTGGGGCAGGGAGGTGTGACCGTGTTCACAGGGGTTCTTGGGGTGAGGGAAGAGACGAGGATCTGACTCCGTGTTCCAGAAGGCTGATTTATTATTTCATGATATATATTACATTAAAACTATACTAAAAGAATAGAAGACAAGGTTTCATCAGAAGGCTGGCTAAGAATAGAATAGAATTGAATGATAACAAAGGCTTGTGGCTCAGAGAGTCTGAGCCAGCTGGGCTGTGATTGGCCATTCATTAGAAACAACCACATGAGGCCAATCCCAGATGCACCTGTTGCATCCCACAGCAGCAGATAACCATTGGTTACATTTTGTTCCTGAGGCCTCCCAGCTTCTCAGGAAAAAAAAAAAATCCTAAGGAAAGGATTTTCCATAAAATGTGTCTGAGACAGGGAGGGCTCTGCCAAAGTGGCGCCTCTGGTATCTCCTCCAGGTTCCTCCTGTCGGCTTCTCAGCTCCAAGCCCTGACAGGTACCGAGGGCTTTTATTGGGTTTTCCCCAACCTAAATTGCTTTTTGTGACAGAATCCTGAATGGTTTGGGTTAGAAGGAGCTCAAGGCTCACGTAATTCCAGCCCTGCCATGGGCAGGGACACCTTCCACTGTGCCAGGGTGCTCCAAAGCCTGGCCTTGGGCACTTGCAGGGGCAGCCAGAGCTGCTGTGGGCAAAATGATGGGAAAGATTAGTAGGAGTGGAAATTTTATTTCTAACATTTTATATAAATATAAATATAAATATAAATATAAATATAAATATAAATATAAATATAAATATAAAACATATAGTATATAATATATAGTATATAGTATATAATGTTATATATAATATATTATATAGTATATAGTATATAGTATATAGTATATAGTATATAGTATATAATGTATTACATATTCTATATTATATATAGAAAAATACATAATATATATTTTTATATATATAATTTTAAATAATACATATTAACACATAAAAACATTTATATATTTTATATGTATCATTTAAAATAATATATATTAATATATATAATAATTACAGTTATAATTAAATTCGATTATCATGGCACTATATTTCCTAGGACTGATGCTCTCTTGCAGCACCTGGCTCGATTTCGGGTGCACCCACCCTGCTGGTGGGACCATTCCCCATAATCTGTGCTGCAGCAGCCCCACCTTTCCAGGGTCTTTAAGGTCAAACACCGCCCTGGTTTTGTCCTTTCCAACACCGGACCCTGGTTTTGTCCTTTCCTCCCCAAATTGTGGCTCGTGGAGAACTGGCTGCTCCCACCAGATCAGCTGCTCCACTTTGTGTTCCCCACCACCACCACATCCACTGGGTTCACCTCAGTTGTTTTCTAAGTTCTCTGCCACCTGATCACCCACAGGAGGAGGCTGTGAAAGGAGAGAAGGAACAGAATTTTTCCTAATGAGACCACAGCCAGGTCCAGGAGGGGAAACTTCCCACTAAGAGCGTGCATTGTGCCTAGAAAAATTACTAAAATCTTCTTCTAATCCTCCTCAAAGATCAATCTCTTAATCTCTCTGACAGTGGAACTGACTAATCACCTGAATAGGATTTAAAGCCGCCGAGACACTGACAAGATTTTAAGCTGGGAATAATTTGCAGGGGTTTTGTTTGGTTTGGCTGCTCTTAATTGTCCAGCAAAGCTTCCCTTCCTCATTTCTTGATTTATCTTTTTGTCCCCTGGAAGCAGAAATTAGAAAGGCAAAAAAGCTGTTATGGTGTTAATTACAAGTGCAACAGCTGGAAAACTGTTTAGGAGATAAAAATCACTCCAGACTTTGTGATCATGTGGATTTTTCAGGTCTGTTTTAAGTTAGTTTTAGTTAGTTTTGCATAACAAATACAAGTCTGGAACCTCAGGCTACTGCACTTGAGTCTCCTTCCCCATTTGGGAAAAGAGTTTCCTGCTTGTAACACATTTAGTCTCTTCCTTAGGAGATGATGAATTTTGAATTGTCATTGTATTTTTTTTCCTGGGTTTGGTTTTTTCCCTGGGTTTGGTTTTTTCCCTTTTCTCAGCAGCAGAGCTGTGTTTTTTGACCTGGACACCCTCAGCAGAAAAGCTGCTGGAGTCCCACGTGTTGCACACAGCTGGACCTGTGGGATCTCCACAAAAATGTCTTTGGATCTCTGGCTCTAGGACAAGGAAGAAATTGCAGAATTTTTATGATGAGTCCCCTTTACAATAGGAAAGAGTGGAAACAGGCTCCAAAAAATTCACCCAGGCACCTAATGAAGCTTTTTTAATGACTTTAAAAACGATCTCAGATAATTTCAGATCTCCTCCTGAAAGCACGTGGGAGCTGGACAATCTCGATTACAGCTTGCCCTTGGAAATGGCATCAAAACGTTCAATTACAGCCACCAAAACCCCTTTGTGAACTTGGCTGGGTGTCTCAGACACTATTCCCGAGCTGGTTGATTCAATTTTGTGTCGCTCCTTTCTTGCCAGAGTAAACAACTCCCCAGGATTTTGGAAGGAGGCTGAAAATACCTCGAGCTGAGCCTTTCTTGTGTGCTCGGCGAATTTCCTACACCTTCCCTCAGATACCTGGTCCCTTTTTTCTTCCCTCCAGCACCCAGGCCCTTCCTGCAGCTCCTGTCAGCCATTCCCAGCTGAACAGAATAATTTCCCCTCCTCGGCTGACAGCAGCTGTCATTAGGAAAATTGCAGGGGCCAACTCTGACAGGATTCACACAATGGGGGAAGTTCGGCTTCTCACAGGCTCCGAGGAGCCCGGGCTCTTCAGCACATCTTGTCACTGGGAACATGAGCTCATCTCCTCCCCAGGAGAAGCTGGCAGGATGAGAAAATTATTTCTGACAGATCTGAAACAGCCCCGGTGACATCCTCCAACAATAAAATCTCTGCCAGGGGCTGGGCAAGGGGGGGGAAGAGAGGGGAAAACGGTCTAATGAAAAAATTGTGGTTAAAAAAACAACCAAAAAACAACAAAACGGGTGAACGCTTAAATTGAAGGATTCTCAGCTTCTTGTTTAGGATTCATTGCTCTTCCCTGGGTTAAATATTCACAGCTGGTGATAATCCAGGGATCCTTTGCCTGCAGGATGCTCCTCAGGACTGGAGGATCCTCGGAGCTGGAGTTGGGTCCTTTCAGCAGGAGGTGTTTGGACATCAGGGATCCAGGGCAGCAGCAGAAATGCGTGGCGTCATCCTGGAATTGCCTGGCAGTCTGGAATTGCCTGGAATTCTGGAATCTCCTGGCATTCCGGAATCCTCTGGCATTGTTCTAGAATTGCCTGGATTATGGAATTCTCTGGCATTCCGGAATTCTCTGGCCTTATCCTGGAATTGCCTGGCATTCTGGAATCCTCTGGCAGTCTGGAATTCTTCTCTGTCAATTTGTTCTGGAATTTCGGGACATTCTGGAATTCTCTGTCAATTTGTTCTGGAATTTCGGGACATTCTGGAATTCTCTGGCATTTCTGAGAAATCCAGAACTCCCTCCCCTCGTTTCACTGCCGTGCCTGGATCGTCCTCCTCAAAGCCAACAGTGACACAGGAAATCGTTGCGGGATGTGAAAACTGAGGCTGCTGCATCTTGGGTTCTGCTCATCCTCTGGGAATGCAGGGCAGGAGAAAGCTGCTCCTCTGGGAATGCAGTGGGCAAAGGCTGCTGGGGTGTCCCAAATGTCAGATTGTATCCGGGTAGGAATGTTTGAAACCTCAGAGTGTATCCGGGTAGGAATGTTTGAAATCCCAGATTGTATCCAGGTAGGAATGTTTGAAACCTCAGATTGTATCCAGTAGGAATGTTTGAAATCCCAGAGTGTATCCGGGCAGGAATGTTTGAAACCTCAGATTGTATCAGGGTAGGAATCCTTGAAATCTCAGATTGTATCAGGGTAGGAATCCTTGAAATCTCAGATTGTATCAGGGTAGGAATCCTTGAAATCTCAGATTGTACCCGGGTAGGAATGTTTGAAATCCCAGATTGTATCCGCGTAGGAATGTTTGAAATCTTAGATTGTATCCAGGTAGGAATGTGTGAAACCTCAGATTGTATCCAGGTAGGAATGCTTGGCTCCTCCCCCTGGGCGGAGCATCTCCCAATGGGATGATGGAATTTTGTCAGCCGTGCAGGGGACACTCAGTGGCCCAGGAATTGAAGATAATTAATAATTAATAATTAATGGCCCGTTAATAGAATATATCTCCTGGAGGGAGGATGGGCTGTGGAAGAGATAAAGAAAACTGCCCAATGAACAGAAGAGAACTGCCCCAGCTCTGACAGATGGTGACAAAATACACAATTCCCAACCTCAGGCACTGATCCACAGCTCACAGACCCCAGGCAGCTCCAGGAACCTTTTCCCTTCCCTTAATCACTGCCAGGACCTTGCTTTTATCAGGAACCGCCGATCTGAAGGTGGCAGGTTGTGCCTCACACCACACACTTGAAATAAAATATGAAATAAATGAAATAAAACCATTGCACACATCCCAATCCTGGCTCCTCGGAGCCGCAGCCGCAGAGTGGGAATGAGCACACATGTTCCAGGGAACAGTTTTCTGTCACAATGTGCAATTTCATTAAAACTTCAAGCATTTCATGGAAACATTTCTCTGCTGGCAGAGCGACTTTATAATTCAAAACATCTTCTTCAAGGGTTCCCACTTCATTCTGAGAATATTCTGATATTTGGTGGTGTTGAGATGGAATAATTTTGTTTTGCCATTTACAGCGAATTCATTCAGTGTTTACATTAAATGAACACATCGCTCTGATTACGTGGGGGTTTATTTTTGAAAGTTTACCCCGTAAAACAGATTTGGTTTGTGTTTGGGATGAAAGGGATGAAAGCACCTCATTGCAGCCTGTCCTTGAAATACCCACAGCCTGCAGGAAAATTCAGCCCCTTGTGCTGCTTGGTCGCAGATTTTGGGGATGCAGGTTGGGGATTTTGGGGCAAAAAAACCCCACAAAGTTCAGGGAATTAAAGGCTTGCACAGACAGGACCAAGCAGAGTCCACATCTGTGTCCACTCCAGCTTGGCAGCAGTGAAAGCCTGGGGTCCTTTAAAACAGGAATAAAAAAATAGGGATTGGTAAAAAATAAAATAGGAATTGGTAAAAAATAAAATAGGAATTGGTGCAACAGAACCAATCTGGGAATTTATTTTGGACCAGTTGGAACCAGTATCAGCCTGGTGGGATTATGTGGGAGCAGCTGGTTGGGGCTGAGCCAGGCTGGGAGAGCTGGGAATGTTCACCTGGAGAAGGGAAGGAGCCAGGGAGAGCTTCCAGCACATTCCAGGGCCTGAAGGGGCTCCAGGAGAGCTGAGGAGGGACCGGGGACAAGGGATGGAGGGACAGGACACAGGGAATGGCTTCAAAGTTATGGAGAGTAGGATTTGATGGGATTTTGGGAAGGAATCCCTGGCTTTGAGGGTGATGGAATTCCCAGAGCAGCTGTGGCTGCCCCTGGATCCCCGGCAGTGCCCAAGGCCAGGCTGGAGCCACCTGGGACAGTGGGAAGGGTCCCTGCCATGGCAGGGGTGGCACTGGATGGGATTTAGGATCTTTCCAACCCAAACCATTCCACATTTCTATGCCAATTCTGTTTCTCATCCTCCAAAAATGCTCCTTATGTATCCATTCTTTTTATTAACTTTATTCAGTTTTTTTTTCTTCTTTTTTAAAGAATAATTCATATTCAGTGCAGAATGGTGATAAAGTGCAAAACTCATCAATTATTCAGGCTATTTATGCAGATTTTAAAGTCAGAGACATTATGTGGCTTTCTCTCTTTCAAGAGAAATTGAAAAGGGATTTAAGAGGAGAAGAACGTTTTCCAGAGCTGAGGTTGGGAGTTCAGCTCTTTGGGATTGTTCTGCGCGTTTGGGTTGTTTGGGTTTGCTGTGTGTTTTCCAACCCCCTTTAGAGAAGTCAACAAGGAGGTGACTCAAACAATCAGAGCTGGGAGAGCACCAAAACCCACAGGATTTGGGTAATCTGAGTATTCCTGGTGTCTGCCACAGTGGGCAGAGCACAAAACAGGGACACAGCAGCCACCAGTTGAATTCTCAGCTTGGATTTTCCCTGAAATTATTTAATTATTTTATCCCCCACCTCTTTATTTCCTGGTAAACTATTATTCTTATTCTTATTCTTATTCTTATTCTTATTAATAATAGTAATAACAGTAATAATAGTAATAACAGTAATAATAATAATAATAATAGTAGTAGTAATAATAATAATTTCCCATTGTAAAGGTGTTAATTGAGTTAAATTAACCAGCACTCAATCAGCTGATGTGGGTTGGTAAAAAAACTTATTTTGGGTTTATAATTCTTATAATGGGTTTAAATGGGTCCAAAATCTTGGGTTTATTCATTCCAAAATAAATCCAAGACTTTGGACCCATTTAACCCATTTTTCTCATCAAAAACCTGATTTATTTCAGGATCTCTGTTTCATTTCCAGGTTTCTGCCTGGTCAGTGTCTTGCACTAAACCTTTTACTCACTGGGCTCCCTTTTCGTGGGGAACTCACTGGACACAAGGGAATAACGTGGGAGAAGGCAAATCCTGAATTTCTTCTTTTTTAGCAGCATCCCCCTGAGCCAGGCTGCATTCTGGGGCCACTTAAGCGTTTCCCACATAATCTGGAATTTATTTTGTTAATTTTTGCTGTGTCCTGATGTCACACAGAGCTCAGGTTGCAAATCTCTGCTCCGAGGCAATAAAACGATGACTCCAATGAGTTCTGGGCAAATCTTTGAAGGGCTTGGGGTGAGGGAAATTTGGCTAAAACCCAATTAAATCACAGGAGGGATAAAGCACTGAGGATGCCCCATTTAAACCCATTTTTCTCATCAAAAACCTATTTTATTTCAGGATCTCTGTTTCATTTCCAGGTTTCTGCCTGGTCAGTGTCCTGCACTAAACCTTTTACTCACTGGGCTCCCTTTTCCTGTGGAACTCACTGGACACAAGGGAATAACGTGGGAGAAGGCAAATCCTGAATTTCTTCTTTTTTAGCAGCATCCCCCTGAGCCAGGCTGCATTCTGGGGCCAGTTAAGCATTTTCCACATAATCTGGAATTTATTTTTTTTGTTGTTGTTCATTTTTGTCGCGCCCCGATGTCACAGAGAGCTCAGGATGCAAATCTCTGCTCCGAGGCAATGAAATGATGACTCCAACGAGTTCTGGGCAAATCTTTGAGGGGAATTTGGCTAAAACCCAATTAAATCACAGGAGGGATAAAGCACTGGGGATGGCTGTTTAAAACCTGCCCTGTGGTGCCTCTGGCTGTGTTAGGAGCTGCTGTCACTTGTCGGCCAATATAAGATTTTAATGGTTAAATGCCGCCTTTGTCCGTGGGGACAGCGATGAACTCCCTAAATCAAGAGGCTAATTAATTTTCCTGACAGGCCCTGCAAGCTCTCAATTGAGATCTCAGCCCTCACGGAGATGGGATTTGACAGTTTGCATGTGCCTCCTCCCACCTCCCCCCGCAAAGCCAGGACTTGCTGAGTCGGACTCAACAAATCCCCGGAACGGCCCGGAATGAGATCGGGCTTTAATCTGCAATAAAAACTTTGGAAACGACTCCTTCAAACGCTTCCAGAGCTTGGAAACGCATCCATAAATACCCAATTCACGCAGAAAGCTCCCAAATCCTATTGGGAAAGGTCGTTTATTCCAAAACCTGCCATTGAACTCCGTTGCCGAGGAAATTTCGGGATGGTTTGGATGTGGCAAAGTTTGGAAGCAGAGGGAGAGGAGGGAAGCTCTGGATGGGAGCTCCCAGCCCTTTGCTCCTCCTCTCTGCTCCCTGGATGCCTTTGGAACTTCATGGTTCTCCTTTTTCCTGTCAGAAATGCTGAAACAGTGCTGGGGTGAGTCCTTTTGCAGGTTTATCCCTCTGGGAAACCACTCACCCTCCCAACCTGCAACCCTCAGGGCTTTTTGGGCTGAACATTTCTGGTTTTTTAATGTGCAGTTAAAAACTGTGCATTAAAAGGTGTGTCCCAGGGCGTTTTGGGCTGAATATTTCTGATTTTTTCAATGTACAGTTCCCCTTGAGCCAACTTGATTCACCGCTGGATGAATTTGTGCGAAAATTGAGACAGAGAAATCTGAAAGTTTTGATTCTGAGTTTGAAAGTTTGAACTTCTAGGGAATTCCTTGTATTCTGTGTGCCCAATGGAGCCGGGCTGGGAGAGCTGGGGGTGTTCAGCTCAGAAAGGGAAGGATCCAGGGAGAGCTTCCAGCACATTCCAGGGCCTGAAGGGGCTCCAGGAGAGCTGAGGAGGGACCGGGGACAAGGGATGGAGGGACAGGACACAGGGAATGGCTTCAGACTGGGAAAGGGGAGATTTAAATGGGATTTTGGGATGGAATGAGGGTGGGCAGGGGCTGGGATGGAGCTCCCAGAGCAGCTGTGGATCCCTGGCAGTGCCCAAGGCCAGGTTGGAGCCCCCTGGGACAGGGGGAGCTGTGGGACCCATGGTGGGGCTGGATGGGCTTTGGGGTCTCCTCCAACCCAAACCATTCCAGGATTCCATGGGCAGGTTTGGGATGGGATTTTGGGAAGAAACATTGGGAGAGGGGCTGGGATGGAATTCCCAGAGCAGCTGGGGCTGCCCCTGGATCCCTGGCAGTGCCCAAGGCCAGGCTGGAGCCCCCTGGGACAGTGGGAAGGGTCCCAGGATGGCGCTGGGTGGGATTTAAGGTCCCTTCCCACCCAAACCATCCCAGGGTTCTGTGATTCCAAGCGCAGCTGAAGGAATGCGGTGCCTGAGCCGCGGGGTTTGTTCAGGAACAGAAGTTGTGTTCTGAGCGAGGATGGGCTGCGCTGGGTCAGGCTAACGAGGATGAGGTCAATTATCTCCTGTGCTCCAGCCTGTGCCCCCAGCACAGAGGGCACGCAGGGATCAGGCCGGGAATGGCTTTTGGAATGTGCCAGGTGAGCTTCAAGGGCCTTTTAGGGCAGTAAATGGCAGCGACAGAGAGCAAACCGTGATTTGGGAAAGTAAATACGGACAAGAAACGTGCGGCTTCTCCCCTGCAGTGCCACCCTCTGATAGCTCAGATTTATTGGTGCTTTTATTGTCACTTTTCATTCCCCTGGCTGCCTCCCCCACACCCTGCTCAGCAGCCCTGCACTCATCACAGCAAAGTGACTCAGGTTCAGTTAATATTAATTTTAATATTAATATTGCCATTTCACTTCCCATATGGAGACAACAATCCTTTCTTTTCCTGGTCCCTCTCCTGTCCCTTTTTATTCTACACTTGTGGCTCTTTAATCTTCCACTTTTAAGGAAATAAATTGCATGTGACAATCCAGGTGTGGTGAATTCAGAAGGAAGGAGCTCCACATTCAGCTCCATATTCAGTTCAGCGAGGAACTCTAGAATTTATGATTTATAAATCCAGAATAATTTATAATTTATAATCCCAGAGCAGTTTGGGTTGGGACAAACCCTAACACCCATCTCGTTCCCCCCATGCCATGGGCAGGGTCACCTTCCATCCAATAAATTTAACTTTAGGAGATAAAATCAGATTATTTTGCAAGAGGAGCTGAGTTTTGGGAGGGAGCAGGATGAGTCAATCGATTTTTAAGGAAATAAATTGCATGTGACAATCCATGTGTGGTGAATTGGGAACAGTAGTTTTCCTGGGAGAAAATTTCCATTTTCTGGGGGCAGCTCTTGCTGGGATGCACTTCCACGCATTCCCTGGTCTGGTTTTTGCCTCCTGGATCCCATTTGTGTCAGGAATATCAGCTCTGGGTCAAGGAATCAGCTCTGTGCTGTGTCCCCACAGAGGCTGATGGCAAGGGGAGGGTGAGGAATGGAGCAGGGCAGGGGCTCTGCTGGAAATGCTGAGCTGGATTGCTGGGAATGACTGATGGAAACACATTTCACCTGCAGGAAGGCTTCACTCAGCCACACTGCTGACTCAAATGCTCTGTTACAAAGTGAGGCCAACAGCAATCAGCTTATTCATAAGTTAAATATTCTCTGGAGCCATAAATCTCCGCAGGTTAAAGCACCCGAGTTCCTCACTCGAGACAGATTTGAAATTCTCCTTGGCACCAGTGGATGGAGTTTGATGGAAAGGTCACTTGTCAGGATTGGGGATTGTTCTGAAGGGAGCAGGTGTTTTATCACAGAGATTTGCTGTGCGTTCCTGATTTACATCCAGAGGCAGAGTGGCAACGGGCAGGCTGGGAGGGGAGGCAGCTGGGGAGGAGCAATGAAACCCAAGTGTGGAGGGAATTGGGCAGGAGGGAGCCAGAGGCTGGTGCAGAGTTAAGGAAGCTGAGCCAGCTGGGTTAAATCCTGAGTTAAACCCAATGCTGATCCTTCTGCCAGCTCAGGGAGGCACAGGAAAATCCAGGAGTGAGACTGAGCTCCTGTCCTGTCCTGTGCCCAGCCTCCAGCACCTCACCCTGTCCATCAGGGCTGGCTCTGGAGCTCCACCAGCTTTTGGAGCTCCACCAGCCCCTGGAGCTCCACCAGCCTCTGGAGCTGCAATGGTTTCTGGAGCTGCAATGGTCTCTGGAGCTCCACCAGCCTCTGGAGCTCCCCCAGCCTCTGGAGCTGCAATGGTCTCTGGAGCTCCACCGGCCTCTGGAGCTCCACCAGTCCCTGGAGCTCCACCAGCTTCAGGAGCTCCACCGGCCTCTGGAGCGCCACCAGCTTCAGGAGCTCCACTGGCATCAGGAGCTCCACCGGCCTCTGGAGCTCCACCCGCCTCTGGAGCTCCACCAGCTTCTGGAGCTCCACCGGACCCTGGAGCTCCACCAGCTTCAGGAGCTCCACCAGCTTCAGGAGCTCCACTGGCCTCAGGAGCTCCACCGGCCTCTGGAGCTCCACCATCCTCTGGAGCTCCACCGGCCTCAGGAGCTCCACCAGCTTCTGGAGCTCCACCAGCTTCAGGAGTTCCACCAGCTTCTGGAGCTCCACAGGCCTCAGGAGCTCCACTGGCCTCAGGAGCTCCACCAGCTTCAATGGTCTCTGGAGCTCCACCAGCCTCTGGAGCTCCACCAGCCTCTGGAGCTCCATTTGTATTTATGTTTCTAGATATATATTTAATATTTATTTATATTTATATTTACGATATTTATATTTAATTTTATATCAAAATTTATTTTAATTTCTATTAAAGCCTCCTCATAAATTTTATGTTAGACTAGTAATTTTTATTCCCTTAATTTTGTCTGGCCTCTCTTTTTAGAAATTTTTATTCCCTCAATTTTGTCTGACTGTTTTTAGGTAGTCCCAAAAGGCATCAGGACGAGCCCTGCTGTTCCCACATTTCCCATTTCCATCCCCTCCTGAGGTTTCCCTCAGAGCACAACAGCAGCAGAACCTTCCTCCCCACTGATATTTCCAGTTTTTCTCCAGAAGTATCCTCCAAACCTATTCCCACTCCTGTGGATTGTTGCTATTCCCCAGTGGCAGGCTCCCTCTGCAGAGTTTCTAATGTAAAGAATCGGATGATTAAATATTTGACAAGTGCATTCAGCACTGAAATACTAATAAATTGCATTATCTCTGGGGGCAGAGGGTTATTTTTTTGTCATTTTAACAGCAGAATAATGATGCTTTTGGAAGGTTACAGTTTCGCTGCCTGTAGGAGCAAGTGAATCTTCCTTTCTTTTCAATAAGATTTTAATATAATTTGCAACCATTGTTAACTTGTCATATTCTTCCCTCCCCCCCCTAAAAAAAAAATCCTCCATTCCTTTAAAAACTCTGTCTGCTTATGAGCCTTGTGCTTTTAAAACTTGATTTTTCTGTCATTGAGCAGAGGTGAATTCCAGATTCGTTATGGCAAGAGGAAGAAATCTTTAAATTCTTCTTTAAATTCTTTAAATTGGCACCGAAGGAATCTCTGGTGCCATTTGTTGGTTTCTGAAAGGAATCAGTTTATTTCGAGTTCTAAACATGAATTTCCTTTTTCCGCCCACCTGTGGCAGGGGCAGGTTGGTGTCTGGATGCGCTGCTCAGGGTTCTGATGCTCCAAAATTTGCCCTCTGATTATCCCAGCTCCCAGGCCAAGGGGTTTTCCCAAGATCAGAAAATATTTGGATGATTTAGGAACTTCATCCCTCCACCCCGTATTGTTTTCCCCCTTGGCCAATCAGTTTGGGACGGGGAGGCAATATTTAAACGAGCAGAAAATCATTAGATGATTTACAAAACACTGGAACCCCACGACGAGACCGTGAGGCTCCTTTTGGAGCAGAAAATGATTTAATTATTCCTCGCCCTTCCAAACATTCGTCTTGCTAAAAATGAGAACGATTTCGCCAGGCAGAAAATTGGGCCCTGTGTTAATATTTGCTGGAAATGAACAAATGGCAGAGCGTCACTGGGTTCCTCTGCTGGGCTGAAATGAAAAAAAAAACGAAAAAAAAAAAGAAATTAAATATATTCTAGGGTCTCTTTAATGCACAACACTTTTTCAAGGCTGATCAGGATATTCTCTAAGCCTGCTTGGGCTTTGTGTTTTAATTTAGGCACGGCTGTGTTTGTGTCTGGTGGAATTATTCTCCCTTTCCTTCCTCTTTTGGCGCTGAGTTTGTTGCAATATTTGCACCAGCATCAGGGAGGTGTTGCCAGCGTCACCAGGGAGGTGACACCGTGTGCTGTCCCCTGCTCTCCATGGGACCTGGGCAGGGGGGTGGCTTTTCCTGGGATTTGGTGCTCCAGGGATGTGAAATCTGCGCTCCTCTGCCAGAATTTTCTGTTCAGAAACATCAGAGAGCAGCAGCAAAACTCCAGCTGCCCAAAAACCTAAAACCAGGTGGTTGTGCGTGAAGGATGAATGGGTTTTTAAATCGTAAATTGATTTAAAAATCGAATTTTAAATCAATTTATGATTTGATTTAAATTGAATTTTTAAATCAGAAATTGCCCAAAGATCAATGATCAGACTCTGGGAGATTTCTGCTTGAAACCTGTGGGATTTTGCTGTCAGAGGCCAAAATAAATAATTAGGAAAAAACCAACCACCAGGTGGTTGTGCACGAAGGATTAATGGGTTTTGGTGGGTTTTTAAATCATAAATTAAAAAAAATTAAATCATAAATTAAATTTTTTAAATAATAAATTTTAAAAAATTAATCATAAATTAAAAATCATTAAAATTATTTTTAGTCATAAATTGCCTAAAATTCAGTGGGATCTAATGGATGATTTCTGCTCTAAACCTGTGGGATTTTGCTATCACACATGGGATGGGCAGGAATGTGCAGCATTTTGTAAGAATTTATCTCCAGGGGATGAAATAAATCATTAGGGAAAAAAAACAATCACCAGGTGGTTGTGCATGAAGGATTTATGGTGGATTTTTTTAATAACAAATTGCCTAAAATTCAGTGGGATCTGATGGGTGATTTCGGCTCTAAACCTGTGAGATTTTGCTGTCAGGGGCCAAAATAAATAATTAGGAAAAAAACCATCCACCAGGTGGTTGTGCATGAAGGATTAATGGTGAATCTTTCAATCGTAAATTGCTTAAAATTCAGTGATCAGAATCTGATTTCTCTAAACCTGTGAGATTTTGCTGTCTGCCATGGGATGGGCAGCAATGTGCAGCATTTTGTAAGAATTTATCTCCAGGGGATGAAATGAATAATTAGGAAAAAAACCAATCACCAGGTGGTTGTGCATGAAGGATTAATGGTGAATTTTTCAATCATAAATTGCCTAAAATTCAGTGGGATTTAATGGATGATTTCTGCTCTAAACCTGTGAGATTTTGCTGTCAGCCATGGGATGGGCAGGAATGTGCAGCATTTTGTAAGAATTTATCTCCAGGGGATGAAATGAATAATTAGGAACCTCTTGCACCTTGTTTGATTCCTGTTTCTCCCTCGCCCAAGCTGGTGGTGTGGGATTGTCCCCTCGGTGGCCCCGAGTTCAGGCTGAGGACAGTGGGATAATCAGCAGCCTCACGGATTCCATTTGTCTGTTTTCAAAGGCAGAAGGAACCCCCAGATAATCCACTTTAGGCTCCTCTCTCCCTGCAATATTTCCCTGGTTAACCCTGGATGGAGCCCTGAGCCTTTTCCCCGAGCTGCTTCTGACTTCCCACAGCATCCAAGCAGTTATTCCTTGTTTTTCTTTTTAATTTTTTTCCAAAGAAAGAGATAAAACCAGCGGCTAAAACTTAAATTAGGGACGTTCCACCAAAAAATAAGGTGTCCATGGAGTGTTTTTCCATTGTGTGGCTCCAGGCAGGGGAGGAGTTTCCAGCTGCCTGCTCTGCTCTAATCCCCCCATTCCAGGTAATCCCAGCCCCTCTGGAACGTGACCGGGAAGGGCAGGGAGGGGAAAGTGCTGAAATGTATTTGCAAGGGTTATTAAAACCTCAAGAATTCATCAAAACCTCAAGAATTCATCCAAACCTCAAGAATTCATCAAAACTGTGTCTTGGTTTGACAAGCCAGGTGTCTGCTAAGGAAGGCAGGAGCCCCCCCTGAAGTGGAAAATGCAAACCCCGTCCCTCCAAATTGTTATGAATTTGAAATTAAAGGGCTCTCGGGCAAAAAGATGCGAGTAAGAATAGCAGTTCTTTATTAGGAAAAATAAAAATACAAATGCAATAGTACAAAAAAAAGAAAATCCCTGACAGAGTCAGAACAGGCCCAGGCAGGGGGATTGGAGATTGGGGATGGGAAATGTCCTGACCAGGGTGTGGGACTCACAGGAGGCTCCATTTCTGAGCTTCTCCTCTTAATTGAGAGGTTCATTTGCTGCATTTGAGGTTCCTGTGGTGAGCAGAGATCACCAAGCCTGGCTGGTGTCCTCCACTCTGTTATTTCCAGGCACCCTACCCTGAGCCTCAGGCACTGTGAGCAGGTGATGACGTGTGGGGAAGCAGAAAATCCAAATCTGAGCCAGAAAATCCAAATCTGAGCCAGAAAATCCAAATCTGAACCAGAAAATCCAAATCTGAACCAGAAATGGCTCCAAAGCCAGGTTGGATGGGGCCTGGAGCGGCCTGGTCTGGTGCAGTGTCCCTTCCCTTGGGAAGGGGTTTGGGTGGGATTGGGTGGGATCGAAGGTCCCTTCCAACCCAAAGCATTCCATGGTTCCAGTGATGAGGTTGGGAGAGCAGCTGAGTCTTGGTGATTTTCCCTGTTTTTCTCTCCATCTCTCTGGCTCTGAGCTCTGGGGTAACCATCCTGCGGGGATGAATTCCACGTGTCCATGTCCTTCCCAAAGTTCCTGGCTTGTTTATTTTGTTCCCTTGTCAGAAGGATCACAGCAGTGCCTCTGCTGGGGCTCTGACAGCCACCACAGCTCTGATAACAGACTATTTTAAGCTGCTCCCTAACAAGAGCCTGTGAAACTGCAAGGTTGTGTGAAAGAGAGCGAGGGAGCTCCGTGGAGCTGTGCAGTGAATTATTAACTGCTGCTCCTGGCCCAACATGACAAATAAAATTCCGCCGCACGAAGACGCTCGGCTGTGTCAGGCACTGATTCGGGGAGATGTCGAACAAATGGCTCCTGGATCAGCTCACAATCTTTCCTAATCTGTCTGCCTGATCAGTGAACTCGAATGCAGGAAGAGCCACCAAACTAAATTAGCATTTGCCTTCTGTCATTAGCTGTGCTTTCTTAATAAGAGGCTTGGAGTCCCTGCTGATACAAATGGGTGAAACAGACACCTGTGAGTTTCAGATAAATTTATTTCTTTCTTTGAGAACATCACCAAAGCACCGTGAATCAGCTCCAGAGGTGCAGAGCAGATCCTCATCTCAGTGCTGGTGGCGTTTGGCTCACTGGGGGCTTTTTTTGGGGCTGAAATTGAGATTTCCCTCCCTGGCACTGCTGTGATTCCCTGCTTGTTTGCCGGGCAAACTCTCCTTGGTTTTGTCCATTCCCAATGGTTTGGTTTTTGTCCTCCTTGGTTTTGTCCATTCCCAATGGTTTGGGTTTTTTCCTCCTTGGTTTTGTCCACTCCCAAATGGCTCCTGGATCAGCTCACAATCTTTCTTAATCTGTCTGTCCGATCAGTGAACTCGAATGGAGGAAGAGCCACCAAACTAAATTAGCATTTGCCTTCTGTCATTAGCTGTGCTTTCTTAATAAGAGGCTTGGAATCCCTGCTGATACAAATGGGTGAAACAGACACCTGTGAATATCAGATAAATTTATTTCTTTCTTTGAGAACATCACCAAAGCACCGTGAATCAGCTCCAGAGGTGCAGAGCAGATCCTCATCTCTGTGCTGGTGGGGTTTGGCTCACTGGGGGCTTTTTTTGGGGCTGAAATTGAGATTTCCCTCCCTGGCACTGCTGTGATTCCCTGCTTGTTTGCCTGGCAAACTCTCCTTGGTTTTGTCCACTCCCAATGAACAAAATGGTTTGGTTTTTGTCCTCCTTGGTTTTGTCCACTCCCAAATGGCTCCTGGATCAGCTCACAATCTTTCCTAATCTGTCTGCCTGATCAGTGAACTCGAATGCAGGAAGAGCCACCAAACTAAATTAGCATTTGCCTTCTGTCATTAGCTGTGCTTTCTTAATAAGAGGCTTGGAATCCCTGCTGATACAAATGGATCAAACAGACACGTGTGAATATCAGATAAATTTATTTCAGTTCCCTGAATCAGCTCCAGAGGTGCAGAGCAGATCCTCATCTCTGTGCTGGTGGGGTTTGGCTCACTGGGGGCTTTTGTTGGGGCTGAAATTGAGATTTCCCTCCCTGGCACTGCTGTGATTCCCTGGTTGTTTGCCTGGCAAACTCTCCGTGGTTTTGTCCACTCCCAGTCAGGATGGTCTGGGACAGGGCAGGGGGAGCAGTTGGGAGCTGCAGGAGCTGAGTTTGAATTCTGCAAAGTTGGAGCCCTGGCTGGGGATCAGAACCCAGAGGGAGGGAACAGAAGGGACCAGGCCAGCCAAAAAAGCTTTGCTGCTCCTGGGGCAGATTCCCAAGGATCTGGATGCTCCCTGGGGTAGGCCGTGATTCTCAAGGATCCAGCTTTAGGCCTGACTCAGCTTGAGACAAGTCCCAGCTTGAGAGATCTCAGCTTTAGGCCTGACTCAGCTTGAGACAAGTCCCAGCTTGAGACCTGGCCCAGCTTCAGACAGGTCCCAGCTTGAGACAGGTCCCAGCTCTAGACCCGACCCAGTTTTAGGCCTGACCCAGCTTCAGACAGGCCCCAGCTTTGCTCCAGTGCTGGAAATGAGAGATTTCATTCTTTGTGCTTAAGCTCAGTCCTGACTGATCAAAAGCAGCTCCAGCTCCCAAAACCCCAGCCCCAGATCTGCCCGAGGGATCAGTTCAGGACCTTGCAGGCCCTGCCCAAAGCGTGAGCGTCACCGTGATATTTAATGAAAAATCTGCCCAGGATTTCTCTCTTGAGAAGCCTCAGAAAATAAATGTAAACAATAATTAAATAATTATCTGATTGTTTGGAATGTGGTCAGGTGCATCTTTGCTTGGTTCCATGCGAATTGTTTTTAATTAATGGCCAATCACAGCCAGCTGTGTCAGGACTCTTGAGTCTGTCACGGGTTTTTATTTTTCATTCTTGTTTGGCCTCCTGATGTCTCTTTTCTCTTTCTTTAGTATAGTTTTAATATATCACTTTCATATAATATAAAGTAATGTGATATAATATAATGTAATGTGATAATATAATATAACATAACATAACATAACATAACATAACATAACATAATATAATATCCTTCTGAAACATGGAGTCAAGATTTCATCTCTTCCCTCGTCCTGGGCTGCAGAGCCTGGGAGCTCCTCTAAGCCCCACAAAAATCACATTTTTTGGCACCAGAGGTCGCAGCCATTTTCCAGCTGCTGTTTTTACCTGTGACAAAATGTCCCCTGGATGGGTGACACAACCCAGGTGCCCTTTGCCTTCTCACCCACCTGGATTTTAGGAAAACGATGGAAATTGTTCCTTTCCTAAAATCCAGGTAGACACATCCACAGCCTTTCCCTCCCTCACTCAGCAATTACCTGGCTGAGATAATTATTCCCCTCTTTCAGGTCGTTCAAAGCAGATTTATATTAATTGTGTAGGAAAGAAAGGCGTCTACAATGTCTTCCATATTTCCTTTATTAATTTTTAATTATTTTCTCTTAATTATTAGGACCCGCTCTGCAATGTCCTGGATGAGTGCTCATAATTAAAGTTCAAGTATTTGCTCTAAATTAAATCTGATCTCAGCTCTTGGGCAGAGGGAGGTGTGTGGGGGGATTTTTTTAATTTTTTTTTTTTTCCCCTTTTAAATGTGGAAAATTGAGGAAACACATTTGTTTCTGCCATCCACGGACGAGCTGCTTCTTTACCAGACAAATATTCCCCCGAGTTAATCTGGAGGTGGTTACATAACGCAGAATATCAATTTTTGGGGGTGGCATATGGGCAGAATAACAATTCCAAAGCAGCTCTGGAGTGCCAGTGACCATCACTGCTCCAGCAAGGACCTCCCTGGGGCCTGTTCATTCCATTTCCTGACCAAAAAAAAAACCCAAAAAATGAGAAATTCTTCCCATTTTCCCACAGAAATATTTCCCTCAAGGCCACAATCCCTCACCTCCTGCCATGGCTCCAATTTATGAATCCAGCCCCACCGGGATGAATAAAAAAAATTCCATTGTGGGCACCACAAAGTCCCTTTTCCTCTGCCCCATCCAGCAGTTTCCAGATAAAACTTGGGATGAACACCATGAAATGCAGCCCTGAAAGCTCTTTGCTCCCATTTTCATACAGCCCAGAAGCTGCCTGCAAACACTCCCTGAAAATTCCTGATCCAAGGGAAACAAGTCCTGGAAATTCCCAATCCAAGGGAAATAAACCCTGAAAATTCCCAATCCAAGGGAAACAAGTCCTGGAAATTCCCAATCCAAGGGAAATAAACCCTGAAAATTCCCGATCCAAGGGGATCAAGCCCTGAAAATTCCTGATCTAAGGGAAACAATTTCTGGAAATTCCCAATCCAAGGGAAAACAAATCCTGGAAATTCCCAATCCAAGGGAAACAAACCCTGAAAATTCCTGATCTAAGGGAAACAATTTCTGAAAATTCCCAATCCAAGAGAAACAAGTCCTGGAAATTCCCAATCCAAGGGAAACAAGTCCTGGAAATTCCCAATCCAAGAGAAATAAGCCCTGAAAATTCCTGATCCAAGGGAAACAAATCCTGAAAATTCCCAATCCAAGGGAAACAAACCCTGAAAATTCCCAATCCAAGAGAAACAATTTCTGAAAATTCCCAATCCAAGGGAAATAATTTCTGAAAATTCCTGATCCAAGGTGCTTTTTTTGTGCTCCTATTGGATCCCTTTTGGTTGGACAGGTTTGTGCTTTAATCCCATTAGATTTTGAGTCAGTTCTCCCAGGGATGCCAACAGAATTCTAGAGAATTCCATGGGGTTTTAGTGAGGCTAAAACCTGTCCTGGCGAATGAATACATTAAAAATAAAAATAAATTTAAATAATAAAAATAAAAATTTTAAATTATAATAGAAATAGAAATAGAAATAGAAATAGAAATAGAAATAGAAATAGAAATAGAAATAGAAATGGAACTGTGTTTGTATCTCTGGACCTGTAATGCTGTTCATTCCTCCAGGTGTGATCCTGCAGGACTGGAGGATCCCAGCTATTCCATGGCTTGGGAAGCACAGAGAATTCCATTTACATCAGGAATTTCAGGGCTGCACATGTCCAGAACACAAACCCACCGCCTTCCTGCACTGATTTAATCCAGTTCTGATGATTTCTGCAGCTCTGAACGCCAGCTTGGGCTGCCCAAGAATGAGCGCACAATTTACAGATCTGGGCTTAGCAGTGGAACTCTGAGATTCAGGAAAGCAAGAAACCACCCAAATTCATCATTTCATGTAGAAATTCCATTTTCTGCCATCCTTTCTTGTTCCTGTCTCAGGTGAAATTCTCTTACACAGGCGTCTGACACCCAAATTATTTCTCAGAGACCTTCCACAGCACGAGGGCCCCAGAGTGTTTGAGAACAATGGGAAATGTGGAAAAAACAATCCCAAATCAGATTGTTAAACCAAAACTGCTCTGGGGAAGATTATCCAGAGATAGAGATCAGTGGTAAATGCAGGACTTTCTCCATGCTCCCTCCAAGCATCATTCCTGACATTTCTGGGAACTATTTTCAGCATTTGATCTGTGCTGGCGTCAGTTGTTGCTACCCAGAGTAATCTCCTTTCACAGGGAAATAAAAAGTGAGATTATGTAAAGGCAGCCAGGAATAGCAGGGACTAAAAATACCCAGGATGGAGGGGCTGGGAGCAGCCAGACACGAGGGAACTTTGGGCAGCTCCAACCCCTGGGTGCCTTCAGCAGGAGCTCACCTGGTGGTGGCCACCAACGGTTGGGGTGTTGAGGGTCCCTAGGATGAGGTGGGAGATGAGAATTTGACTCCAAAGTTTTCAGAAGGCTGATATTATAGATAATATTATATTAAATTATTGCATTACATCACATTATATACTATTATATTCTATATTATTCTATATTGTTCTATTATATCACATTATGTTATATATTATGTTATATATTATATTATATTATATTATATTATATTATATTATATTATATTATATTATATTATATTATATTATATTATATCATACCATATCACATTATACCATATCATATTATACCATATCATATTATACCATATCACATTATACCATACCATATTATTATATCATGATATCTATCATATTAAAAGAAAATTATATACTAAAACTACACTAAAAGAATAGAGAAAGGAGACATCACAAAGCTAGAAAGGAATGAATAATAAAAATCTTGTGACTGACCAGAGAGTCTGACACAGCTGGACTGGGATTGATCATTGAGAAAAAACAACTCACATGAGACCAATCAAAGATGCACCTGCAAATATAGAAATATTTGTGTTTATATTTGTATTTATATATTTTTATATATTTTATATAAATGTATATATATTTTTTATATATCTTTACTATTTTATCTATTGATGTATTTATATATTTATATATATAATATATATTTATATTTTATTTTTATGTTTATAATTATCATCCCAAAATCCTGCGAAGCGCAGGGATTTCAGTTCAGCAGTTATCCCAGGGGCTCCCAGTGTGTGCCAAACTCCCAGACTGCAGGGATAATTACAGACAATTCCATTGTTTCAAGAGAGGGATGTCAAAGAGTCCTTAAAATGATCAATGATGACTTTTAAGATTAAGCTCTGGCTCTTTCCATCATTTCTGTGAGACATTTTAAGGTCATTATCTTTCTGGCTGATTCCACATCCCCGCAGTCAAGGTGAGACCTGGGGGTGGCCAAACCTTCCTGTGACCTGGTGGCTCTCCCAGGTGTTGAGGGTTCCTCAGAGTTACTAAAATTCCTCAAAGTTACCCCAATTACTCAGATTTTCCTTGTCAGAGTTACCCAAATTTCCCTTCTTTAGCAGAAATGTGTCACCATCCCGCCTGGCTCTCTGGGAGCTGATGCAAATATTGGCATTGTCCTTGGCTGGAGCTCCCAGAACTGGATTTTGACCCAGTGTGAGTCCATGAAAGTTTGGAATTCTAAAATCTCAATGAAAAATGGGATTTTCAATGCAGACTCTGCAGCTGTCGCCGTGCTGAGCCAATTCAGCCGTGGCTGTTCTATTCCTGAATTTCCAGCAGACGCAGAATTTGAGAGTTCAGTACCCAAAACAATGTGACAACGCTGAAATCATCTTTACTTGGTCTGTAAAACAGAAAACCAAATGCAAATTTATTCCCTGCCCGTGGCAGGGGGTTGGATCCAGATGAGCTTTAAGGTCCTTTCCAACCCAAACCATTCTGGATTTTAATCCCAAAACCAATCCCAGGTGTTCCAATCCCAAAGGTCCTTTCCAACCCAAACCATTCTGGATTTTAATTCCAAAACCAATCCCAGATGTTCCAATCCCAAAGGTCCTTTCCAACCCAAACCATTCTGGATTTTAATTCCAACCCAAACCATTCTGGATTTTAATTCCAAAACCAATCCCAGGTGTTCCAATCCCAAAGGTCCTTTCCAACCCAAACCACTCTGGATTTTAATTCCAAAGCCAGTCCCAGGTGTTCCAATCCCAAAGGTCCCTTCCAACCCAAACCACTCTGGATTTTAATTCCAAAGCCAGTCCCAGGTGTCTCAATCCCAAAGGTCCTTTTCAACCCAAACCTTTCTGGATTTTAATTCCAAAGCCAGTCCCAGGTGTTGTGTGTCCAGTGTGGAAATTGAAGCCATTTTTCTGGGCCTCCCATCTTCTGTCGGGAATCACAGCAGAACCTTTCCTTCTCCCAGCTGTTGGGATGTTGAATTAATGAAATTAATTTAATCATTTGTGTCCATGTCCTGGTGAGCGGGGCCCTGTGGTGAGTCCCAGCTGTGGGAGAGGATCTGCCACTGAGTTTTCCACTCCAGAGGGGTGGACACAGCAATGTCCTGGTGCCTCAGCCTCTCCTCCCCTCCCTCTGGCGTCTCCAAAATATCTGGAAAACAAATTCAGCCAGAATTGGCAACACTGACAACTTGAAAGTCTATTTTTCTAAATATATACGATATATTCTTCCAAATAGGATTGTTAGGCATGGGGAAAAAAAAAACAAAACTGCTGCAAAATTCCCTGAGCTTTTTGCCTTTTATTTAGTGGAGCATGACCCCAAATCTGTAGTTTTTCATGGCAAATGGATTTGGATCCTCAGCAGTGCCCCTGGGCGTGCACAGAGCTTCGTTGCTCTTGCTTGTGGCATTCTGGGGGAGTTGCTGTTTGTTTTGATGTGGAAAATTCTGGCAAATTGTTTCCATCTCCAAGTGGGGGTGGGTTTTTTAAACACAATAAATAGGAAATCGTTGCCACACAGCACCTTCAGCTGTGGAGCTGCCTGGGAGATGAGTGTTGTTATTCCTAATTAATGTATTGAGAAACAACATGAAGTGGCTTGTCTGTGATTGTTCATTAAGTCACTGGCAAAAGCCTGGAATAAAATCAGGAGATATTGAATTTGCATCCATTGCCCTTCCAACAGCTCGTTCTGTTTAATTATTTCTTTCTTTTTAAGGGGGTCTTCTGAGTATCTGTAAAAATCAGTTTGTTTGGGGCTTGGTGGCACTGGCATTGTGGCACCTGAGATGGGAAAGGGACAAACCCATGGAAATCTTTACTGGGTACAGGTAAAAATGCCAAATTTGGTTCAGGAGTCCTGGAAAGGGGACAGGAGATAGAGAAAGTGAAAATTTCCATGGGCTGTTGTGGTGTTTGTGTGCAAGTTCCCACTTGGCCTGTTCAGTGTTTAATTTCTCTCTCCCTTAGTGCATCAAGCCCCTTTGCAGCTGTTTATATTTCCCAAGAATAAAAATGAATGATGTCTTTAAATGCCAGATGGGGACATAAAGCATCCTATTAATTAGAAAAGTCACTATTAATTGAATAATACAAATGATTAATAATTGTCCAGCTTTCAAAATTAAAATTCTTATCCCAGCTCATTGATTTTGTTTTGTGGTTTGTTTTTTTTTTTTTTTTTTAAGTGCCCACCTCGAATCATTAAAATTAAAATTAACATTGTCATTATTAACTTGTAGCTATTAGAGCTGCTGCTAATGCTTGGGGTTTTTTATATATTCCCTGAAAATTCTTCAGGCAGCATTGCTGTCTAGACATTATCATTTTCTATTCCATCCCAAATTGTTCCCAGTGTGGTTTCTGGTTGGAACATCATGCTGGAAGAAACACCATGAAATGAAACAGAAATTTATCTACAGGATCTTGTCAGAGCAGAATTCGCTCAGCTGCCACGGACAGGGTGGATTTGCCTATAAATTACATTTTTTTTTCCCTTACTTTTTGTGACCATAAAGATCTGACGTGTCCAGCACTGGTCAAATTCAAGGCATTTGAGTTGTTTTTATTATGAAGAATTTTAGTTTATTTTTAAGGTTTATTTTTAAGAATTCCACTGTGGTTTTAGAGTATTGCCGGTTGTTTATCCAAAAAAAAAATCCCATTTTAACCACACTCCCCACCCAGTTCAGCCCAGTCACTGTGCTCAGGAAAGGCGGGAGGAGCTGGGGCTTGAGAGAGAAAGGTGAAAATTCTGTTAAATGGAATTCTGTTCATGGCTGTAAATGGAATTCTGGGATCAACAGCTGTCTCCAGGATGTGCTGCAACACACAGAGAAAATCTCCTGAATTTCTGATCAGTTTGGGACAGCTGAAACTCCCAAGACCTGGAAGTTTAAAATTCAAAAAAAAGGCAACAAAAAAGTCCAAAACTTGACCACAATCAGAGCGTTGAGATGAAATTCTGAGTGAAATTCTGATTGTCGTCAAAAATTATTTGACGACAATTAAATCTTTGTTTTTGATTTGATTATCGTCAAATAATTTTAACACCTTGATTCTTGCAGATCCCTGAAGGGGTGGATGGGAGGAATGAAGGACTGAGGAAGGAGCTGATGATTTTTCCTGATTTTAGCTTGGGAGTAAACTCCTCCCTATGTCCCCTAAATCCATCATTGGAGAGGAATTTGCATTTTCAGGGGCTGATTTAATCTTTCACTCCATTTCCTGATTCTCTGCAGTGTTTGTGTCTTTTTTAGCTTCATCCTCATCCCAGCTAATGGAGAAGTTTGGGGTGACAAAGCAGAATTTGCAGAGTTTATGACCCCTGGATTTAAATTCATCCAGAGCGTCCTGCAAACATCGAGGCAGCCTTGGGAATTTGGGAAGGACGGGCAGGATCCAGTGTCTGCAGCTCTGGAAATGGAAGCCAGCCTTAAAAACCCTGCAAAAACACAGAAATAAATTTCCCTGATTTATTTAAAGTGTGAAGAGGTCAGAATTTAAGTGTCTCTTTAAGCAGAAAAACAAACAAGCAAAACAAGCAGGGCCCAATTTCAGGTGGATTTAACATGCCAGTGGACAGGGGAATTTTTAATAGCTAATCTTCCCCTGCCAGCTCATGGGAAATATCAATCTATTAGGCAGGATTCAAGTGCTGAATTTTTAATGCACTTTTAGTGATTAAAGAGTTCTTTTCCTCCACTGCTTGAAAGAGATGGCAGTGGCTTTAAAGAGCAGTTTAAAGTCAGAACAACAATGGGGAATTAATAACTGGATTTGTCCATATTCCTCTCCAGGAGGGAGGGGCTGGGCATATTTGCATCCAAGCTTTGCATTCAGAGCACTGGGCATGAGAGAAAATCCTCATTTTGGGAGCAGCAAATGAGCCAGAGCTGCTGGAGAGGGATCCTGTGACTTTGTTGTCTCAGGGAGAGTGGGTGGGAGTTGGGAGGGGAGCCTGGAGAACGGGGATGGGAACGAAATTAATGGGGATTATTTGTGCCAATGGCCGGGGTCTCGGCGTCACTGAGGGGAAAATGGGAGTGGACACGGCATTAATGGGGATTATTTGTGAAAATGGACATGGAGGGATGAGGTTTTGGTGTCACTGAGGGGAAAATGGGGATGGGTAAAGCATTAATGGGGATTATTTGTGCCAATGGTCAGGGTCTCAGTGTCACTGAGGGGAAAATGTGGATGGGCACAACATCAATGGGGATTATTTGTGAAAATGGACATTGAGAGATGAGGTTTTGGTGTCACTGAGGGGAAAATGGGGATGGGCAAAGTTTAAATGAGGATTATTCATGCCAATGGACATGGAGGGATGGGGTCTTGGTGTCACTGAGGGGAAAATGGAGATGGGCACAACATTAATGGAGATTATTTGTGAAAATGGACATGGAGAGATGAGGTTTTGGTGTCACTGAGGGGAAAATGTGGATGGGCACAGCATTAATGGGGATTATTTGTGCCAATGGTCATGGAGCTGTGGGGTTTTGCTGTCACTGAGGGGAAAATGGGGATGGGCAAAGCTTAAATGAGGATTATTCGTGCCAATGGACATGGAGGGATGGGGTCTCTGTGTCACTGAGGGGAAAATGGAGATGGGCACAGCATTAATGGGGATTATTTGTGAAAATGGACATGGAGAGATGAGGTTTTGGTGTCAGTGAGGGGAAAATGGGGATGGGCACAGCATTAATGGGGATTATTTGTGCCACTGGATGGGGTCTCAGTGTCACTGAGGGGAAAATGTGGATGGGCACAACAGTAATGGGGATTATTTGTGCCAATGGTCATGGAGCTGAGAGGTTTTGGTGTCACTGAGGGGAAAATGGGTATGGGCACAGCTTTAATGGGGATTATTTGTGCCAATGGGTGGGGTCTCAGTGTCACTGAGGGGAAAATGTGGATGGGCACAACATTAATGGGGATTATTTGTGAAAATGGACATGGAGAGATGAGGTTTTGGTGTCACTGAGGGGAAAATAGGGGTGGACACAGCATTAATGGGGATTATTTGTGAAAATGGACATGGAGAGATGAGGTTTTGGTGTCACTGAGGGGAAAATGGGGATGGGCACAGCATTAATGGGGTGGGCACAGCATTAATGAGGATTATTCATGCCACTGGATGGAGTCTTGATGTCACTGAGGGGAAAATGGGGATGGGCACAGCTTTAATGGGGATGCTACATTGGGATATATTATACCAGAGGTGATTTTTTGTTAATTTTTAACCTAGCTCAGCTTCCAGATGGTATTTTCCAGAACAGAATAGCAGAGAAGCTGTGGCTGCATCCATGGAAGTGCCCAAAAGAGTGAATTAAAAGGAAAAAAAAATAATATAATGTACTGTGTATTTATTTGCTTTTTTTGTTGTTGTTTTTAGTGCCAGGATGAGCTGAATTTTAAATGTTTAATGAAACTCTGGATTCTTATTTAATGAAAGGTTGGAGCCACCAGGGACAGTGGGAGATGTCTCTGCCCATGGCAAGGCTGGCACTGGATGAGGTTTAAGGTCCTTCCTGCCCAAACCATCCCAGGATCCTGTGAAAACTGATTTTTGAAAATAACTCCGGCACACAACACATTCTTTTATTGAGATTTGTCTTTTGGATTGGCAGCTGGCAGGTCCCTAAAAATGAAATTTTCAGCTCACTACTTACACCAGTATTGCTTGAAAATGTCACTGCTGCCTGGGATTGGTGGCTGTTCCATTCATTTTCTTCATTACAGAGGGATTTTCATTCCCAAAATTGACCCAATCACTCTTGTCTCTTTGACAAGACTTCATTTTTCTCCTACTTTGTACCTACTGGCTCATATTTCCCCAGCTGGCAGATTTTGAACCTTTATTTATCCCCTCTCTTCTCCAGCCTCTCACCATCTTATTCCATATGTTTATTATCTTTTTCCATCCCCAAGCTGTGAATAATTTTGAGGGAGATCAGGCAGCTGCCTGGGAATCAGCTGGTTGGCAGCAGCCTGGTGCTGGAGGAGTCCCTGGGTTAGCTCACAATTGCTGCTGAAGGATTTTGGAGAGCACAAAAAAAAAACCAAAAAACCAACAACATCCTTTCCCAGCAGTGCCAATCCCAAACTTGTCAGAATTAGCAGCTGCTGGTGGTAAAAAAAACCAAAAAAACCCAAAAAAAACTCCTAAAAAATAGTGAATTAAAAGAAAAAAAAAATCACAATATTCAGTGTATTTATTTGCCGGTTTTAGTATTTTAATGCCAGGATGAGCTGAATTTTACGTGTTTAATGAAACTCTGGGTTCTTCTTTAATGAAAGGCTTAAAATTAGGAATATTGTCACTTTAATCCTGGGAATTTATCAGTGAAAGGATCAGATTTGCTTTCTGAGGGTGCTTTAGGAAATTCAGGTCCTGAATTAGGAATGGGGGCTCAGTTGGAACAAATTCCAATCCCACCCCTGTTTTATTCCTGCTATTTCTCCCTCAGCTCTGCCTCCTTTATTTCTGTGGTCCCCACGCTGTGCCTGAACCACTGAGGTAAAATCAGATCTCAAATCTCCTTTGCTGGGTCCAAATTCCTGTTAAAAGTCAGATTATTCCTGCTCTCCTGAGGGAACTGGGAGCACATTGCCAATCCACACATTTTGGGGTGGAGATGATCCAGGCAGGACTCCAAATTACAGTTCCTGGCATTTCTCTTTGAGGAGCTGAGAAATTGTTCCAAAAAACCCAAAGTACAGCATGAATTCCATGCAGTTTGTTCCTTCAGCTTTTCCAAGGGAAGCTGCACAGGCATGGAAATAATTTGTGTTTGATTTTTTTCCCCTGCTCACCCAAGGGTTCAAACAGGCAGCAGGCAAAGCAAATCTCTCTGTCTGTAAATAATCCCTGAAATATTTTGATGGCAGAAGAGCACGAAGGGTTATCATTAGCCGGGTTTAATAGCAAGGAATTATAAAAATCTCTGTGAATCTGCAGCAAAATAAAGAGCCTTTCCTGTTGGATGGTGCTGGATCAGAGGCACTGGCAGGGGTTTGAGCAATCCAGGACAGAGCCCAGGACCCCTGAGATTTTGATTTAGCCCTTGGAAAAAACAATTAACAACCTTTACATGAAGAATTACAAGCCACGACAGTTTCAGTAGAATGACAGTGAATTTATCACAGGGTGAAAAATGGATTTTTGGGGGTTTTTAGAATGGGGGTTCAGGGGACAAGATGGAGGGAACTGGGCATGTCCTGTCCTTCTTCTCCTTCTTCTTCTTGGCCTCCATCTTCTGCTGTGGTGGTGGCACTTTTGGATTGGTTTAGAGTAGAAGCTCACTGTCTAACATGGGTGATAGGTGTTGGAAAATTATCATAAATAGAGTACAGGTAGTTCATAGTACAAAAAACTAACACGACCCCAAGGGCTGGAAGCAATTACCAGCTTTGTGTGAGGAGTTACAAACCACAAGAGTTTGAGTAGAATGACAGTGAATTTATCACAGGGTGAAAAATGGATTTTTTGGGGTTTTTAGAATGGGGGTTCAGGGGACAAGATGGAGGAATCTGGGTGTGTCCAGCCTTTTTCCTTCTTCTTGTTCTTGGCCTCCATCTTCTGCTGTGATGGTGGCACTTTGGGATTGGTTTAGAGTAGAAGCTCAGTGTCTGACATAGGTGATGGGTATTGGGAAGTTATTGTAAATATTGTAGAGGTAGTTTTTAGTATAAAAGATAACACTGCCCTGAGGGTGGTCAGTGTGCCTCTGTCTGACCTGTTAAGCAGACCTTGGCAGGCCAGGAGAAAGAATTTTATAGATAAGAAACAATAAACAACCTTGAGAATGAGAAATGAAGAGTTCTGACTCCTTCTTCGACTGCCAGGCTGGGAAAAGAGATTTTTCCAACACATCTTGGGGTCACTGTGAGCAGCTAAAGTCCTGAGAGAGTTCCAGCCCCACAGGAGCCAGGTCTTACATGGAATATCTGAGGGCAGCTCCCAAATCCAGCAGCTGCTCAGGATTTGCTTTGCGCTCGCACCTCTGGCGGTTTGAAGCTGCTGGAGAAACATCAAAGATAAACACAGAAACCTAAAGCTTGATTAAGCACATGAAAAGCTGCTGTTAAATTGGGCCTCTGGCTTTCCTTGTGAATCCTTTTTTTATTTTCCCACTTGCCTTTTCTTTCTTTTTTTTTTTTTCCTTTTTTCGCTTCAGTGGGATCTGTGCAGGGAATGTGACCTGGGGATGATCATAAGGAGTGCAAAGGGCTCCTTCACTCCCTCACACCTCTCTGTGGACTTCTTACAAGTCTGGTGAGGATAAATATCACTCCAGACACTTTCTTCAAGGAAATTTAGCTCAGATCCTTAACCCAGGATCATCTCAACAAGTGTGCTGAGGGCTCAGGAGCTCGGATCTCTTACACACTTTGGATATGATGGATTTCATCTTTATTTACAAGGGTGAAATATTAGAAAGCCCTCAGTGAAATGAAGGGCTTCCTGTGGAGGTATCTGAGGCAAAAATTACAATTAAATAGGTGGAAAATTACCTGAGCCAACTTGTGCTGGGATAAAATTCAGAAACAAGTGTTAGGAGTGTGCATGAACAGGAAAGGATCAGGAGACTCCAAAGGGAGTCTGTGTAAAAGGATCAAATTCACCTCTGGAGCAGCTCCAAGGAATCTCAGCTCTCCCAGAGCAGCAGATGTACTGGCAGGGTTATGGAAAAGGTGTTTATCTAATCTTTGCACTCACAATTTGTTATTTATACGGGAGGAATGCTGAGGTGTCCTGGGACCGCGGCCCTGTTGTGTGGATGATGTTCAGGCCCTGCTCTGAGCAGCCCAGAGATAAGGAGTGGTATCAGCCAGGGAAGTGATGGATCCTGCTAGAAACAAGTGCATGAAGCCTGGTTTAGCATTTTAATTCAGTGTGGGCATGGCTTCAGCACTCTGAGCCTGTCCCTGTGCCATGGAGCCTGTCCCTGTGTCCTGGAGCCTGTCCCTGTGCCATGGAGCCTGTCCCTGTGTCCTGGGGCCTGTCCTTGTGTCCTGGGGCCTGTCCCTGTGTCCTGGGGCCTGTCCTTGTGTCCTGGAGCCTGTCCCTGTGTCCTGGAGCCTGTCCTTGTGTCCTGGGGCCTGTCCCTGTGCCATGGAGCCTGTCCCTGTGTCCTGGGGCCTGTCCCTGTGTCCTGGGGCCTGTCCTTGTGTCCTGGGGCCTGTCCCTGTGCCATGGAGGATTTTCCTGGGCCATGGAGCATTTTCCTGTGTCCTGGTTCCTGTCCCTGAGTCCTGGAGCCTGTCCCTTTGTTCTGGAGCCTGTTCCTCTGTCCTGGGGCCTCTCCCTGTGCCATGGGGCCTGTCCCTGTGCCATGGAACATTTCCCTGTGCCATGGAACAATTTCTTGTGCCATGGAGCATTTTCCTGTGTTTTGGAGCTGTCCCTGGGTGCTGTCCCTCTGTCCTGGAGCCTGTCCCTGGCTGCTGTCCCTGGCTTCATGTGTCATGGAGCTGTCCCTGTGTCCTGGAGCCTGTCCCTCTGTCTTGGTGCCTGTCCCTGTGTCCTGGTGCCTGTCGCTGGCTGCTGTCCCTAGCTCCTGAAGCCTTTTCCTGTGCCATGGAGCATTTTCCTGTGTCCTGGAGCCTGTCCCTCTGTCCTGGGGCCTGTCCCTGTGTCATGGAGCTGTCCTTGGTGCCTGTCTCCGTGTTCTGGAGCCTGTGCCTCTGTCTTGGGGCCTGTCCCTGTGTCCTCGTGCCTGTCCCCTGTCCCTCTGTCCTGGTGCCTGTCCCTCTGTCCTGGTGCCTGTCCCTGGCTGCTGGGCTGGGCTGGGCTGGCAGGAGCAGAGTTATCCCAGGGACAGGAGAGGTTTGACCTCAGTGCACCTCAGGTAAAGCTGCTCCTTCCCTGCCAGGGACCTCTTTGTGTCCCGTCCCCAGCCCTGCAGGTGGCCAGGGAAGGCCTGGAGGTGGCGCTCAGTTCTCTGGGCTGGGTGACAAGCTGGGGACTGTCCCAGCTTGGACTCGAGGGGCTGGGAGGGCTTTTCCCACCTCAGGGACTCTGGGATTCTGTGGATGCACCTCCTTCCCTCTGCTGTCACCTCGTTTCTGTCTGGGGTTACCCCACTGCAAGGTGTCCCTGCGTTTTTATAAGGAAATCCATTTTCTGGTCCTGCTGAAAGAAAGAAAGGTTTTTTTTCCTGTTTGGGTAGAAAGTCTTGGCACTGTGGTGGAGTGGGGACATTTCTTGAACAAAAACCCAGAGCAGATCATGAGGCTGAATTCCTGCTCTGCTTTGGATATTATTGCCTCAATTCAGCTGAGATTTTTAGGACTGAATTAAAGAAGGAAAAAAAAAGAAATTTAAAAAATAAGAATCCATGAATTAAATGCTTAAAAATTGATACTGCTTTGAATCAAAGATATTTCCATCCTGTCTGTTAATGGCAGTGGCACAGGATCAATTAATAGAACACAAGGCCTTTGTTTATAATGCTCCAATTTCTTCCCATCCGGAATTGTTCATAATACAGAGTTTATTTTTAAACTCTGACTTTCAAAAGAGCCTGACAGTTGTCAGTCTCAGCTAAATTAAAATTATCCTGACACCTCATGATTTCCACATCCCTCATTATCTCCACGAGTTGAGGGCTCACTTACAGGAGTTTTAAAGATGACTAAAGTGAGGTGCAGAGGGAGAGAAACTTCCAAGTTTCCAGGTTTTTGAAGGGTTGTAATTACATAAATCCCAAAATTTCCCAAGTGGAAGTTATTCCCAAGGGAATAACTTGAACAGAAGGGCCTGGGTGAGGGATCCAAATCAAAGCTTTGGGTACAAAAACCCAACTTTGGTCCCTCAGCTCAGGTGGGTGCTGGAGAGACTGAGCTGCTCCTCTCATGGAAATGCCATTTTAACACCCTTTAAATGCATTTGGGTTTGCCAGCATAAATTCATGCCTTTGAAATGGCAAAGGAAAACTGTGTGAGTGAGGATGCAGAGAAACTTCTGTTAACATTAGGAACTGGGAAAGAAAGCTATTAATAGATCCAGCCAGTGATGCTAAACACAGGGATAAATGTGAATTCAAACTACTGCTTTTCACTGGAAGCAGCCAGGATGGAAAATAAATTCCAGATTTCCACTGGGACACTGTTCAGATTCACCCTAATCTTCCCAAATGAGCAGAAAGTGGAGAAGGAAATCCTTTTTTATGCATTCAAATTAAAAATAAAAAAAAATCCTTTTTGTGCATTCAAATAAACTTCAGAGAGAACCTGACCTCCAGCACGAGCCCAGAATGAACGAGCAGGGGGGGAACCCTCATGGAATGGGAGGTGGGAATGCTGAGCCAAGGGAATGGGGGGCTCAGGGTCTGGAGGGGTGCAGTGGGTGCTCCCCTGGGTGAGCCCTGCCCTGCTGTGCAGAGCAGCTCCACGCTGATTAACTGCCTTGCATAATTTATGCTCCTCCTTATTTAATCACTCTGGAGTTGCCCTGCTCTCGCTGGCAGTTGCTAGATTGCTTTATTAAATTTAGGCTGTGTTGAAGGAAATTTATTTTTGTGTATTCCTGCTTCATAATTTTTTTTTCCCCCTTTAAATGCTGTCTCATAAATTAGGGTGGTATCAATGAATCTGCATGAGGAGCTTTGCTGTTTAGTTCTGGGGCCAGAATCCCCTAAATCATGTATGACACCTGTATTAAAACTTACTTCTCACTATTCTTCTCCATGATGGATTTACTTCCCATCTTCCTTCTCCTTTCTATCAGACAAAGGCATTCAAACTGGGAAGCAAAGGAGGGGAAAAAAAATGGAAATCTGGGTTTTGTCTCTTTACTCAGGAAGGTGAAAAAATCTTTTCAATCATATCACGGCATCAAATGCTGACATCTTTTTATTTCCCATTCCCAGAGGAGTGGTAGGGCCAGGGGAGGAGAAAGGGGCTTTTTGTGGGAGTTGGGTAGAGGGGGCTAAGTCCAGAAGAGAATTAAATATTGTAATGGAATGGGTTGGAAAGGAAAGGAAATAAAAAGCCACCTAATTCCACCCTGTGCCATGGGCAGGGGCACCTCCCTCTATCCCAGGGTGCTCCAACCTGGCCTTGGACACTTCCAGGGATCCATGGGCAGCCACAGCAAATCTGGGAATTCCATCCCAGCCCCTCCTCACCCTCACAGCCAAGAATTCCTTCCCATTATCCCACCCAAAGCTGCCCTCTGGCAGTGGGAAGCCATTCCAAGAGGAATGTCCTGAACATTCCCTCTTGTCCTTGTTCCTGTAAGGAGGAGTAAACTGACAATTAAAACTCAGAAAACAAAAATTCTTCCCTCGGTTTTCAGTCACTACCTCATGTTATTTAGTGCCAAAACCTCATGAATGCAGCGAAGTCAAAGAGAGTAATTTTGGAGAAATGGTGTCATTGATAAAAATTCCTTTGGATGAAGGCCTGGGCTTTCCTGCTGCTCAAGGTTGGAACCTGCTCTGTAAACCCACTGAGTTTCTCTTTTGCAAACTTTGAGCTGATACCATTTCTTGTTACACAGACTTTAAGTGGCACATTAAGTGGCTTAAACAGTAAGAAATTACCAGATGTGCATTTGTGACCACAGAAATCAAAGATTAAACACCCCAACACCGCCACTCTTAGGCCCAGACGCATTTGAACGTCTGAAAAGTCAACCTGTGTTTGGTTTTTTAGGACAGACAACTCTTTAAAAGCCCAGTATTCACTAGAAAGTAATATTTTTCTTCATAAAATAAACATCAATCCTGATTTAGATGCAAGCAGAAAATATTTCCCTCAAGTCCTCACCAGAAGCAAAATATTTCCAGAATTGGCGTCTATTCATCAATAAGTGCTGATGTGGACATAATACAGGGTTGGATTGAATTTCCTCCTTGTTATTTGTCTGCAGGTCCTTGATTTATGAATTTATCCACACATATGTGGAGCCATCCTTCAGCTGCTTGAAAACTACCCCATGGAAGTGTTTTTAATGGAAAATTGTTTTCCCCGTTATTCATCTCATTGCTGGGATCTGCTTCCAGTGGTAAAATTAGATTTCCTCCAATAATTCTTTTCAGGCAGCTGTCAACATCCTCCTGATTCTGCTTTTCTCTGCCAAATTTACATTCTTCCTTAGGAAAATAAATCTCCCACGGGTTACAGGATTTTTTATTTTTTTTTTTATCTCCAAAGCTATCCCTTGGATATACATGAGCGCATGGCTGTATCACTGTAAATCCTCCAAAAGGGGGAAAAAAAGCAGTGGAAATTAGAGCTTTTTAATGAGAAAATTAACTCTACACTGGTTACTTAAGGGTTTTTGGTTTTTTTTTCCCATCTGTTTCATTAAACATCCGAAGCGGAACAGGCCTAATCTTCCCAGATTAAAGTTCCACAAATTTGAGGAGCGGAGCACATGCAAATATTCTTTTGTAGTCTTACTAAAACACTGTAATCCTCAGAAAAAGGGGGAATTAGACTTGTAATAAGGAGAATTCTGTGTCCTGCTGGAGTTTAGGATGCCCAGGGGAGCTGTGGCTGCCCCCGGATCCATGGAAGGCCAGGTTGGAGCCTCCTGGGACAGTGGGAGGTGTCCCTGCCATGGCAGGGGTGGCCCTGGATGGGCTTTGAGGACAATTCCATTCCAAACCGTTCTGGAATTCTGTGATTTATGACAAAATTCTTCCTATGGACTCCCCAAAAACTGGGGATTGGAGTCACGACTTCCCAAACCCGGTGAGGAATTTGCTGTCATGGGGTGCTGGACTTCAGGTGGGTGACTCCTGGTGCTCCCTTGGAAAACCGATGGACAAACCTCATGGATGGTCTGCCTGGAATGGGTTTTTCCAGAGAATCAGAATTCCAGAATGGGCTTGGGTGGGAAGGGACCTCAAAGTCCATCGAGGGCCACCCCGTGCCATGGGCAGGGACATTTTCCACTGTCCCAAGGCGCTCTGAGCCCTGCCCAGCCTGGCCTTGAGGGATGGGATCCATGGGATGGGATGGGATGGGATGGGATGGGATGGGATGGGATGGGATGGGATCCATGAGATGGGATCCATGGGATGGGATGGGATGGGATGGGATGGGATGGGATGGGATGGGATGGGATGGGATGGGATGGGATGGGATGGGATGGGATGGGATCCATGGGATGGGATGGGATGGGATGGGATCCAGGCTCTGATTCTGCACTGAAATTTCACGCTGATGTTTTCCACTATTCCTTGTAAGACTGCACTTCAAAAATCCAGTTCTTGCACAGTGATTTTGAGGGAAGCAATCCGAGGGTTCCCTTTTCTGTTCCCTCTGTCCTGGTGCTTCAGCAGATCCTGGTCACTGCCCTTTCCCCACCCAGGAGTACAAAGGTATCAGGATTTGGGTAGGATTAGGACTTTTTCTAGGAAGAAGACCCTGGGCAGCTCTGCAATTTGGTTATTGCCTCTCTGCCTATCAGAGCACACTGGGCTGGCTGTTTTATTCCTGCCAGAGCTGCAAACAGCTCCCTGCTCCTCATCCTCCCCTCCCCTCCGTGCCCGCTCCTTACATAAACCCCGCTCCAAACACTCTCCCGACAAAGCTGCCTCCCAAATTACAGCGGCAGTGCCACGGAAAGTTTCATTTCTGACTTGTGCTGATGCTGGGAGGAACAAAGAGCGTCAGATCCCCTTGCACTCCCCCAGCAGAGCGCTCTGAGCTCGGGGTCTGCGTGCAGCGGGCGCAGAGCAGCTCTGGGAGCAGCAGCAGTGACAGGTACACGGTGACACTTTAATAGCGCCTGATAAATCACTGTCACCTGCTCCCAGGGGCACTGGGAGCTGGAGGGAACACATTTCCCTGGTTTCCTGCCTGTCACTGCCCTCCTCATTCAGGGTTATGCCCACCCAGCTCAGGCTGTGGGGCTGTGGTTGTTCCCCAGTGCTCCAGGGAGGGGTTGGCCCCTAAAAATTCATTTCTGAGCAAAGCAAGAGCAGGAATTTGGAAAATTTCATGGTTTTCACATTTTTCAGCTGGGGCTGTTTATCCTGGAGGAGGCTCAGATGTGCCCTTATTGCTCTCTACAATTTCCTGAAGGGAGGTTGGAGACAGGTGGGGTTGGTCTCTGACAGAACCAGAGGACGCAGCCACGAGCTATGGCAGGGAAGGTATCACAGAATCACAGAATCACAGAATTACAGAATCACAGAATCACAGAATCCCAGAATGATGAGGTTGGAAGAGACCTCTGAGATCATCGAGTCCAACCTGTGCCCCAGCACCTCTCAACACGGATATTTGGGTGCCCATCAGGGCCCCTGAAAGATCCAGGCCCCTGTAAAATCCCCATCCCTGGAGGTGCCCAAGGAACAACTGGACAGTGGCACTCAGGGCTCTGGGTTGACAGAGGGGACAGGTCACAGGTTGGACCCAATGATCTTGGAGGGCTTTCCCGGCCTCAGGGATTTGGAGATCACAAGGAATCCCAGAATCCCAGAATCCCAGAATCCCAGAATCCCAGGATGATGAGGTTGGCAGAGACCTCTGAGATCATCCAGTCCAACCTGTGCCCTCACACCTCACCCAGACTATAGCACCAAGGGCCATGTCCAGGCTTTTTTAAACACACCCAGAGATGGTGATTCCAGCACCTCCCTGGGAAGAGCATTCCAGTGCTTTATTATTCTTTTGGTGAAAAACTTTTTCCTAATATCCAACCTGTTGGTCTCTTCCACCGGGCAGCACTGACAGAACCAGAGGGCACAGGCTCAAGCTACGGCAGGGAAGGGATTGGTTGGTTGTGGGACCCACAACTCCTAAAGGAATGGCCCATCTAGGAATAAATCCATGGGAAAATGGAGCCAGAGAAACCCATTGAGGTGCACTGGACTTGTGGATTTGGGAGCTGTGCTTCCCTCTTTAATGCCTTTTTCTGTGAAGAAAAAATGAAGCAGAACCACCTCAAACCCTCGCAGGTTCTGAATTCAAAGTGTCTGTTCTTCTGAGATTGTCTCAAGGTACTTTCTAAATATTTGGAATTAGGATATAAGAAAAATTGAATTCTCCTGAAGAGTTTGCAAATCTGAACGGTCCCGATAAGAAGAGGATTAAAGGAAAGTTGTTTGAACAAACCAAGATGGAATGATGAAGGTCTTTTTGGCACAGCAACTGTGCTGCCAGGAGAATAGAATCCAGATCTCTGGAATTAATTAATATTAATTCATTATTTGTGTAATATAAATCATGTAATTACCATGTGCAATTTCCGTTTCAAACTCGGTTAATTTATCATTTTATGTTCTTGTAAACTGTGGTTGAATCAAGCAGCTCATTTTTATCTTTTTGTTAATTAATTCTTCTCCAACATAACTCCGGGTTTGTTTTCCACCTGGCATGGACAGTCAGGCATTCAGGTTTAGGCTGTGCTACCAAAATGGGATCTGAGGGACTCAATCCATGGATTCCTGGCTGTCCAAGTGCTTCCTCCAGGGAAGCTGGGAGCATCCATGAAGCCACAGCACGTCCCTGTGTGCTCATGGATTCATCCATTTCCTTCCTCTCCCGACTTCCCAGTTTTGCCCCAACCTCTGCTCCATAAAACGGGGCCTGGTAAGGGCTGGGATCACTTTTTCCTGTTTAATCTTCCCTCTGAGGACGGCTGATTGTTCTGAGAGGAGGCCGGAGTGATGAGGGTGGGGTTTGATCGCGGTTTCCCTCTGGCAGATCCCTGGGACAGGGATGCGGAGGCCAGAGGGAGCACCTGGTGTCCCCACCGAGCATCACCTGCAGGGCATAGAGGCCAGGGAGTGGCTTTGGGTGGGATAATGGGAAGGAATTCCTCCCTCTGAGGGTGGGCAGGGGCTGGGATGGAGCTCCCAGAGCAGCTGGGGCTGCCCCTGGATCCCTGGCAGTGCCCAAGGCCAGGCTGGAGCCACCTGGGACAGTGGGAGCTGTGGGACCCATGGTGGGACTGGATGGGCTTTGGGGTCTCCTCCAACCCAAACCATTCCAGGATTCCATGGGCAGGTTTGGGTGGGATTTTGGGAAGAAATATTGGGAGAGGGGCTGGGATGGAGCTCCCAGAGCAGCTGTGGCTGCCCCTGGATCCCTGGAAGTGCCCAAGGCCAGGTTTGGACAGGGCTTGGATCACCCTGGGACAGTGGGAGGTGTCCATGCCCATGGCAGGGGTGGCTGTAAGGTCCCTCCAACCCAAATCATTCCGTTTCTTTAAAAAATTAATTGTTTTGGTTTTTTTTTTCCATCATTTTCCTTCCCCCAACTTTCTCTCCAAAGGCTCCTGGTGGGATTCTTAGGACGTCCTGTGCAGGGACGGAATCTGGACTTTGCTGATCCTTGTGGATCATTCCATGATATTCCACGATTCCTTCCTTTCCTCCTGCCATGAAATCCATCCCCCGTGACCTTATGGAGCTCTGAGCACAGCTTGGGGTTTGATCTCCACGAAAATAAGAGCAGCTGACGATTTATTTCATTCCAAACTCACATTTTTAATTAGCTGTCTACTATGAGCAATATTTCATCACCCCATCCATTGACAGGGAGACAGTCAAAGCTGTATTTTTAGTTCTTGTGCTCTGCTTTTCCCCCAGATGCTCATCCTTTCTTTATTTTTTTTTTCCTAATGTAAAGCTATTAATTAATGAGAGACAATCATTCGCACGGTGCCAGTGGCTGTCAGGAATTAACAAATGCCAGTTGAAAAAAGTGAAATAACAGAACTGGGAGCACGGAGAGGTGGCAGCAGCAGAAGGGAGATGAGAGGAGTTAATTGCTGGACTTCCAAGCATCCAGGGGAAGGAGGTGTTGGAAAAGTTTACAGGGAGGGGGGAATTAATGATGCCCAACAAATTCACTCCAAATGCTAAAGCTGGAAGGGAAATATTGTGAAATTCGAATGAAATTGTGAAGGAAGGCAGGATGAGGACTGGGAAAAGGGATGGGGGGATAGGACAGAGCTGCTGGGGGACGTTTTTGTGGAGCTCTGGATCTCCTGCTCCAGGTGCAGCCTCCCCTGGGCCCTGCTGAGCTGCGCTGAGAGGTTTTGGTGCCAGAGCTGCTGCTGGTGACAGGGTGACCATGTCTGGGTGTCCCCAGGGACAGGAGGGCAGTGCTGTCCTGTCACAGGGGGCAGTGGTGACAGCTCTGTCCTGGTTCCTTCCTGTGGGAGCAATGATGCCACACAGAGAGAGAGAATGAACTCTCAGGAGGGTTAAATGGAAGCTGGAGCTGAGCAGGGGCTGGGCCTCGGCCACGAGGAGTTAAATACAAGTTAAATAAAAGTTAAATAAAAGCTGGAGCTGAGCAGGGGCTGGGCCTCAGCCATGAGGGCCCAGAGATGGAAACAAAAGGGAGTTGGGGGCAGCAAATTTGGGGTCAATGACTTCATTAGCTGATGCCGTAATTAGAAGATTAACCCCAATATGCAAACGGACCAAGAAGTGTGAAAACCCATGACTCATTTTCCATTTTGGGTGTAGCCCCTGAGGGGGCTTTTTCTGCCCTGAACACACCCGAAGGCCCTTCAATAAATAAAAATGCTATTTATTCCCTTAATTTTGTCTGGCCTCTCTTTTTAGGTAGTCCCAAAAAGGCATCAAGGGACAGCCTGACCCAGAGACATCCCCTCCTCCTCCTGCCCTGAACTCCTGACTGCGCCAGAGCTGCAGCAGCCCAGAAGTTCCCTAGCACAGGCTCTGTCTCTTTGAAAAGAGACATCTGAGCCCTGCAACGCCTTTTTCATCTCGCAGCACGATAATGTTCTCCATCAGTCTTTGCTCCAACCCTCCCAGTACTAAAGAGAATCAAAAATGCCCCTTGATTTCCACGGTGAGCTCCGGACCAAGCCTCTGCTTTTGACAAAATTTTCGACGTGAGGAGGGGAAAATGAGCTGAATATTAACAGACAACCCAGAGCCAGAGTTAACAGCAGGGCCCGCCGAGGAATTCATTATCTGGGTTTTGGGATCCCGTGCTCTGCGAGGTCAGCTATTTATAGGCTCTAAGAGCCGAGCTGGTGATCATTAGGTGCTTTGAATAAATTACAAGGCGTTGGTTTGAGGTGGGTGTGGTGTTCGAGGGGTCGGTAATTAAAGCTGTTTCTGGGTTAATGTTTTATCTGCTCATCTGTGATGGTGTTCACAGGGGTTTGAGGATGAGGGAAGAGACCAGAGTGTTGACTCCATGTTTCAGAAGGCTTGATTTATTATTTTATTATATATATTACATTAAAACTGTACTAAAAGAATAGAAGAAAGGGTTTCATCAGAAGGCTGGCTAAGAATAGAATAGCAAAGAATGATAACAAAGGTTTGTGGCTCGGGCTCTCTGTCCGAGCCAGCTGGGCTGTGATTGGCCATTCATTAGAAACAACCACATGAGCCCAATCCCAGATCCACCTGTTGCATTCCACAGCAGCAGATAACCATTATTTGCATTTTGTTCCTGAGGCCTCTCAGCCTCTCAGGATGGAAAAATCCTAAGGAAAGGATTTTTCATGAGAAGATGTCTGCGACGTTCATCCAGCCGTGGAATCAATTCACAGCCAAGGTCCCTTTTTAACACGCTTGCACTGCACATTCCTGAGGTTTTGATAAGCACCTTCCAAGGATGTCTGGATTTTTTTTTATGGATTCCTTCTTGTGATGACAATTTTGATGCATTTTAGCAACCCTTAAAGCAGATCCTTTTCCCACCACTGGCACATTATTTGCTGTTCCATCCCGTGTCAGCTCATCCTTTCATCTTCCTTGTTCAGCATCCCTCATGAGAAGTCTTTTGGAAGTTTACTTTAGGCTTGACATTCCAAATGTTATTTATTGCATTGTCTAGCAGGTTGTCTCTCCCTCCATGTGACCTTTCAAGATAATTTCAGAGCTGAGCCTCTGGCCCTCAGAACGTCTGGGATGGTGGCAGCAGCTCCCAGAACTTTTTGCTCAGATAATAACAACATTTTCTCTTCCAAAAAAATGAGTGCAAGGAGTCACCAACCTCTCATTTACAGCCTCCTCCTCGTTGCACTGCGGAGCAGATCCGCAGGGGAAGGCATGAAATCGTTTCTGCTGCAGCAGAACAAGCCCCGTGGACGCCGAGATTCCTTCTCCAATATCACTTCCCAACCCCAAGGCATCCCAAAGAGCTTTCCCGAGTCAAATTACCAATTTATGGCCCTGTGCAAAGGCAGGCTGATGTACCAGCTGTAATTGTCTCACCGTGTCTGCTAAGTAGTTGCAAATCTGATCTCTCATTTATTCCTCCCAGCTCGTTTAGCATTCCGTGGCACTGAGTGCACTCTGATTTAATTTACCACAGGATCTTCCCCTGGATATTCCAAACCAGGTTCCTGCCCTGGCTTAATTTCTGCTCCTGCCTTTTCTCCCTCAATTCCGGTGAGGTTTAAACCAGGAACCTCTTTCTCCCAATGATATTTGCTTAATTTCTGCTCCTGCCTTTTCTCCCTCAACTCTGGTGAGATTTAAATCAGGAACCTCTTTACCCCAGTGATATTTGCTTTATTTCTGCTCCTGCCTTTTCTCCCCTGGGTCTGGTGAAGTTTAAACCAGGAACCTCTTTCTCCCAATGATATTTGCTTAATTTCTGCTCCTGCCTTTTCTCCCTCAACTCTGGTCAGGTTTAAACCAGGAACCTCTTTACCCCAATGATATTTGCTTTGTTTCTGCCCCCTCCTTTTCTCCCTCGACTCTGGTCAGGTTTAAACCAGGAACCTCATTTTTTCCCCTGGATATTCCAAACCTGCCTTGGCTCTGCAGGGCCTTGTGTGCTCCGTCCTGCACTTGGAAAATCACGAACCTTGGAATGGTTTGGTTGGAAAGGGCCTTGAAACTCATCCAGTTCCATGGGCAAGTCAACTTCCACTAGAGCAGGATGCTAAAAAGCCCCAAAACTTTGGGATCTTTGTGGTGGACTTTGGATTGACCTAAAACATTGGGATTTTTGGGGTGAACACTGGACTAAACCAAATATTGGGATCTTTGTGGTGGATTTTGGATTGACTCAAAACATTGGGATCTTTGTGGTGGACTTTGGACTAAACCAAAATATTGGGATCTATGTGATGGACACGGGACTGACCCCAAACATTGGGATTTTTGTGGTGGACACTGGACTGACCCAAAACATTGGGATCTTTATGGTGGACTTTGGATTGACCCCAAACATTGGGATTTTTGTGATGAATACTGGACTTAAACCAAAATATTGGAATCTTTGTGGTGGACACTGGACTGACCCCAAACATTGGGATCTTTGTGGTCTTTGTGGTAGACACTGGACTAAACCAAAATACTGGGATCTTTGTGGTGGACACTGCAGTGACCCCAAACATTGGGATTTTTGGGTTGGACACTGGACTGCCCCAGATCAAACACTGACACCACAACCCTGCAGGCCATTAATGCTTCCCAGGGTGGGAAGCAGAACGACTGAAGGAACCTGGTGCCATTCTCCATGAAATTACCCTTTCCCCCTTCCTTTGATGAGCTGGAAATGTTCTTTCCTTTTCCTTTGAGGTAGGAATGCTCTTTTCTTGCTTGTTGATGCAGCTGGGAGGATCAATAAGTTTGTCTCTTTTCTCGTGTCTCTGCTTGTCCTCAATTACATTTGATGGGAGTTTGAGCAGGGAGTGTTGAGCTGCGGCTCTTGGTACTTCTCTGGCAGAAACCTGCATAATTTGGGGCAATTTACTGAACGTTTTCGTGCATTGGGTACCTATTTTTAAGCAAAGATAATGAGAATTTTGTTCTACCTGTCTGTGATGTCTCCTAATCCCTGTTCTGACCTTGCCTGGGGCCAACATTTCTGCAAGGTTCAGGCTGCAATGTAAACAATTCTGTTCCTACTGTATTTCTGTTTACCCATGTGGCTTAGGGGGACTATTTTTTTTTATTGAAAACCCTTTAATTGTGTTTGTTCAGACAGGAATTATCTGTGCCACGGCATTCGGGGCAGCATTTTGTTCTCTTCTCTTTCTTTTCTGGCCTAAATAAAAGGTGAGACAGGCAGAAGCACCAAAGCATTGCTACAGCTGCCTCTCACCTTGAAACCACGGGGGAAACCCATAAATTCCAAATATTGGATTTAAGGTTTTGAAGATTCTTGATAGAAATACTACCAAAGGAGAGGCACCCTTGGGATTTACACCACGTTTGGATTTAATTATTCTTAGGGAAGCATTATGTCCTGCCAAGGCGTTTGTCCTTTGCTGTCAGGGCTGCAAGCACCAATTTCACTGTTCCAGAGAGGACCCAAAAATGGTCTGAAAAACGAGCAAGGGAAACCAATTGTGGCTGGGATTATTGTAATTTTTGGTGTCATGAAAAGCTCATCAAAGTGTTCAGGATGCTCGAAATGCTTACCCGGAATTGCACATGGTCTTTCCTGGGCAAACGTTTCCTTTGGGTTTGTGTCAGCAAAAAAAAAAAAAAAAATGGGATTGTGTTTGTGAAAACTTTGCAGAAGGGTCAGGAGGTGACACAGGGGGACGGAGAGGATGTCCCAGAGGTGGAGAGAGGAGGTGACACATGGGGAAGGGAGGAGGTGACACAAGAAGAAAGAGGTAACACGGGGGAAAGAGGTGACACAGGTGGAAAAAGAAGGGGACACAAGGGGAGGGAGGAGGTGACACAGGATGGAGAGAGGAGGTGAAACACAGGAAAGAGAGAGGAGGTGACACAGGTGGAAGGAGGAGGTGACACAGGTGGATAGAGGAGGTGACACAGGTGGAAGGAGGAGGTGACACAAGGAGAAGGAGGAGGTGACACAGGAAAGAGAGAGGAGGTGACACAGGTGGATAGAGGAGGTGACATAAGGGGAAGGAGGAGGTGACAAAAGAAGAAAGAGGTGACACAGGGGAAAGAGGTGACACAGGATGGATAGAGGAGGTGACACATGGGGAAAGGAGGAGGTGACACAGGTGGAGAGAGGAGGTGACACAGGTGGAGAGAAGGCAGCTATTTCCTGCTCTTCTTCAAGGGACACCTCATTTGCTGCCGAGCAACACCTCGTGGGTTTGCACAGGACTTTCACTTAGAGACGCGTGGAATGGGGTTGAAGGGACCTCCAGGTTTGTGTGATTCCAACCTCCTGCCACGGGTGGAATTCTCCCAGGCCTCCCCCTGTCCCAGAGTGCTCCAAGCCATGCCCAACCTGGCCCCTGGCACGGGGATCCATCCCAGCCCCTCCCAGGGAGGAATTCCTTCCCAAAATCCCATCCCACCCGGCCCTCTGGCAGTGGGAAGCCATTCCCCGTGTCCTGTCCATTATCAGAACAATCTCAGCAGAGAAATTCCAGGTGGTGCTGGCACTCCTTTCAGTGGCCACCCCACCTCTTTTTGTTCCTGAGCCCACCCCTGGCCCTGTGGTGCTGCTGGAGGATCCCAGCCCAGAGTCCCATCCCAAATGGAAAAATCTCCTGGTGTTTCATCCCAGGGGCTGCTCCATCCCAAGTGGAAAAATCTCCTGGTGTTTCATCCCAGGGGCAGCTCCATCCCAGGGAAAGCTCTGGACAGAACCAGGAATGCCCCAAAAGCATCAGGAGCCTCCAGAGTGGGCAGGACTTTGTGTGTGCCTGGTCTGAGCCTCTCAGAGGCGCTGGGGGGAATTGGGAGGCTCAGCTCCCATTAATTTTTATGAAAATTTAGCACCCAAATGCCCCTGAGTAGTTTTGAAAAATCTTCCCTTTTAGTGGGAGGCATAAAAGGGAGCGTTCTGAATGAGCTGAATTGTGTGAGGAGTTCGTTAGTGCTGGAGATGATAAAAAATGCTCTTCCAGACAATTAATTATCTCCTGAGCCGTTCCAGAGGTGACATCTCCTTCCTGCCTCAGAGCACTTTGTTGTTGGCCTGGAGCTGGGGAGTTTATGCTCCTTTTTAACTCCTTAGCCCACTTCATATATCTCAGGAAGTTCTCAGGAACCATAAAAACGTCTCACGGTCGTTTAAGTCCCACAGCTTTATCAATATTGGTATTTAGGAAGAAGGGAACAACTCTTAATTGTTTTCCTGTGCTCTGCCATGGGCTGCAGCTCTCATTAACTCTGCCAGGGAGTTCCTGGAATTTCCTCTGGGATGTTTGTTGCTGTTAACAGCGACTGATGGTTTTTTAGGGGTTCTCAGGCAGCAGAATTTCAGGAGACCTCACTGGTGGGAGACATGATCCTGGAGTTTAGGGTTTTCTCTGCAGAAAGGTTTTATAAAAACTTGACTTTTCTCTCTGCACAAAATAAAATCGAGGCAGGACCTGAGGCACAATTCCAAAAGGACGATTCCTTTTGGTTTTGTTCCTTTCGTTCCTGAGGGATTTTGCTTTTGGAATTGTGCTTGGATGGGACACACACAGGGTCAGGGAATTGTTGGAGCTGGAACAGCCTCCAAGACCACCAAATCCAACCTTTGAATCCCACCACACTGGAAAGTTCCACACTGTGAAGTGCCTGCTCTGCTCCCTTTTTAACCCTTCCAAGGACCCCAGACCTCCCAGGGCAGCCTGTTCCTGGTACCATCACAATATTTTGTGGATCATTCCCCACTCCCAGGCTGATAACTGAATTTGAAAAACACCTCGGATGGGATAATTCTGTATTTTTTCTGTAAATGTCCTCCTCAAACTCGCATGGAGTTGGCTTCCAATGTCCTGCTCTTGACTGGGAGCTTGTTACAGAGAGATTCCCAATTCCACCCCAATTCCTCTCCACCCCTTCCCACTGCTCTCCATAAATAAACTTTCCCCAGCCTCTGTTTTGCATCCTGGGGGTATCAGTTCCCTTCTGTCTCCAGGATCACTTACCCGGGGTGGGATGACGGGAGCCAGGAGCTCGTGCAGAGCCCTGGAGGATGTGTGGAGTGCACCTGCCTCGCTAATTACCACATGCCAGCTTTAATTGCACGACTGCAGCAATGGGATCACACCACTTCCCCTGACATGTTGTGACTGGAACAGCCCACGTCGATTCCTCAGCTACCTGTTGCCCCAAAATGAAATATTTGTCTTCCCTGACACAAATTATAATTATCCCAAGGAACTTGGAGCTTCTTCCTCCTCCCCTCCCCCTCTTTTTCTCTTCCTAATTATCACTGTGGCTCCCAATGGAAGTGGTTGGTATTAGCTGCTCATTAGCCAAATACTTTCTTTAGCAATTAACAGAAATTTAGGGAGCCAATTTGGAAAAAAACCACCGCAGAGTTTTGCCTTTGGAAGAGTCTCAGGTGCAGCTCCAGCTCTGTTGGTGTAAATGTAAGAAGCTGCACTGATGTGGCTGCATTCCCTTGAAGCAGAGACAAATTTAGCTCTCGTTTAAAACCCGGACACCAAATTTTATTGATTGATATTGAAGCGATAAATTGAGCCTGACTTCAGCAGGTCTGAGCCTACCCAGCAGCAGGAGCTTTCCACGGAGAGAGGAGATTTACACTGGCCCAGGATCCTGATTGAAATCCTGTGACCTTTCATTACTTTGCGCTGAAGTAATTTCAGCTCAGCCCTGACAAGCCCAAGACGGTCAAACCCGGCCTCCAGCCCCCATCAGAACACCAGGGAACACATTTCGTGCGAGCCCGGAATTTTTGTGGAGCTCTTGAGGCTCTGCTTCGTGTTCATATCTGAGGTGAAAGGGTCTCAGAACCTTTAACTCAGTGAAAATTGTGGCAACCTTGCCATTTCACAGTGTCAGACTCGGAAATATGAAGAACAGAACCGAATATTCTGAGAGGACAACCCCAGCCAGGAGGCGGCTCGGGCTGGGACGATGTTTCCCACAGGAATGAAGGACTGCAGATGGATTTGGGGAGGCTTTATCCCCAAACCTTTTAATCTTTTAAACACTTTACATCTTTTTATCCACCTTTTCACGGGGGCAGAGGGTGCACAGCTGGCACAGGCCCTGGGCACCCAATGGGGATGATGATGATGATGATGGGGACATTGATGGCAACAATGATGGGGACATTGATGGTGACAATGACAGGTGTGGATGAGGGTGGTGGGGATGATGATGGTGGCCATGATGGGGACAATGGAGGATGATGATGGTGACATTGATGGTAACAATGATGGGCGTGGATGAGGTTGGTGGCCATGATGGGGACAATGAGGATGATGATGAGGACATTGATGGTGACAATGATGGGTGTGGATGAACGTGGTGGGGATGATGATGGTGGCCATGATGGGGACAATGGGGATGATGATGGGGACATTGACGGTGACAATCATGGGTGAGGATGAGGCTGGTGGCCATGATGGGGACAATGGGGATGATGATGGTGACATTGATGGCGACAATGATGGGGACATTGACGGTGACAATGATGAGTGTGGATGAGGGTGGTGGCGATGACGATGGGGACAGTGGGGATGAGAGACCCGACAAAAATCTTGAGTTTGGTTCCGTTCAGGAACGCAGAACTTTGCTGTTTCCAGGTGTCTCCACGTGCTGGTGCTTCCAGCAGGAGCTTGCCAGGATTTGGATTTCCAGTCCCACACCAGACCACGAGAGCCAGAGAGGGGCTGGGCAGCACAATCCCAGCCCTGGAGGAGAGGAGGGGACACAAACTTTGGAAAACAAAGTGCTGTAGGGGTTACACTGAGGGCGTGAGGTGCTGGCTGAGCTCCCAGCTTTGTCACCGTTTTTGGGTGACCTTGGCCGAGTCGCACAATCTTTCTTTACCTGAGAGCTGTGTGTGGGAGTGATGATGTCTCCCCGGGCAATGCCTCTCCTGCTGCATTCTGATGCTCTGGTGTCTGGGATCACAGGTGTTTTCTAGAAATCCGGGACGTTGCAGGATGGATCGTCCCGTCCTACGTGCGTCTGGGAGAGCAGAGCTCCATAAATACAGAAATAATCACCCCAAAGCCTGCTGGATCCCTTCCCTCCGTGCTGCAGTCCTGACAGATGTGTTCTCAGCAAGATTCCCCCACATCCCACGGCCGAGCAGAGCTCGGGATGATGACGGGGGGAAAAAAAACAAAAGAAGAAGATTAATTAGGCTGTCATTGTGTGAAATTGGGTTTGGGGACGGCAGGCACGCTCCGCAGCCCGCGCAGAGCTGGGGCATTTTTTTAATTAGAGGAACTGAGAGGGGGAAAGGAGCCAGGTCGTGAGGGGCAGGGGTGTCACTATGAGACATGAAATAACTACACAAAATAGCACGGCATGGACACGCTGCCGCTCTCAAGGTAAGAAGAAGGGAGGTTCATTTCCTGACTCCAGCATTTACAGATTTCCAAAAGTGGCAGTGGATTGGAGGGTGACAGTGCCACCTCCCCAATGACACTGGGCAAAGTGACAGTCCATCAAATTTCCCCTCCTCCAGAAAAGAATGCAAAAAAAAAATTATTTAGGAAAATGTGTGAGAAAGTTCCTTATAAAAATGTAAACATCAGAAAGCTTAGAAGATCTTAAAAAATCGGGGCAACATGGGCGTCGCAATAGGACGCGAAATAAAACAACCTGGATGCTGGAACTGCAAGGTAAAAAGGGATGTTTAATTTCTGACTCCCAACATTTATAGATTTCCAAAAGTGGCAGTGGATTGGAGGGTGACAGTGCCACCTCTCCAGTGACACTGGACAAACCAACAGCCCATCAAATTCCTCCTCCAGGAAAGAATGCAAAAACAATAATTATTTACATGAAGTGTGTGAGAAAGTTCCTTACAAGAATGTAAACATCAGAAGGCTTAGAAAATCTTAAAAAATCAGGGCAATGTGGGTGTCGCGATAGGACACGAACCCCAAAAACCCCAAAACCCCCAAACAACCCCAGCTGCTTTCCTGCTCGTGGGCACTCCGATGTTAAACCGGGCTTGGAGAGCTTAAGGCAGGTCTGACAACCAGGCCCAGGTTTCTGAAGCCACAGAGACACTTTTTGAATCCTTATCCCAATTTTGTCCCCCAGTAAATAAATTGTTTTAAAGCTGAAATCTTAAAATCACTCGGGCTTTCAGTGACTGCCTTGGATTTTTTACTTTTTTTTTTTCTCCCCAGCCTGAAAGCCAAATTATACAGGTTATATCCCATGTAATTCCTTTTCTGGCTCTATCTTATCTCCAGCTCTTAGCTGATGTGATTGAAAAACTCTGCCATTCCATGACATAAATCCCAATAAAGCCCCAAAGGCCAGCCAGGAGCAGGTCCAGTCACTTTAAAGTCTAAATATTTTTATGTCTTGATTTATTTTTTAATTAATTCTAAATGATATCTAAATAATTTTTTTTATCTAAATATTTTTAGATCTTTTTACGTCTTGATTTATTTTTTAATTAATTCTTTTTAATGAAAGGAAGGAAGGGAAAAATCAGATTGCACCTCCTGATGCTGTGCTGGAACAAGAGTGTGGGAAGTGGGGAGGAGACAAAAGCATTTGGATCCGGAGCTGTTGTATTTTGCAGCGACCTAAAACACCCAAATTTTCCTGTTTATTTGCCACTTTCTTATTTTACTGGTCAGGTTTTTATTTTATCTGTGTGATTGAGTCGTGAGCCTCGTGTTCCTGAGGGCAAACCACCCTCCGGGGCCAGCCCAAAAAACGAACATTGTCTTAGACCTTAAATTCTTTGTGCCTCAAGTGGCTGAATTCCCAAAGTTTTCTCCCCGTTTTCAGCACAGCAGCAAAAGGGGAAAAAAGTTTACTTGGTTTCTGGGTAAAACTCTGAAAAGGGGTGGAAATGTGGGAAATTTTTGGTTCACCTGCTCACTGAGCTGTCTCTGTTCCCACCTCAGCTTAGAGGGATTTTGGGGAAGGAATTCCTGGCTGGGATGGAATTCCCAGAGCAGCTGCAGCTGCCCCTGGATCCCAGGAAGTGCCCCAAGGTTGGATCACCTGAAATAATGGGAGGTGTCCCTGTGGGGTGAAATTACAGAGGGACACAGCAGGGATGGTAGTGATAATATTTGTTTATTTGGGGTTTTAGTGCTCCCAAACCACATTTCAGACTGAATTCTCAGCTGGGACGCTGAGAGTTGCACAGGTTCTCCTCTGAGGCTGAAATGCTCCTTGTAAGCTGCTCAGTGGGATCCTCCAGGATGGGAAAAATCCTGGATTAAAAAAAAAAATTAAATTAATTTAAATTTAAATTAAAAAAAAAAATTAAAAATTCTGGATACAGATTGGTGCTTAAGGTCTGCAGGTTCACAGAATCACCAAGATTGGAAGAGACCCTTCAAGATGTTCCAGTCACCCCAGCAGCTCCAGCAGCACCAGCCCTAAAAATTGTCCCCAAGTGCCACCACCCTGAGCCCTCCCGGAGACAGCGACCCCACCAATTCCATGGGGCAAATCCTTCCAAGGCCTGGCACCTTTTCCACTGCAAAATCCATTTCCAAAATCCAACCTGAGCCTCCCTGGCGCATCCTGGGGCCATTTCCTCTCTTTCTGCCACTTGAAGCCAACCCCACCTCACCCCAAGCTCCCCTCAGAGGAGCTGCAGCTCCCCCCAGATTTCACAAATAACCAAATCTCCCCCAACATGTTTATTAAGGATGTTTTGGAGGCAGAACTGCCGTGGCCTGAGCTGGATATAATTTTTGCTGGCATGACAAGTTGAGATTAGAGCTGGCACGCCGTGGGCAGGATTTAGTGCTTCATCTCTTTGTGTTCACCTCAGTCAATAAGGCAGGAAATTTATTTACTGCCCAGAGTCAGTTTAGTGCCTGTCTGGAGCGTTGTTTCAGCAGCTGGAAATGGCAGCACATCCATGGGCCTGGTTTGGAATGAATGGCTTTCAACGCCCCACGAGAAGGATGAACAAACCTGTTTGTGCTGTATTGACACAGAGATGAATTTCCCCTCCAAGCTGAATCCCCTGGATTTGATGATTTTTTTGTTGTTGTTTTGAGAAACTTTTCCTGTTTGATTGCTGTTGGAAGATGGGATTTAAAAGAATTCAATTTTTTTTTAGCATGAGACAGATCTCAGGGTCATTAACGAACAAAATTGGAATTGGCACTTGAGGGGGAAGTTGTTCCCATGGGGAAGAGATGAGGGAAACCCGTCTGGGGGGAAAGGGGAGAGCAGGACAGACATTTGGACAGAACCATGTGGATATTTGCTTTTTTCAGGCCAGGGGAGCAAAGGGCCCTGCTGTTCTCCCAGCACAGCTCTGGTTTTTCCATGTTGACCTGGCAAAACTTTTGGCTTCCATCCCACTCCATCGCGGGCTGTGGAATTCCCTGCTGGGCTGGCGAGAGATGTGGAAAGGGAAAATCTCCGGGTCTGTCCCTTCTTTCCTTTCTCTCAGGGATTTTACCCCTGGGAAAACTCATGGAATTTGTCCATCCATGAGCTTCCCCTGTCCTGCCCATTCCAGGCCCAGCTTGAAGCCCACGGTGGAGAAAGTTCAGCATTGCCCAAGTCTTAATTGAAGAGATTTAGATCTTGCAGCACTCTTTAGGATATCCATAATATATTACTTGTTAATATATTAATGAATACATAAATAAATTATACTTTTACACATAAGCTTAAAAATAAATAGGTTAATTAAGGATGTGTAATGGGCCATTTAGAGCAGAAAACGGGTGTCACTGAGAGCTTTGTCTGGGTGTTAAATTGTGAGATGTCCTGGGGGGCTCAAGAGATGGTCAGCCTGAGGGGAAAACTTGCAATGCTTTTGAGACTTGTGAATGATTCCTGGGATCACACACAGGTGGGAAAGAATCCAAGTTCTGGAATGCTGGAGGTGGCACCAGGTGCGGAAGGGCTGGGGGCAGCCAGGTGGAATCAGCCTGGGTGCGAACAGAACCTTTTTATTTTTATTGGTAAGCACATCCCCTCCTTAGTAAGCCAGAAGTGAGGGGGGGAAAAAAAAAAATCAGCAATTCCTCTTTCTGCTCCAGTGAAGCTCCTGATTCCCTGGGAAGTTTGAGAGACTTTTTCCTTTGCTTAACAAAAGAAAAAAAAGAAAAATTAATTGGAAATGACAGGAGGAAAATGATCCAGCTGAATGCTTTGATAAGCAATCAAGGCTTAATAGATTAGAAAATATAATTAATTACTTAATTATACTCAAAGTGGTTGTTGTTGGGAGATTGTTCGGTGAAAAGCCATTGTTGGGTGGGAGGATGTGCCCGTGGAGCGAATGCTGGGCTGCGGGGAGCCTTTGGGGGGAGCAGACAAGTTGTTCCATGCTCAGATTCCACAAAATCCCAAAAGGTTTTTGCAAGGAGGGGCTTCCCCACAGGGTGCTGGGCACTTTTCCAGTGTCTTGGTTGGGAAAATCAGGGGTTTGGGGTGTAGGAAACCCCCTGGATGCGACCACCCTTGGCTCCATCTGGGTCGTTATTCCCTGGAGAACAACATCCCAATGATTAAAGGATGCTGTGGCTTCTCGGCTTGGATTTTGGGGCTTGTGTGATGTGGCCCTGCCATCTGGAACGTGTTCTGGTCATTTCTGTGCTGCCTGAGCCTCACAACAGCTCCCTGTGCTGCCCCCCAGACAGATTTAAGCAGGAATCACTGAGCCCTCCAATTATTTGGAGCACAGATGCAAAATGGCCTTGAATTTTTAAGTATTATCCCCCCACCTCCAAATTTCACCCTGCTCCTTTTAATTTCTGGAAAAAAAAAAAAAAAATCTGATATTCCAAAAATGCCCTGCACATTTTTCTGTCCTGGTCATATTTCCCTGGAAGAGCCTGTGAGCTCCTAATGGGGGCAGTAACTTTTCCATAGGTTGAAATAGGTGACTGGTTTGGGTTTATTTCCTGAAAAACACATTTCCCCTCTATACAGTAAATGAACTAAAGGCAGCTATGAGGAACTGTTTACTCACCAGCTTTAGCTACAGAAGAGGAGAAATTCCTTTGGAATTGCACAATAAAACTTCAGAAGCACCAAATTAGTTGTGTTTTGCCTCATTGACACCGAGCAGTTTCCAGCCAAGGTTTTTCTTGGGAAGCTTTCCTTGCCTGGCTCAGGAACCCAAGTTAAATCTGCCTCCAAGTGAGCTGCAGGAAGGTCCAAGGTGGGCAATTCCTTCCCCCTCCCCGTTGCTGGGTTGGGAATAGAGGACTGGATTTTCCCTGGAGGGGTTCAAGCTGCTGATGAGGCAGCAGAAATCCAAGTGAAATCCTGGATCCCGTGGGCTGAGATCCATCTCCAGGAGAAGGATTGATGGATCCCATCATGGATCCCATGGGCTGAGATCCATCTGTGGATCCCAAGAGCTGAGATCCATCTCCAGGAGAAGGGTTGATAGATCCGATCATGGATCTCAAGAGCTGAGATCTCCAGGAGAAGGATTGATGGATCCAATCGTGGATCCCATGGGCTGAGATCCATCTCCAGGAGAAGGATTGATGGATCCACCCTTGGGAGAGGAACTGATGGATCCACCCCTGGGAAAGGGATTGATGGATCCATACCTGGATCCCAAGAGCTGAGATCCATCTCCAGGAGAAGGATTGATGGATCCACCACTGGGAAAAGGATTGATGGATTGACCTACCCCTGGATTCCATGGGCTGAGATCCATCCCTGGATCCCATGACCCGAAATCCACCTCTGGGAGAAGGATTGATGGATCCAATCCTGGATCCCACGAACTGAGATCCATTCCTGGATCCCACGAGCTGAGATCCATCCCTGGATCCCATGAGCTGAAATACACCCTTGGGAGAAGGACTGATGGATCCACCCCTGGGAAAAGGATTGATGGATCCATCCCTGGATCCCATGAGCTGAAATCCACCCCTCAGAGAAGGACTGATGGATCCACCCCTGGATTCCATGAGCTGAGATCCATCCTTGGATCCCATGAGCTGAAATCCACCCCTCAGAGAAGGATTGATGGATCCACTCTGGGAGAAGGGTTGATGGATCCATCCCTGGATCCCATGAGCTGAAATCCACCCCTCAGAGAAGGATTGATGGATCTACCCCTGGATTCCATGAGCTGAGATCCATCCTTGGATCCCATGACCTGAAATCCACCCCTCAGAGAAGGATTGATGGATCCACCTCTGGGAGAAGGACTGATGGATCCACCCTGGTTCCCATGGCACCAGCAGGAAAAGGGCTGCTCAAAAACATTGCTCTCATCCCCAGCCGCTGCCAGACACGCGTTTGCTGCTCCCTGAGCTCTGCTGGGGCTGTTGCTGGATGTGGCACTTGGAAAAGTGTCCAAGGATCTCAGCCTTTGGAAAGGCTTCACATGAATTCTGTTCCTCTTGCGTTTACCTGCCAATCTCCATTAGTGTCTCAAACCCAAAAGCTCTTTTGGGGTTGTTTAGGGTGCTTGGGCTGCAGTTTCTTTGCTCATTTTTTTATTTCCTTGAATTTGGATCAAGCCCTGGCTGGAAGAATTCAGAAAATAAAAAAAAAAAGAGCAGGAACCTCATCCCCAAGTTGTGGATTTATTTGTAAAAGATGCTGGTGGGATAAAAGACGGAGAGCGCTGATCTGGGATCCAGACGTGGGAAGGGGGTCTCAGAAGGACGCAGGGACACCCAGGTGAAGGAGCTGGGGGACAGCTGGGAGGTTTGGGATCTGACAACATCAAAAGAACACAAATTAACAGGAAGCAGCTTTGGTGGGAGGCAAACAGTTGGTGGGAATGAGCTGAGCCCGGTGGGGTCAGATCTGCCTTTGAAGATAAGGGCTCAGCTCCTGCAGCTGTGCTCCAAACCCTCCCAAAACCTCCTGCTGCTGGATCCTGGGATGGGCAGCACAGCTAAAGGAGTTTTCAGGCACGAAATTACCAAATCTGCACTCAATTGCGTCACCCTGGGGTTGTTCAGCTTGGAGAAAAGGAGACTCTGATCGCTCTCTGCAGCTCCTGGAAGGTGCCTGTGCCCAGCTGGGGCCGGGCTCTTTCTCCAGGAGCTGACGGAACCAGAGCACGCAGCCTCGAGCTGTGCCAATGGAAATGCAGGCTGGGCATCAGGAATTTATGGGCCTCGATTTGCTGCACTTTGGGGCGAGAATTTGACATTCTGAGAGTTCTAAAGCCCCTTCTGGTGACCCCCTCAGAAGGTCTTTTGTCACTGTGGTCCTTGAGTGACTGCGCTGGGGTCACCCCAGAGCCCGACATCCAAGGATTCCATCAGCATCAGCCTCAGCCGAAATTCCAGCAGGAAACTCGGGGGAAAAACACACAAAACATTAAATACAGGAAAGATTTGTTTGGGTTGTAACACCTTTCTCATGCTGGGGGAGCATCAAGGCCCGTCGTGGTGCTGCTGAGGGGAGCCGGGAGCCTGTCTGGTGTCAGTCCTGGCAGTGAGGATGTGTGGACACCGTGTACTCACCACCAACTCCTGTTCTCCACAGATCTGCTCCTCCTGGGCTGCCTCCACTCCCCAACACACACACACAGAGCTGCCACATGACAGGGGAAGTCATTTGGGGATAAAAGCTCTGTATTCATGTGTTTAGCTCGTGGAAAAATCTGTCCCTCAATCTGTGCGAGATCTTTTTTTCTTGTTTGCTATTTTCCTTTCTCCCACCCTTCATCTGTCACTCCTGTCTGGAGTACAAGCTCTGCAGGGCAAGGGTACCAGGAGCAGCTCCAGCTCTTGTCGAGGCCTCTGGGCACAGCAAACAGCACATTTTGGATGATGAGAGGTTTATTTCTCTTTAGATTTCTCCTCCCAGTGTTTTGGAGGGAGTAGCACCTGGATCTCACCAGTGAAGGAATCATTGGGTGTTTGTTCCAGGTGGCTGTAGAGACAGGAAAGGGAAAGAAATTCCTCCCTGTGAGGGTGAGGATGGGATGGGATGGAATTCCCAGAGCAGCTGTGGCTGCCCCTGGATCCCTGAAGTGCCCAAGGCCAGACTGGAGCCACATGGGACAGGGGAGGTGTGGGACCCATGGTGGGACTGGATGGGCTTTGGGGTCTCCTCCAACCCAAACCATTCCAGGATTCCATGGGCAGGTTTGGATGGGATTTTGGGAAGAAATATTGGGAGAGGGGCTGGGATGGAATTCCCAGCTCCTGGATCCGTGGAAGTGCCCAAGACCAGGCTGGACAAGACCTGGAGCAGCGTCACCCCTGAGTTTATTGGGATTTTCTTTTTCTGGTGAACCCATTTGATTGAATCTTCTTGCAATCCTAATTTTCAAAGTTCCCTTTGCTTTTGCCAACACATTTTCTGTAAGTAACTCATTGTTTTGTATTCTTTTATGGAGGAGGAGAAATTTGATGGACTGTTGGTTTGTCCAGTGTCATTGGAGAGGTGGCACTGTCACCCTGTCACTGACACATTTTATGAAAAATCTTTTCGTTGGGATCTTTTCTCCTGAGAAGCTGAGGCCTCAGAAATGAAATTTAAACAATGGTTATCTGCTGCTGTGGAATGCAACAGGTGCATCTGGGATTGGTCTCATGTGGTTGTTTCTAATGAACGACCAATCACAGCCCAGCTGGCTCAGACTCTCTGAGAGTCACAAGATTTTATTCTCATTCCTTTCTATCCCTTTCAAGCCTTCTGATGAAATCCTTTCTTCCATTATTTTAGTCTAGTTCTAATACATCATTTTCTTTTAATATAATACATATCACAAAATAATAAATCAGCCTCCTGAAACATGGAGTCGAGATTCTCACCTCTTCCCTGGTCCTGGTTCCCCTCTGAACACCACCCCACATCACCCTCCAACCCACTGTCACTTTTGGAAATCTATAAATGTTGGAGTCAGGAACCAAAGGTCCCTTTTCCACCCTGAGAGCAGCAGTGTGCTGTTCCGTGTCCCGCGGTGACTCAGGTGCTCTGCAGCCCTCTCCTGGCTGCATCCAGGAGCGCTCAGCTGGGCGGGGAGGGCGCTTCCTTCCCGCTGGATTGCACCGAACTCAGCTTTTCCTGAGAAATTCTCACGTCCCCGCGTGGGAAGGGCAGGTTTGGCTCCTGGCAGCTGCTCCAGGGGCGTCCTGACAGCCGGGGATGCTCTGAGCTGGACAGGATTGTGTGCACGTGTAGAAATGCGAGCTTGGAGATCTCTAAAGCCAACAGTTTAGAAATCTCTTATTGGTGCATTCCATCTGGGATATTTGCTTGCTGTGCAGGCTAGGCAGTGGGGAAAAGAAGAAAATTAATCAGGTATATATATATATATATATATATATATATATATATATATATATATATATATATATATATACCTGATATATTTATATTTTAAATATATATATTTTTAAGTATATATTAATATATTAATATATTTATAAAATATATATATTCATATATATTTTTAAAATCTATATATAAATATATAGATTTAAATATATATAGATTTAAACATATAAAAATAATATATAAAAATACACATATTTATGTATAGAAATATATATGTATATATATGTATGTATATATATACGTATATGTGTACGTGTGTATATATATGTATATTTTTCTATTTTTCTAATATACGTATATATGCATATATATTTATATATTTTTTAAAATACATTATATATAAAATACCTTATAAATATATATATATTTATATATATACATATATATTTTATATATATATTTCTCCTCCATCTCTCTCCTTTCTCCTCCATCTCTCTCATTTCATTTTTCCTCCACTCATCCCTTCCTTTGACACCCATTTTCTGTAAAGAACAACCCCTTGAGATGACTGAAAAACCCCACATTATCTGCTCTCTTAGGCCAGCATTGAGCATTGAATTTCAAATTATGGACTTTGTCCTCTTAGAGTTTGCTGGGGGTGCAGGAGTGGATATTATTTCGATTTTTAATATTGCCATATTAAATGGAATTGGTGCCAGTTACAAATGTGCCAATTAAAAATGTGGTTCTAAGCAATTTTTTCATCAAAATGGGTTGAGATTCACCTGATTACAGCCAAAACCTTTAGGGTCTAGGATAAATAGGTAACAATGCAGGAGAATTTCCCATTTATTTTATCCCTTTCTTCTCACACTGGTGTGGTTTGATCCCCAGTGGTTTTTTCACACCCTCTCATACCTTTAGGACAAAATATTGTACAATTTGAGCCGTGTTCCCCCTGCTTTAGGAAACACAGTTTTTGTTCTCTTGATGTACAGGATCAATGCACAACTTGAAACAGTATTTAAAAACCTTTGGAGAAGCCATCAATTCCTGGAGAGCTCTTTTGCAGCCCATCAATTCTGGGCAGATCTAATGAAAAGCAGAGTTTGAATATGAGACAGAGACTTATTCCCCTCATTCTGCAGCTCCTTCATCTGTCACCGTGGCAGCAGCATGATCAGATGTTCCTATTAAATCCTGGATTTATTTGTTGGGACTAATGGAGGGAGCAGTTGCCATCTTTTGGATCACCACATGGAAGAGCAACTGCACCTTTCCCTTTTTGCCATAATTCTGTGTTTTGAAGAATGTGCCCCCATTCCCCACATGATGCTCTGGAATAGCATGGAAAGTCCACCTCCCTGGAATTTTGGGGCTGAAACAGCAGAAATTCAGCAAGCTGGGAGTGCTGGGGGTCAGGACAAGGCTCTGGGGATGTCATTATGGGATTCTTGACCATTTTTCTGCTCTCTCTTTGTGGCATCTTTGGCCTGGCCTGAGAGGTTGAGTTCAAACTCAATTCAGTCTGCAGCTCTGCCATGAGTGAGGAGCACAAATTCCTGAGGAAAAAATGAGCTTTAAGAGTCTAAAAAGCTGAGCTGACTAAAATTTTGGAAGGTCTGTGCTGCAGGAGCTGACTAAAATTTTGGAAGGTGTGTGCTGCAGGCCCAGAATTCCATGGAGCTGGGCCTTCCAGGCAGGCCCTGGAATACCATGCAAGGTGCAGCTCCGTGGAATTTTGGGGCTGAACCAGCAGAAATTCAGCAAGCTGGGAGTACTGGGGGTGAGGAGAAGGCTCTGGGGGAGTCATTATGGGATTCTTGACCATTTTTCTGCTCTCTCTTTGTGGCACCTTTGGCCTGGCCTGAGAGGTTGAGTTCAAACTCAATTCAGTCAGCAGCTCTGCCATGAGTGAGGAGCACAAATTCCTGAGGAAAAAATGAGCTTTAGGAGTCTAAATAAAAGCTGAGCTGACTAAAATTTTGGAAGGTCTGTGCTGCAGGAGTTGACTAAAATTTTGGAAGGTCTGTGCTGCAGGCCCAGAATTCCATGGAGCTGGGCCTTCCAGGCAGGCCCTGGAATACCATAGAAGGTGCAGCTCCGTGGAATTTTGGGGCTGAACCAGCAGGAATTCAGCAAGCAGGGAGTGCTGGGGGTGAGGAGAAGGCTCTGGGGGAGTCATTATGGGATTCTTGACCCTTTTTCTGCTCTCTCTTTGTGTCACCTTTGGCCTGGCCTGAGAGGTTGAGTTCAAACTCAATTCAGTCAGCAGCTCTGCCATGAGTGAGGAGCACAAATTCCTGAGGAAAAAATGAGCTTTAAGAGTCTAAATAAAAGCTGAGCTGACTAAAATTTTGGAAAATCTGTGCATCTGGGCACCCAAAGATATGGAGGGGCTCCCAGTGGGGTTTTTCCACCTGTGGATAAGGAACTGCTCCAAGGGACCGTGCTGTGTTTGAGGCACTCATTGTTTGTTTCACCCCCAGGCTTCCATCCCTATCGACTTCCAGAGGAAACAATCCCAAGAGCACTCAAAGCAATTATAAATGGCTTTCTAATTAGAATATCTAGATAATTTGTTTATTTGATCAGCCCTCCAAGGCAGAAAATCAAAGGTTCCTGTGCATCTCATGCCGAGTTTTTCATCAGTGGGGCTTTTCTTCAGGAGCCAGGCACGTCATAAAAAACAGATCAAGCCATTTAAAAGAAATATTTTGCCCAAGGAACAATAACAAGGCTTAGAAGGCTTTTTCTTCTTTCTGGGAGATTCCTTTAGGGAAACCTTTTCATTTCCTGATTGAAAGATCAAATCTGCCCATGGAGGGAGCAGTGGGGTGTGGATGATTTTTCTCCTGATCTCTAGAAAAACACACTCAGTTAAAGAGTCCGTGGAGAGGTTCTGCTTTAAAGGGGAAGGCATTTGTGTGATTGGAGAGAAGGATTAGGAATTTATCTGTAGGCAAGGCGAGGAAAGCTTCAAATTCAGTTCACAGTGTCAGTGGAACTGTCAGTGTGATGTTACTGGGCTTTAAAACCTGGAATGCACTCAGCAAAGGTGACCCAATAAATCATAAAAGTTCTCTCTTTGCTGCACCCAGGCTGGCCTGCAGATGGTTTAGAAGCTGGTGAATGCTTTCATCTCAAATTAGAAATTAATAGCTGTATTTTAATTCAGTTTGTATTAAATTGACCAATTCTATGAAGTATTATATAATCCCATAGATTCCTAAATTGCTTATTACCAAGATGTGCAATTTCTTAGGTTAATGTGCCTCTAATCACATCTAACACAATGATGTTTGTTTAATTCCTGTAGTTACTAATTATCAGTTGGCTTTTTATGAGCTACAAATAGACCTTTAATAGGACCTGGAGAAGGAACTGGGGGCTGCAGCATCTTTGTCCCATGTAGAGAAAATGTTTCTCCACATTTTCCATACCAAGGCCTCTCTTCTGTCAGTCCATGCCAATTTTGGGATCCCATCCCCATAGAAATACAAGAATTAACAAGATTAATGATAATTTTGTAGAATTTAGGCTCCAAATCTGCCACATCCCCATGGAATGCCAGCCCTTGGTGGATGTTCAGCAGGTTGTCCTGGATTTCCTGGAGAAAACCAAGAGACAGTTGGTGGTTTTTTCTTCTGGAACTCCTGATTTTGGGGCAGTGGCTCAGTGCCCTCTGGGACCTTTTCTCCAGCCTGAGGCTGCCAACTCCTCCCTCAGCCCTGGGGGCAAAGACCACGGATGTGATTTGGGAGGAAAGAAGAGAGAGGAGGCCCGGCCATGGATTCTGTCTGCAGTGGGAAGTAAATTGGAAATTTTCTGAAATTGCAGGAGTCCGACTGTGGGAATTGCACCTCCAACCCCAGCTTTTGGTGTTACCCAAAATTCAGGGAGATTCTGGCCTAACAGAGGCACCAACCCCAGTGGGATCAGCAACTCTCAGAAATCCTGGGCTAATTAGGGAGCCTGAAGACCTTCACCTAAGACTTCAAAACTGCAGCTGGCAGATTTCCTGAGCTGCTGAGGCATCACAGGGACCAGCTCGGTGACAGCAGAGCTCACAAACCCTCCTCAGAGCCAGGCACGCTGATGCCCGCACGCTAAATGTTTTAATAAACGAGATTTCTGATTCTTTTGTTTTCATCCGTGAGAATTACCTGAGGAAACACGGACTGCAGAACAAAAGGCCTGCTCCAAACGGCAGCCAGGCACTTTTGTGTCTGCTCCAAGTGGAAGCAGAGCACACAGACCTGCTCATATTTCAGCGCTGAGCTCAGCGCCCGCGCTTGTCCTTCGGAACGTGTTTGATGGGAATGCTTGATGGGGCATTTTCCTGAATAGGGATATTTTTCTGCTCTGCCTCCAAAGGGATGTTCCAGGGCCGTTGCCTGTGATTTTTCAGCGGCGTGAAATGCGCTGGAATTGTTTATCCCAGCTCTGTCTGCCTAATGTGCCCAATCAATCTGTCTCTGAGGTGAAGCCGCGTGCTCCGCTAATCACCGCGCTACCACAGAACATCTTGCTTATTTTTACTCTAAATTATGATCGGCTTGGAAATGAACTCTGAATTTGATTTATCAACAGCTCTGATGCTAATTCACCAATGAAGTCATGGTGCTCTGAGACTAAATATTAGCGCTAATGAGAAAACATCGCTGCCACGTTTTGTAACTCTGAGTTTCCACAGCTCCTAAAGTTGTGTGTAATTAATTCATGGAATCATTAACTGGGCAAGGCACTTCCACAGGAATCAGTTTACCTGGATTAGAGATTACCAGCAAATGTCAAACCAGATGACGTTCAGCTACCAGGGAATATTCATGCTGCGTTTTTATTGTTTAAAAAGGGAAATGTGTCCCCCTAATTCACCAATGAAGTCTTGGTGCTCTGAGACTAAATATTAGCGCTAATGAGAAAACATCGCTGCCACGTTTTGTAACTCTGAGTTTCCACAGCTCCTAAAGTTGTGTGTGATTAATTCATCTAATCATTAACTGGGCAAGGCACTTCCCCAAGAATTAGTTTACCTGGATTAGAGATTACCAGCAAATGTCAAACCAGATGATGCTGAGCTACCAGGGATGTTCATGCTGAGTTTTTGTTGTTTAAAAAGGGAAATGTGTCCCCTGTAGGGCAGGGCTGGTTGTCCCCTGGCAGCCTCCAGCAGGAGGGATGGAGCAGGTGTTGAGTTTTCAAACCATGGTGTTCTTCCTCTTGGAAAACAGAGGCACCAGAATTGAAGGGTTTGAGCTGCAGTTTCTAAACAGTGCCTGGAAAATGCCAAGGTGTCCAGACTGAGGCAGCTGAGACAGACTGGGACTCAGAAATGCATCATTTTCCCTGCCAGGATCTGGGGTTTGGGCTCCTTCTGGAGCAGTCATTTGTCTGAGGCTCCTGTGACAGCATGAGCCTTTGCACCGTCTCCTTTCAGGGATAAAACAAACTCCACTCCATCCAAACCTCTCCCCAGAGACTGCTGGGCTTGCCAGTCCTTCCACAGACTCCATCCCTGTCTCCTGTTAGGAATTCTGGCAGTGAGTCACCCAGACAGGCACGGCCATTCCTGAGTCTCCACGAGGACTGCTGTTCCTGCTCTGCAGGATGATGGATGTTGAGGGATCTGTCTTCACAACGAGCACAAACTCATCGTGTTTCCACCACAACACAGACCCGTTCCCAAAACCTGGGCGGCCAAAGTTTGATTCACAAACTCCGGGGAATTGTTTCAGCCCGAGATGGGTGATTTCATCTGGTTGAAGTGAGGCAGGGAGGTCGTGCCTGCCTGATCCCCTGCAATGAGGCTGCTGCTGTGGGCACAGAGGGAAATACCCGAGCAGGAGCTGCAGCTGGGCACAGAAGTTGGTATTTCCCTCCTGGAATTGCTTGGCAGGGAGGTGTCGCATCCTGGAGATCGTGTTGGGCTGGATTCCAGCTTGTCTGAGGTGTCCTGTTGGGAGGCAGAGCAAGGAATTAAGAATGTGTGAGTGTTTAACAACACAGGAGAGGTGAGAGAGAGAAAAGCACTCTGGAAATGAGGTCACTCTGCATCACTCAGACCCCAGTCCAAATCCTTGAAAGCTCCCTGAATCCAGTGGGAATGTGATGAGGTTACATCCCTGTAATACTGCTCCTCTTTCCAAGCTCCAGAAGAAGGATTTTTCTTGATGTTTGGCTGAAAATCTAGGTTTTGAATGCTGCACCTACAAAAAACAGAACTCCAGGCTGAATTCTGAACTCTTTATTTTCAACAGAACTTCCTTGTGTGATAATCACAGCTAATTAACTCCCAGACATTTTCAACCTAAGTAAAACTGATGGAATTCAGTGCTGTGTCAAAGAAACATAAAAGGCAAAGAATCAGGATTGCAGCGCGGGTACCTGCATTTGCATGTTTGGATGCCTCAGGGTTGAGCTGAACATCAGTGGTGGCTGTCAGAGGACAGGTGGGGCAGGGCATGTTGGAAAACACCTTGGTCATGCAGGCCAGAATGAACCTGAATTTTGGGTAACACCATTTTGAATTTTGGGTAACACCATTTTGAATTTTGGGTAACACCTTTTCAATGCAGGCCCAAATTTCCCTGAATTTTGGGTATCACCTTTTCAATGCAGAACAGATTCTCCCTGAATTTTGGGTAACAAAACCGTTTTGAATTTTGGGTAACACCTTTTCAATGCAGGTCAGAATGAACCTGAATTTTGGGTAACACCATTTTGAATTTTGGGTAACACCATTTTGAATTTTGGGTAACACCTTTTCAATGCAGGCCCGAATGAACCTGAATTTTGGGTAACACCATTTCAATGCAGAACAGAATCAACCTGAATTCACCTTTTCATGCAGGCCAGAATGAACCTGAATTTTGGATAACACCATTCTGAATTTTGGGTAACACCTTTTCAATGCAGACCCAAATTTCCCTGAATTTTGGGTAACAAAACCATTTTGAATTTTGGGTAACACCTTTTCAATGCAGATCAGAATGAACCTGAATTTTGGGTAACAACCATTTTGAATTTTGGATAACACCTTTTAACACCAGGCCAGATTATCCCTCAATTTCAGGTAAAACACCTTTTCAATGCAGAACAGATTCTCCCTGAATTTTGGGGTATATTTTTTTCAATGCAGGCCAGAATGAACCTGAATTTTGGGTAACACCATTCTGAATTTTGGGTAACACTTTTTCAATGCAGAACAGAATCAACCTGAATTCACCTTTTCAATGCAGGCCAGAATGAACCTGAATTTTGGGTAACACCATTCTGAATTTTGGGTAACACCTTTTCAACGCAGAACAGAATCAACCTGAATTTTGAGTAACACCATTTTGAGTTTTGGGTAACACCATTTAACACCAGGCCACATTTTCCCTGAATTTTGGTTAACACCTTTTCAATGCAGAACAGAATCAACCTGAATTTTGGGTAACACCTTTTCAATGCAGGCCAGATTCTCCCTAAATTTTGGGTAACACCTTTTCAATGCAGGCCCAAATCAACCTGAATTTCAGGTAGCATCTTTTCAATACAGAACAGAATCAACCTGAATTTTGGGTAACACCATTTTGAGTTTTGGGTAACACCATTTTGATGCAGGCCAGAATCAACCTGAATTTTGGGTAGCACATTTTCATGTAGGCCCAAATCAACCTGAATTTCAGGTAACACCATTCAATGCAGAACAGATTCTCCCGGAATTTTGGATAACACATTTTCATGCAGGCCAGAATCTCCCTAAATTTCAGGTAACACCTTTTCAATGCAGCCCAAATCAACGTGAATTTTGGGTAGCACCATTTTGATGCAGGCCAGAATTTCCCTGAATTTTGAGAACACCTTTTCAATGCAGAACAGAATCAACCTGAATTTTGGGTAACACCTATCCAATGCAGGACAGAATGAACCTAAATTTTGGGTAACACATTTTCATGCAGGCCAGAATCTTCTGGAATTTTGGGTGACACCATTTTGAATTTTGGGTAGCACAATTTTGATGCAGGCCAGATTCTCCCTGAATCTTGGGTAACACCTTTTCATGCAGGCCAGAATCTTCCTGAATTTTGAGTAACACCTTTTCATACAGGCCCAAATCAACCTGAATTTCAGGTAACACCATTTTGAATTTTGGGTAACACCATTTTGAATTTTGAGTAACACCTTTTCATGCAGGCCCAAATCAACCCGAATTTTGGGTAGCACCATTTTGATGCAGGCCAGATCCTCCCTGAATTTTGGAGGATTTGCATTCCTTAAACTCCCACCGCTAAATCTTTTGTCTTCCTCCTGTAGCTGGGGATTTGTGTGAATTGTGCTCCTAACAGGAGCCCTGTTTGAAGTGTGTGGCTGCTTGGATGCAACATTTATTACGTTTAGAGTGGAGATCTGTGGGCTTGAGAAGTCAATACTGGGAAACTAATCCACCTCTAGAGCCCAAAACTCGCTGAAAACTTCCAGCTCTCACAGGGGAACAACTCCAGGCTTTGCTTAATTAACTGTTTGCAATTTTGGATAGAATAATGAAATAATTTTGGATAGAATAACGGAATGGTTTGGATGGGAAAAGGCCTCAAAGCCCATGCAGTGCCACCCCTGCCATGACAGGGACATCTCCCACTGTCCCAAGGTTCTCCAAGCCTGTCCTTGGACACTTCCAAGGGTCCAGGGCAGTCCCAGATCCTCTGGGAATTCCATCCCAGCCCCTTCCCACCCTCCCAGGGAAGGATGAGAGTTCTACCATGAGGGCCAGACCCAAAATGTTCATTGTGTGTCTGATTCTGGGGCTTGTTCTCCTGCTGATTCTGTTTCCCTGCTGCAAAAATGTTTAGGGCTTCGGGTAAAAATTGGGCAGCGCTGGTTTTTTAGAAATGGAAATGAAAAGAGAAAAATTAAAGAGAAGATTTTCAGAAAATGCTGTGCAGAGTCACAACAGATCAGAGAACTGTGATTGCCCATCCCTGGCAGTGCCCAAGGCCAGGTTGGAGCCACCTGGGACAGTGGAAAATGTCCCTGCCCATGGCAGGGGTGGCCCTGGATGGGCTTTAAGGTCCTTTTCAACCCAAGCCATTCCATGATTCCGTGTCAAATCCCCCCAGGGATGGGGACTCCACCCCCACAATCCCAGGGCTGTATTTATTTGTCTGGATTTTTTTTAATTTTACCTGACTGGAATTTGTTCTGATTTTCTTTTTTTTTTTTGTCTCTTGGAGGCCAGAGCCGCTGAAAAGGCCCAGCTCAGGTCACAGCTGGGTTGTTTCAGTCTCTGCACAAACAGTCCTCACCTCAAAGAGCTCCAGACTCCAAGGACAAGCAGGGGCAGGACTGAAGCTTCTCATTTTACAGCTCATAAAATGACTTGTGCAAGGTTATATCTGAGTGTCTCAGGTATTAGTTCCATAGCGGGAGTGAAAAAAAAAAAAATAAATTACCTCAGAACCTAGAACAAAAACACTTCTAAAATTAATTCTCTGCAACTTGGATGATATTGAATCTGTTTTGTTGATCTCTGGATCTGTAAAAATAGAATAGTTACAGCTTTGTGTATTGTGAACGGCATCCCCAGTGTTTTCCATCATTTTCCTGGATGAGGGTTGGCACAATTGTCCCCACAACTGCAGCAGTTTCCACAGCCAAGGCCGCGTCCTGGAAAAGCTTTTTGGGGGCTCGGGTGTCACCTGGAGTCACCTCAGAGTAAATAAAAACTGAGCCCTTGTGTCTCCCTGCAGATGCAGAGCTGCTTTCCAGGGAAGGACAGGTTTTGGTCCATTTTTTGTTATCACCTCCATTTTTTGTTATCACCTCCAGTTTCTGGGCCTTGGTGCACTCTGCCTTCAGAGGGTGGGTGCTGAGGGCTGGAGATCTGCACAGGTGTCCTCACCCTGTGTGCATGGGATCTTGTCCCATCCCAGCAGGGATTTGAACACAAACACCCATTCCACTGCTATGACTAAGCTTAGTTAACAACAGAAATAAAAATTATATCTCTATAACAAACTCACTTTAACACCTCACACATAAAATCCATTTTCATATATGCAAAAAGCCAATATTTTAATATATATCTGAAATATAAATATAAATAAATAAATATCTGAAATATATAAAATAAATATCTGAAATATATGTAAATATAAATATTTCAGATAATAAATAAAAATATAATATATCTTAAATATATATCTATTTCAGATATATATATCTGAAATAAAAGCTATATCTCTATAACAAAGTCACTTTAACACCTCACACATAAAATCTATTTCAATGTTTGCAAAAGGCCAATATTATACTATATATCTGAAATATATATATATTTCAGATAATTAATATAATATAATATATCTTAAATATATATATTTCAGATACATATATCTGAAATAAAAACTGTATCTCTATAACAAAGTCACTTTAACACCACACACACAAAATCTATTTCAATGTTTGCAAAAGGCCAATATTATAATATATACCTGAAATATACATATTTCAGATAATTAATATAATATAATATATCTTAAATATATATATATATTTCAGACATATATATCTGAAATAAAAGCTATATCTCTCTAACAAAGTCACTTTAACACCACACACATAAAATCCATTTTCATATTTGCAAAAAGCCAATATTATAATTTATATCTGCAACACCCTGACTCAGCCTGGAGCCCGCAGCCAGGCCTCAGGTGCTTAATGAGCTGTGTGTTATTGCAGCCAGGACCTCCATCCCTCAGCCCTCCGGAACACAAACAGTCCTTGGCTTTTATGGAACCATAAAAACGCTGCCTTAAAGCTGAGGCCAGCCCAGCCCTGACAGGGACTGGCACGGATACAGCTCTGTCCAGGGGAGATCCGTGTTCCTGTGAATCCACGAGCAAGCACAGTTGTCCCATCAAATTCCACCCAGCAGCTTGTCCTGCCACTCAGCTGCCGTGTCCAATCATATCTGCAGCTGAATTCCAGCTCTTGGAAGGATTTTTGGGATCTCTCCAGCGTTCTGCAGGGGATCCACATCAAGAGGAACTCTGACCCTGCAAAGTTTCCCCAATTAGCTTTAAAGCCTTTGCTTTTTCCATGCTTTTTTTGGGGGGGGGGGATGAAGCACACGGAGCAGTGAAAATTTGGGAGAAATTAGCTCTGCTGGTCTTCACTTAAAGTTCAGCCTGGAAAATCAAAAGGCATTTGTTCCAAGATTGGATTATGTGTAGGATATCTCCAGCTATAATGAGCTCAGGTTTGCTGGCAGCGTTAGAATCAACTCTCGCCTCTCTCTCTCCTGCCACATGTGTTTTTCTCCCTCAGAGCATATTTCTTTCGACTTGATCAGCTCATCTCTTGCAGATGATAAAATTATCTGCAAAGATTTGTATCTGATGTTGTGCCATAAATCATATTTAGTCGTAGGATTAACATTTGCAAGCGTAGAATATTTATGGAAGGGGGGGAAAGAAAAAAAAAAAGAAGAAAAAAAGCAGGTGGGGGGGCTGGCAGTTTCTGAGGATTTACATAAGGAAGAGCTGGGATTCAGGGTTTGGAAATACATTTGTACCAGGGGTGGATGTGCTCAGCTCTGGTGAGCAGCAGTGGAGCTGCTTCGACAGGGTTTATCTTGGGGAGGTTGGAAGATAAGGAACGCGGGGAGCCGTGACCTTGGCTGAGCAGCTTTGTCCTGGAAGCAATGAACAGATGTTCCAGCTGTGCTGGCACCACCCCTGCTGCCAGCTGCCTCTGCCTTTCCCATTCCCAGGCTGGTCTGGGTGCTCTGGGAACACTCAGCACCTCTCCAGGCACTTTTGGAAGCTGCTGGGTTTACAAACCCCTTGGCTCGGTTTCCAGAGCTGGGTCATCCAGAAGAGCCAGGACGGAGCAGTTTGAGCACCTGCCCACAAAGTGGGGAAAGGGAGAGAGGGAGGGAGAGCAGCTCCCTCTGCTCCGGCTCTGGCACTGCCAGGCAAGGGATCCATCCAGGAGTGGGGACACAGATTATGGAATCCTGGAATTGTTTGGGCTGGGAGGGACCTTAAAATCATCCCCATTCCAGTGCCACCATGGGTCCCACACTTTCCATAGACCAGGTGGCTCCAGCCTGGCCTTGGGCACTGCCAGGGATCCAGGGGCAGCCACAGCTGCTCTGGGAATTCCATCCCAGCCCCTCTCCCAATATTTCTTCCCAAAATCCCATCCAGACCTGCCCATGGAATCCTGGAATGGTTTGGGTTGGAGGAGACCCCAAAGCCCATCCAGCCCCACCATGGGTCCCACAGCTCCCACTGTCCCAGGGTGCTCCAACCTGGCCTTGGGCACTTCCAGGGATCCAGGGGCAGCCACAGCAAATCTGGGAATTCCATCCCAGGGAGGAATTCCATCCCAATGTCCCTCTGGCAGTGTAACACCACTGTCCATATAAAAAGTCCTTCTCCCTCCCTTTTATCACTCTAGGACAGGCTCTACGATCCCCCTGGAGCATCTCCTGCTCCCACAGCTCTCCCAGCCTGGCAGCGCTGCCCCAGAGGGACCTGGACGTGCTGCAGGGAGCTGGGAGCCCTCAGGGCTTTCTCCTGTGGGCTGATCCCAGGGGGGTTGAGGCCGGGTTGGGATTTCTGGTGATTGAGGCTGGGTTGGGATTTCTGGCGATTGAGGCCGCGTTGGGATTTCTGGTGATGCTGCACGACCGCGATGCTCAGCTGCCGCTCTTTGCTCCCGTTTCTGCTGCAGGTCCCTCACCACATGAAGACCTTACCCTACTACAGCTACGACCAGCCCGTGATCGGCTACTGCCAGGCCCACAAGCCCCTCCACGTCAACAAGGGCTACGAGACGGTGTCCAGGGAGCCGGCGGAGGCCTCCACGCTGGACCTGGGCCGCGAGCACAGCTTCATCGCCACCATCGCGCGCTCCGCCGCCCCCGCCATCTACATCGAGAGAATACCCAACTAACGCCGGCCAACCGCCTCTTGGGGACAGCTCTGGGAGGGACCTTTGGTCCTGCAGGAGAACCAGGCAAGGCGTTCCAACGCCGCCGTTCCAGCGGGAAACGCTCCCCGAGGGCAGGGGGGGCGGCGGCGCGGCCGCGGAGCTCGCGGAACCCGCGGAACTCGTGGAGAAACTTCAGGATCTTTCCCTTTGCTTTAAACTTTCCAACAAATTCCTCGGTGTAAATATTAAAGAGATTGAGAGAGAGAGAGAGAGAGAGAGATTGTCGAGTTCTTATTAAAAAGAACGACAGCGACGTCGGCAGCGGCAAGAAATAGATTTCACTCTAGCTACATAAAGGGATGGATTAAGAGTTTTGTTTGTATATTTGATTTTTCTACATTGCACGGTTCCAGGGAAGGAGAACCACAGGTAAAAATAAATGGGGTGGGGAGGGCGAGGCTCTGGGGAGGGTCAGCCATGTTCCCTTATTAAGTGTTTATTACAAAGATCCGTTGACTATTTTTGTTCTTTTTAAACCAACAAAAGATAGCTCTATATTTTCTTTTTTTCCTTTTGGGGGTTGGTAATTTTTTTTGGGGTTGTTTTTAAAGTGGTTGAGCATTAATATTTCAACCTTCAGACATGGGCATTAAAGCTTATGTTGAACCAAAAGGACCTTGGCAATTGATGCAGCAGAAACAAAGAAACTCGGGTGCATGTACATTTAAGACACAGGCTGTACACTATGGAGGGGGGCTTTTGATTTTTTTTTATCTTCATTGTGCTTCATTGTTGACACTCTAATTCCTTTTTGGGCTCTAAAAAAAAAAAAAAACAAAAAGGGGGAAATACTGCAACGGAGTCACAACTCAGATTTCCAGGCCAGTGGTGCTTGTTAAACAAAATTCATGGACGTTTGGGAGCCAAAATGGAAGTGAAGTGCTTGAAACGGATCAGAAGGAGAATCTTTTAAAGAGCATTTAGTGCAACTCACTGGCTGACACAATTTCTAAAACACAGCAGAATGTGTAACGTTGTTTTTTTGGTTTGGGTTTTGGTTTTGTTTTTTTATTAATTATTATGATCAGTTAGTTTTTGTGTAGTTTTTATCAATAAAATGACAACAACAAACAAACAAACAAAAAAAAAAAAAGAAGTGGTGGAAAAAAAAAATAAACATATTATTTTGTGGTTGGGACACCACAGCCACGGTACTGTTTGAATGATTTCTCTGGGTGTGTGACACGGGGACAACGCTGGGTCCTGTTCCTCCCCTCTTGGAAGGAAATCAGGGAATTGTTCCGAATTTAAACAAACCTGAGTCTGAAGAAGCTCAATTTATTTGGTTTCTCTAAAAAAAGAGGTGGTTTGGGGGCTGGGGGAGGGGAAGAGAGGGAAAACAACCTTTTATTTTAAACTTAAAATTGGGGTTTTAATAAGAAGGGAGGTTTTTCATCTGCAAAATTGAGCTGGAGCTAAACCAGCTCGGATTAGAATACGGGATGAGTTTTTATCTGGAGGGGGAGTAACACATGGACAAAGTTCAGGACAGAATGAATTTGGTGATTATTTCAGGTATTTATTTGGGTGTGTTATGCAAAATCTTGGCCACGAGGCTCAATGGATTCCTGCAAGTGCTGAGTGCTGTCTCACAGACAATATTCTATTGTCTCCTGTGTTTCTCACCTGGAAAACTGATTTATTTTCCCCTGGAAGGCAAGGAAGGATGGGGATGGATGTGCTGGGCTAGGCAGGGAAACGTGGACGCACAGAATGAACCTGAAGCACGGAAGGTGTAATGCATTTAGAATTGAGTGCTGGGCAGGAAACGAAAAGAAAATGGAGTGAAAACGCAGGTGAGGAGTTTCCAGATGAGATCTCCTGAGATCTGTCAGCCTTGGCAGTGCCGTGGACGGAGGGGAAAAGCTGCTCCGAGCAGGAGTTTAAAACACTGGCCCAGGCAGCTGGAAATGAAAGAGCTCCCACCCATTCCTGCCAGCTCCAGGTCAGCAGGAGGACGCATTCCAAAAAATACCCAGAGTGGAACAACATTCCCGTGCTCCTGAAGGATGAGAATGGAATTATTTTTTATTTTAAAGGACCATTAACGGCCATTTAATAATCCTGGCGTCATTTTTTGAGAGGATCACTCTGCATCTGCCAGGACTGGGGAAGGAAATGTCACCCAGAAATATTTCTTGTCTTGGTGTGTTTTTTTTTCCTTAGCCCCCCACCTGCTGGGCATGTGGATATTGGAGAATATATTGTTTATTTTTTTTTAATTTCATTTATAATCGTCTTGAATGCAACTTCCCCCTGTGCTCTGGGAAAAGCTACTGAAAGAGAAGGTAAAATTAAACAAACTCCCCCTTCTTTATTTCCTTATTTCAAAATAACCTAATTTTAGCATTGATTTGGAGGATGTTTAGAACTGACATTAGATTACAGATTTTCTTGGCAATTAGTGGGAATTGTGGGAACAAAATAAACTCCTGTGGGCACAATCTCTGGGTAAATTCATGGTTTTCTGCCTGAAATGTTGCTGGGTTTCCTCTGTTTATCCCCTGATGCCAGTCTGGATAAAAAACCCATAACTTCTGTTTGTATCCTTAAAAAAAAAAGGAGAAAATGCTCCAAGAATGAGTTGATGGCATGAAGTTAAACCTTCCTCAAGTTAATGGTCTGGAAGAGCCAAAAAATTTGGATCGCTTTGGATCAAAGCAGAAGATACTGGGCTGAGCTCAAGTGAACAGAACAAAAGGACTCTTTACAAGGTGAAGTGGGGCTCCAGATTTGGCAAAAATCAAAATTTTAATTCTCCCGCCTGCAATAAAAGCCAAATAAATGTATATAAAATTTATAAAAATTTATATAAAAAATGTATAAATTTATATAAAATTTATAAAAATTTATATAAAATTTGCTCTCCAGCCATAATGCCAAAAGCCAAGATCAATGTGTTGATCCCTAGCCTTTTGTTATGAGCTTTTATATTTTTTTGTGCTCTTTTTGAAGTCTCAGTTCCTGCGTTCACGTGGTTCTGTTGCACCTCCAGCTCCAGACCGTGTCCAAACTCTCTTTAGGCCAGGCCTTTCTGCTCCTCTTCGCACAGCTCTGGTGAGGGAAGCGCCTGCTCTGCAAGGGAGAGTGGAGGAACCCCACAGCTTTCCAGGTAAGACCCAAAAAATTATAAATTTAAACATTGGTGGCGCTCCCAGGGATTCCTCTCCCAAAAAAAACGAGCATTAATGAAGGGACCTTGTTAATGAATGGTGGCATCTTGGACCCCTCCAGAGGAGCTGCTGAGCTTCCAACCAAAGCTGTGAACTTCGTGCTCTGCAAAAAAAACCCCAACAACTGACGGGTCTAAACAACAGATTCTCCAAGATTTGGGGGAAAATCAGATGCTGCTTTTCTCCCTGGTTCATGCTCACCTTGCGAATTTCCATGGGGAGCTGAAATTCCCCTGTCCTGGGAATGCTGGGGTGGGATCTGTGTCCCACAGAAGTCCCAGCACTTCTCCTGCTCCCTGTTATTTTTCCAAGGCCGGCAATATTTTGCTGTGAGATTTTAAAAAAAAATCTTTTTGGAATGAGCTGCCCTTTTCTGTAATGAATTGCAAGTGTTCCCAAGATTGATAAACACAATTTCATCCTGACTCCCCACTGGAAAAAGTCCCTGAAGGAATTTGGCACGATGGCCATGGCAAATCTAGTGCTTTTATAGATATTTTCAAGCTGCATGAAGATTTAAGGCTCTAATGTAGTGTGTGTTGAAAGTTATTAATTTTTAGGTGGCTTTGGCTCCTTTAAATGTCACTCGTCACTTTTTTAAAGCTGTAGAAAGGAAGGAGGGGGTTGGTGGGGCTGTGAGTCCATCAAGCTGGGACCTTGCCTTAAATTAAGAAAAATAAATTACCTGTCTGATGTTAAGGCCTCCCTCATAAGGGTGAGAGCAATAAAGAAGGCTCAGACTGACTTGGAGTTTGGGTTTGTTGGAGGGTAGGAATAAAAAACCTTCCTTGATCCCCAGAAAATGGAGGAAAGCAAATTACAGGGAGACACCACCCACTCCTCAGGGCAAGAGCAGGAAATGTTCTGATCCCCAGAGATGTTGCTCATCACTGAGAAGATGAGGTTTGATAATCTTAATTTTTAAAAGCGTCATTACCAGTACGATAAAGAATAAATTAAAAATAAGAATAAATCTGCCCCTTTTGGAGGAGAAGCTGTGGCTGGCCCATCCCTGGAAGTGCCCAAGGCCAGGTTGGGTAAGGTTTGGAGCAACTTGGGACAGTGGCAGGTGTCCCTGCAGGGTGCTGGAAATGGATTTTTGAGGTCCCTTCCCACCCGAATCATTCCATGATTGTCTGATTAAAAACCATTCCACGATTCTCTGATAGAAACTCCCCAACCTGACCCCATTCTGTAAGAGTGAAGCAGAAAAAAAAATACAGGTTGGATATCAGGCAGTTGGTGAGATCCCATCCTATAGGCAGGATATTAGGAAAAACCTAATCAGGGTATTAGGGGAAAATATTGGTTGGATATTAGGAAAAGGTTTCTTACAGAAAGGGTGACAAAGTTCTGGAATGTTCTGCCCGGGGAGGTGGTGGGGTCACCATCCCTGGGTGTGTTTAACAAAGCTGGTGCCAGGGTTTAGTTGAGGTGTTGGGGCTGGGTTGGACTCCATGATCTCGAAGGTCTCTTCCAACCCAGTGGCCCTGTGAATCCAGTGCCAAAAATGGGATTCGTTTTCATGCCAAAAAAAAGCCTTTTTCCTTCTTCTCCCCGCTTTTTTCCCCTTTGGTGCCATGGTTTATTTGAGGTGTTGGGGTGGGGCTGGGTTGGACTGGATGATCTTGAAGGTGTCTCCCAACCCAGTCATTCTGTGATTTTATCTGATTCTGTGAATTCTCTGAATTCTCTGAATTCAGTGCCAAGAACAGGATTAATTTCCATGCCAAAAAAAAAGCCTTTTTCCTTCTTCTCCCCCCTTTTTTCCCCCTTGGGTGCCACAGTTTAGTTGAGGTCATGTTGGACATGATCTTGAAGGTCTCTTCCAACCTGGTGATTCTGCGATTAAACCCAGCTCTTTGCAAGCTCGCTCTCAGCTTTTGGTGCGAGCAAGACAAAAATCAGTGACAAAGTCAAACCAGGCCTCTGTGCCCGCCCCCCGCTCCCTCCCCTGCTACCCCCCAGTGATATTTTGTGTATTAAAAAGGCAGAGGAAAATCAAGTTGATAAGGCACAAACTGCAGCAGCTCGTGACTTCCAATCAGCTCCTCGGGCTCCCCAGTGCTCTGGAGGGCTCTCGTTGCTAAAAGGGTGTGCTCAGAACAGCAGGATCCAGGGATCTTGAGAGCCTGATGAGGGAGGGAAAAGAAAGCATTTTCCTCCCAAATCCTCCTGGGATTTAGGGTTGAAAGAGAGGGCAGGTTGGAAAATACGGTGATGTCGGGGTCCTGCTGGGATGGAAAATGTGGTCACAATAATTTAGAGGAAAATACATCATAAAATCTTGTCATAAAATCCTAGAAGGGCCTGGGTTAGAAAAATCCCTTTTAAATTCCTCGTGTTGGACATAGGGAGCAACACTCCAATAAACTGTTGATGATATTCAAGTTGTAATTTATAAACAGTCTCCTCAAACATTGTGGTATTTGCAATGTATTTATATCATATTATGTAAGATAAATGGCTGGCAAACATTCATAAAGTATTTATTGGACATGCCACTGTTTGTTCAATGATTTATAAATCAATGCTGGGAAAGGGGAAGTGGTGGCAGAGTTTCAGATAAATTCGTTGCAAAATATTTGCTGTGCATCAATAATTCTGATATTAATTAGTTTAGGCCTTATCTGCAAGTGCCTTGGGAATGATTTGCAGTTCACCTTCTCTCCAGTCCCAGGCTCAAGGGGCTGGAATTCTTGCTTGGGCTGGAATTCCTGCTCAGGTTGGGGCCAGGCCTGGGTGTTCACAGTCCTGGTTCTGTCCAGAGCTGCATCTGTTCCTGGTTTGTGCATGTCTTGGTTTGAAAAGCCAGGTGTCTGCTGAGGAAGGCAGGAACCTCCCCTGAAATGGAAAATATGAACCCCCTCCCCCTGAATTATTGTTATTTTGAAATTAAGGGGCTCTCAGGCAAAGATACGGGAGCAGGAATAACAGCTGGAAAATTAAAAATACAAATGCAGTAGTACAAAAAAAAGAAAAGAAACCACTGAGAGAGTGAGAAGAGGAGCTGTCCCCCCCCTGTGGGTCAGGGGGTGGCACAGCCCCATCCCATGGGGGCTCAGCCCTCCTGCAGTGCCAGCTGTGGCTCTGCTGGAGCAGGGATCCTGCACAAGGGGGGAGTTTTCCTCTGCAGCTCCAGGGCTGCTGGAGATGGGCCTGGGCTCCCTCTGGCCATGCAGGGCAGCAGAAGCTGCTCCTCTGGCAATGCACTGGGCAAAGGCTGCTGTGCTGTCCCAAACCTCAGATTGGATCCAGGTAGGAATGCTTGAAAACTCAGATTGTATCTGGGTAGGAACGTTTGAAACCTCCGATTGTACCCAGGTAGGAATGTTTGAAATCTCTGATTGTATCTGGGTAGGAATCCTTAAAATCTTAGATTGTATCCGGGTAGGAATGTTTGAAACCTCAGATTGTATCCAGGTAGGAATGTTTGAAAACTCAGATTGTATCCAGGTAGGAATCCTTGAAATCTTAGATTGTATCTGGGTAGGAATGTTTGAAAGCTCAGACTGTATCCGGGCAGGAATGTTTGAAATCCCAAATTGTATCCGGGTAGGAATGTTTGAAACCTCAGATTGTACCCAGGTAGGAATGCTTGGCTCCTCCCCCTGGGCGGAGCATCTCCCAATGGGATGATGGAATTTTATCAGCGGTGCAGGGACACTCAAGGATCCATTAACAGAAGATAATTAATAATTAATGGCCCATGAACAGCAGAGATCTCCAGGAGGGAGGATTGGGTGTGGGAGAAATAAACAAAACTGCCTAAAGAACAGAAGAGAACTGCCCCACCTCTGACAGATGGGAATAGAATACAAACCCCAGCCTAAAACGAGCAATTTCCCAGTTTATTGCCCCAAATTCCCTGCAGGTGCTCCCCGCTGGTGAATCCAGCTGCAAATGGACTGGGGAAAGGCCAGGAATGGGAAGGAGCAGCTGCTTGAGGGGAAGGTAGAAAACAGCAGCTCCAAAAACTGCCAGAATTAGTTAAATCTCCATCCTCAGCCTCAACACCCACATCTGCCTTCCCGCCCTGGGAATTTGAGGCAGAAATGTGAAGTTGTGGTGCTTTGCTGCCCTTTTGTGCCTGATCCCAGCATGGAAAATGCAGCTGACATAAACTGGGAGTGTCCAAATGATTTGTAAGTATCCAGGCTAATGAACGAGTTAGAGCTCTGTCAATATTTGCAGCCAGGGCTGTGGAATTAGCGTGGGTAATGCATGCAGGAGATGTAATTTTCAATTTACTTACCAATGTAAACATTCATTTGAAGCCGAAGGTGAGCCTGGTTTACAGAACTTCGCTTGCTGGGAAAGCAGGGAAATTCATAATTTACATTTTTCAAGGGAGGGCTGCTCACAGGTACGCAAATCAGGAATATTTTGGTGTTGTTTTTGCTGTGCAAAAATTCAGTTCTTTCCCAAACACCAAATCAGATTCTTGCATCCATGGAAGATGAGTTGATGTGTTATTCCAAGTATATTTTTTCATATATATTGTGTGTTTTTTCAAGTATATTGTGTGGTTTTTTCCCCGAGAACAAGAAGTCATTCCCCAAAACAAATCTTTTTGTCTCTCTCTCTCTCTCTGGTTTTCCCTGTTATTGTTGAGCAGATCATAATCTCATCCATAATGGATGTGGGACTGAAAAATTCCAGGGAGTTCGCATTTACCAGCGTTGCCAAGGGAAGGAATTCTCTCCCGAAGATCCAGCTTTAATATAAAAGAAGAATAGCTGATATTACCATGTTCAGATCCAAAAACTGATAATGGGGCCCTGCTGATGCTTAATATCAGCTGGATTCCATGGGCCTTGTGCTGGGATCAGTTTTTGAAGGTTGGATTTGTGGTTCTGTGATGAGCTGGAATAATTAAATCCATTAAAAAAAACCAAATGTCCTGCCTTGGAACTGCGTGTCAGGAAAATGCCTCTCCGACAGATTTCTTTTCAATTGTAATCAAATTGAGGGAATTTGGTATTTTTGGGGTATGATTAAAATGTAACTGAACGTGGCAGAGGAGCTCGGTTTATCCCGGAGTTTCTGATGCAGCAGAGCACAAAGGTTTGTTCACAGCTGCTTAAATCAACAATTTCACTTTACATCTCCGTTAACATCCTCCCAGGGAAAGGAAACAATTGATCCCATCCAAACTTGGTTTTGTTTGACACCACTCTTTGAATTGTTTCAGGTCAGGCCTAGCAGGAGGAGGTGAATTTTCTCCTTGGTGCTTGCTGAGCTCCCCATGGCTGTTTTTTTTTTTTATGGAAATAACTGGAATTCTGGTGTTCTGCTGCATCTCAGCCCTGCTGGATTTTTTACTCCAGGCCATTGCACCAAAATCTTCTGGAAGTTTCTCCCCCAGCCTCTCCGGGCGGGTGGAATGGAGACAGCAAAAATCAATCCCAACAGAAAAAATGTAATCTTAATTAACTCAATGGAAAAATAAAACATCATTACAATGAAAATAACAACATGATAAATTTACTGGAGAAACTAAAAAGGGTATAAAGAGCACATTATGAGGTTTTAGGAGATTCGGGTTTGCTTGAAACAACTTGTGGCTTCATCAAAAACAAAGCAATCGTGGTCTCTTTTGTCCATATTAGTCTAAAACTGTCTTTTTCCACTACATATGTAATGATTTTGTTCTGGTTTTTTTTTTTTTTTTTTTTTAATTTTGGGGATTTTTGGAATTTTGGAGGGTTTTTAGGATTTTTTTTTTTTTTTGTTCTGTTTTTTGGAATCGATGGAGTGGGAGCAGCAGGAGGAATGGGGTGAAGGCTCTGGCATCTGTGGGGGAAATATGGGCCAAAAAAACCCCACAGAGACAGGGGAAGGAGGGAAAAAACCTCAATTTTGAGAGTTTGGCATTAAGTAACTTTAATTTTGAGAGTCTGGCATTAAGTGGGTGAGGAGGAGAGCAGGAGAATCGGGGGACAAAACCCATGCGGGGACCAGGAGGGAAATAATCTTAATTTTGAGAGTTTAGCATTAAGTAACTTTAATTTTGGGAGTCTGGCATTAAGTGGGTGAGGAGGAGAGCAGGAGAGCTGGGGGACAAAGTCCATGCAGGGACCAGGAGGGAAATAATCCTAATTTTGAGAGTTTGGCATTAAGTAACTTTAATTTTGAGAGTTTGGCATTAAGTGGGTGAGAAGGAGAACAGGAGAATTGGGGGACAAAGCCCATGCAGGGACCAGGAGGGAAATAATCTTAATTTTGAGTTTGGCATTAAGTAACTTTAATTTTGAGAGTTTGGCATTAAGTAACTTTAATTTTGGGAGTCTGGCATTAAGTGGGCAAGGAGGAGAGCAAGAGAGCTGGGGGACAAAACCCATGCAGGGACCAGGAGGAAAATAATCTTAATTTTGAGTTTGGCATTAAGTAATCTTAATTTTGAGAGTCTGGCATTAAGTGGGTGAGAAGGAGAACAGGAGAATCGGGGGACAAAGCCCATGCAGGGACCAGGAGGGAAATAATCCTAATTTTGAGAGTTTGGCATTAAGTAACTTTAATTTTGGGAGTTTGTCATTAAGTGGGTGAGGGGGAGAGAAGGAGAATTGAGGGACAAAGCCCATGCAGGGACCAGGAGGGAAATAATCTTAATTTTGAGTTTGTCATTAAGTGGGTGAGGAGGAGAGCATGAGAATTGAGGGACAAAGCCCAAGTCCAAAGCTCATTAATAATCTTAATTTTGAGAGTTTGGCATTAAGTGGGTGAGGGGGAGGGCAGGCTCCTGGTGCTGGTGACAGCAGGAGAGCCTGGGGACAAAGCCCGTGCAGGGACCAGCTGTGCACAGAGGCTCTCGAGGAGGCAGAGAGGCGTCCCTGGAACATCTGTGCAGCACAGAAAGCGCGGGGGGAAGGAGCTGCCAGGGAATCCAGGCTCAGGGACAAACAACTGCTCCTGTCTGAGCCCTTTCTGTGAGCATTTCCCAGCGGTGAGGAAGCGGGGAAAGGGGATGAGCGCCAGGTGGGAGAACTTCTGGCGTGTGAACAGCACCAGTCGCTTGTCTTTAGAGTTTCAGAAGTTTAATAGTGATTAAATGGTTGTTAAAATAGTGATATAATTAGAGTGATTATTTGGGCAATTAGGATTTAGGACAAATTAGGATTTTGGGAAAAATTTGGTCAACTAGGATTTTGGACAAAATGAGACAATAAAAACAAAGAGTTAAGGACAGCCCAGGAAAGGAATAGAAAGGAATGATAATAAAATCATGTGACTGACCAGAGAGTCTGAAACAGCTGGACTGTGATTGGCCATTAATTAGAAACAACCAACATGGACCAATCACAGATCCACCTGTTGCATTCCACAGCATTAGATAATTATTGTCATTATTACATTTCATTTCTGAGGCCTCTCAGCTTCCCAGGAGAAAAAAATCCTAAGGAAAGGATTTTTCATTAAATATGTCCATGAGAGTCACCCTCCAATTCTCACCTGTGCAGGTGCCAGGTGTGTGGTGTTGACAGAGCAGGAGCAGGAGCAGATTCCATGGAAAAACCCTGAGGATGGAGCTGGGGTGGGTGGAGGAGGGAAGGGAAGGGAAGGGAAGGGAAGGGAAGGAAAGGAAAGGAAAGGAAAGGAAAGGAAAGGAAAGGAAAGGAAAGGAAAGGAAAGGAAAGGAAAGGAAAGGAAAGGAAAGGAAAGGAAAGGAAAGGAAAGGAAAGGAAAGGAAAGGAAAGGAAAGGAAAGGAAAGGAAAGGAAAGGAAAGGAAAGGAAAGGAAAGGGAAAGGGAAAGGAAAGGGAAAGGGAAAGGAAAGGGAAAGGAAAGGGAAAGGGAAAGGAAAGGGAAAGGGAAAGGAAAGGGAAAGGGAAAGGAAAGGGAAAGGGAAAGGAAAGGGAAAGGGAAAGGAAAGGGAAAGGGAAAGGAAAGGGAAAGGGAAAGGAAAGGAAAAGGAAAGCTGTGCCTGTCAGATCCCCACCACGGTGTTTGATTTCTCCCGGGGGCTCACAGTGATTTCCTCCATTTGCTGCGCTGGATGAGTCAGGAATGCAGAGCCCTGAGCTCTGCAGTGCCCGTGCTCTGCCCTGCATCAGCTGCTCCCTGCTCAGCTCCCTCCCCACCAACTCTGAATTCACATTGTCAGGAAAATTCATCCACAAACACCAGAGGTTCTTGTCCAAAAGGGAGACAGAGGAGCCCTTTTACTTTATTCCAATCAAGGCAGAGGCCATGGGGCATCCCCTGGGGTCTCTCCAATTTTTGGAGGACACAGCCTCCCTTTTTATCCCAATTCCCAGCCACATTTCCCTTCTCTCTTCCCCCATTTCTGAGGTACTTGAGAGGTTCAGACCTCTCGATTCGCCTGATACCGAAGATTTCCCTCTACTGTAAACCCCTCCCTTTTAATGTTTAATTCTTGTTAGGAAAATTAATCCACAAACACCAGAGGTTTATGTCCAAATAGGAGCCAGAGGAATCCTTTTACTTCATTCCAATAAAGGGAGAGGCCCCTGGGGTCTCTCAAATTTTTGGAGGACGCAGGGAGGGGATTCTGCTCTTTTCTGGCTCCTGGAGAAGTTTTGAAGATTCCCCAGCACTTCAGAGAGAAAACTTCGCTGTTTTCATCCTGTTCTAATCACATGGGCAGGAGGGGAATAAGAAATGAGCTCTTTCAGATCCGTCAATTTTCAGAAGCTCTCAAGCCACTCTGGTTTAATTTTGGTTCTGAGCTGTTCCGCTATGGCTGCAGGGAGGAGGCCGCCCCTGAGGACCCTCGGGATGTGCCAAAGTGCTTTAGGATCACTTTGGGCACTCAGAGCTGTGTGAGTAATAAAACATCTGCTCCAGGAGGGCCCTTGCCCACCCTTGGCAGGGGAACCTGGCAAGGAGCTCCTCCACAGCTTTGCTGCTCCTTCCCTTCTGTGGGAATCCATAAAATCAGAGGGTTTGGGAAAGCTGCAAAAGGCCTCAGAGGCAGCAGAACTGGGATTGGAGCTGAGCAGCAGCCATGAGATTGGGCAGCAGAAAAATTATCTAAAAAGTAGAAAAGCAAGGACAAATAGAACAATGGTCTGTGTATTAACCCTTGTCTGGAATAACTCCCTAAGCTACAGAAAAGTTTATCTAGAGAGATATTAGGGAGTTCTAAGCTCAATAATGGAGCTCTGAGCATTGTGGTTTAAGGCTCACAAGCAGGGATTGTATTTGAAATAAGCAAGCATTGTTTAACCAAAGGTACCTGTGCTTATAGTGGTTGGATATAACCACTGTCAATATAGAATATATACTATATTCTATATCTGAATAGAATATATACTATATTCTATTCAGATATAAATACTGTCAATGTGCTTTTGCTTTGTGGGATTGGTCAAAACACTCATAAAGTGAGTTGTGACATTGAGTTCTTGGTCTGCTGCCTGGGATGTGAGCTGCTGGCATCTCCCCATTGTCATCACCATGGAATGAGGCTGATGCTGGAAAATCAAACAGCTCAAGGCACGTTCCAGCAGTCCTGTCCTGTTGGTGGTTTGTGCACAGCCCCTGGCCAGCGTCACCATCCCTCTGCCTCCTTCAGGAACCCTCTCCATCTTTTCCTTTCCATCTCTCCTCTGATTTTTTTTCCCTTTCCTTCCCAGCAAGCCTCTTAAGTTAAGGCACCACAAGATGCAACATGACATAATCAACACAGAAACTTTCCCAGTTTGCCAAGGCTCGAGATATTTTTTTTTCTCTTTTTTCTTTTTTTTTTTCTTTTTTTTCTTTTTTTTTTTTTTGAAGTGTCTTGCTATCTGTCAGCATGTGCTAATTGAGCCTACACACCCATATGGCACCTGCTCCCTGGAGGGAAGCATTTCCATAGCCCTGGAGAGCACAAGGAGCGCTTTGGGAGGGAAGCATTTGCCTGGGAATGTTGAATTCCTGGAAAACAAAGTGGGGATGGTACCCACAGGGCTCAGCTGGAGCCTTTGGTGTCATTGCTGGGCTGCTGAGCACGCTGACACTGGGTGAGTTGTGCTAGGCTTGGCTTAAATTTAGAACTGTGGGAGGTTTTGGTTCTGAGTGAGGAGGGGGAGAAAAATGATGTTGGGGGTGAGGGGGTGTGGATTTAAACCATCATTCCAGGGCTTTGGGATTTCTGGGGTGTGCAGGGGTTAAACAGCTCAGTTCTGTACCCAACGTGGCTTTTTAGGAATGTTGGGGGCACAACCAGGAGGATTGGACTCTGAAATCAGTGGGGCTGCTCTCAAAAGGAGAGAGAGGCCGAAGGTTTGGGATCAGCGGGGTGGGCACGAGGCTCATCTGCACCTCCTGAAATCTCTGGTCAGCCCCACAAGTGCAAGAGCAGCACCCAAAGAAGAGGAACTGGGCTGTTTCTGGTAAAAAAACAACCCTGGAGTTCAGGGTGGAGTTGCTGTGCCACAGCCTGTGGTGCTGCATCAACCAAAACTCCAGGGCTTTGGGATTTCTGGGGTGTGCAGGGGTTAAACAGCTCCGTTCTCTACCCAGAGCCTTCAGACCTGGAGTTTTGGGAATGTTGAAGAAGATTTGACTCTGAAATCAGTGGGGCTGCTCTCGAAAGGAGAGATAAGCCTGGGCCTAGGCCTTTTCTCATTCCTTTTGCTGTCCTGAGCGTTCCCTGGTGCTCACTGAGCGGCGCAGGAATTACAAACAGGAATTGCTGCGCTTTGGGTGGATCAAATGTGCCGCCCATCCCCTCCCATCCCTCAGGGCTGTTGTGCCCTGCAGAAATGGCACCGATTAAATTCCCTGTGGCTCTGTGCTTGTGTTTGATGCTGTGCCTGGACAGAGGAGGGATTTTCCCCCTCCCCAAAAAAAAAAAATCCCGGGGTTTTGTTGGTTAAGCACGATGGAATTTGCTGTTTTCGTTGAAACCCCCACATCTGTCTGAGCTTTGATGTTTGACCACGGCCTAAAAACACCTGCAACAAGCAGGTGGAATAAAATCCCACAGAGCAGAGCTCTGTGACCAACCTGAGAGCAGCCAAAGCCACACAGGCTGAGGCTTGATAAAGTGATTTTAGGATCACTCCAAATCCATTCAGCTCCCCCATGTCCCTTTCTGGTTTTTTGCCTGCCCGCTGTCTCTGAGGGCGAGCTCTGCACTTGTAGCTCTTGTTCAAAATGAATTCAGGGTGGTTTCCAGTGCCTCATGACTGTTCTTGAGTGCTTGGTTGGGATTTTTAGGCAAGGCTCCCTACAGAAACCGGGGCTTGATGGGATCCAGTATTTTTGCGCAAGCAGAGAGCAAAAAACACGGCTGATAAGAAATCCCAGCACATTCGTGTGTGGAAGAGAGGCTGATAACATTCACCCACCTCCCTGCAGTGGATTGTCACAAGAATTGTCATCTGAGGATCTCTTGATCCTCGTGGTGCAGAGCTGAGGGGCTTTGTCACTGCTGTGACACCAACGTGAGCGCCCCGAGGGGAGCGTGGAACATCCACGTGCACATTTGGGGTTGGGACAAACATTTATGGGGTTGGGACAAACATTTATGGGGTTGGGACAAACATTTATGGGGTTGGGACCAAACATTTATGGGGTTGGGACAAACATTTATGGGGTTGGGACAAACATTTATGGGGTTGGGACCAACATTTATGGGGTTGGGACTGTTAGGAAACTTAATCCACAAACACCAGAGGTTCATGTCCAAAAAGGAGACAGAGGAGTCATTTTTGACTTTATTCCAATACAGGCAGAGGCCATGGGGCATCCCCTGGGGTCTCTCAGATTTTTGGAGGATGCAGCCTCCCTTTTTATCCCAATTTCCAGCCACATTTCCCTTCTCTCTTTCCCCATTTCTGAGGTACTTGAGAGGTTCAGACTTCCCAGAACACCTGATCCCAAAGATTCCCCTCTAATGTGTAACCCTCCCTTTTCATTTTTAATTCTCACAGAATTTAGGGGGTTTTTCTTCCCCATTGTTTCTTTCATCTTTCAATGTCTAATTTCATTTATGAACAACCCTAAAGTTTATTTCTAAAAGCAAATCTCTTTTCCCATTCATCAATCAGTGGAATCTTTCCCATTGTTTCTTTTCTCTCCCAGTGCTGGTTTTATCCCCCAGCAGACCCACAGCTTGTTTGGAAGCACAAATCCCCCGTTCCTCTCAGGACCAAACATTTTTGGGGTTGGACCAAACATTTGTTTCTCTCCAGGGCCTGCTCCTGCCAAAGGCATTGGAGCTGCCTCGTGGAGGGGATTTAGGGCACACAGGAATATTTGGGGCCAGTGATGCCTTGGGATTTTAGCTTTCCTATTTTCTGTTTATTTGTGATCCTGCAGTTCCTTAGTGCATAACTCTGAACCCCATACCCAGTGTGAGCTGCTGCTTTCCCAGTTCTGCTTTCAGCTGGTGAGCTGAGCATGCAATTCCTCAAATTCCCTCGGTGTGTGCATCCTGCAGGGGCTGCCCAGCCCGGAATTCCCTTTGGAGATGGAGATGGAGTGGAGATGGAGTGGATGGGAATTCCCATAGGAGCTGCCGCAGGTTTGTGGTGGGAATCCAGTGCCAAAAGGAGGGGCTGAGCCCTGCTGAGCCCTCAGGAGCCCTTCCTACCCCTGACAGGGCAGATCCCACTGTGGAAGGGCCACAGTTATTGGGATATGAGGCAGCTGGAGCACAGAGAGGGCAGGAAAATCAATAAATAAATAAAAAAAAAGAAAAGTTGGCTTTGCTGTCTGGAGTTTGTTTGGGAAGGGAAGCGCCGGTGACCAGATGTGTGTGGGAGCAGGGAGGAGGTGCCGTGGGCTTGCAGAGCTGGTGGCAAACGCGGAGTGGGCACGAATTGGATTAGAGCAGCTTGGAGGGCTCTGTGCAGCAGTGGGTGTCAGCCTGGCAGGGCTGCTCTGGGAATATCCCAGGATCTGGGATGGAGGCACCAGCACTGCAGTGCTGGGGAAAGTGGAACAGGAAAGCCTTATCAATGTGATTGCCTGGCAAAAGATTCGGAGAATGTGGAAACTGTGAGTGAGATTGAAATGAAAGCAGCTTTGAGATCCCTCAGTTACTGAACAGCTGGGAAACAATGGCGTGGCTGGGCTGAAGGTTAAATAAAAATAAAAGTTAACACCACGCCAAGAGCAGAGGCTGTGCCACAACCCGACCTGCTGGACAGACCTCAGCAGGACAGAGAGGGAATGGAATAGATGAGAGAAAATAAACAACAAGAGGGAGGAATGTGGGCATGTCCTCTCCTCCTCCTCCTCCTTCTCCTCCTTCTCCTGCTCCTTCTTTCTCCTTCTCCTTCTCCTTCTCCTTCTTTCTCCTTCTCCTTCTCCTTCTCCTTCTTTCTCCTTCTCCTTCTCCTTCTTCTCCTCCTCCTTCTTCCTCTCCTCCTCCTCCTTCTTTTTCTTCTTCATCTTCTTCTTCTCCTCCATCTTCTGCTGTGATGTTGGTGCCACTTTTGGATTGGTTTAGAGCAGAGACAGACTGTCTAACACAGGTGAAAGGTATTGGAAAATTATTGTAAATAAAGCACAGGCAGTTTTTAGTACAAAAAGCCAACATCACCCCAAGGGCAGGGACTGTGCCCCAACCCGACCTGCTGGACAGATCTCAGCAGGTCAGAGGAAGAATGGAATAGATAAGAGAAAAGAAACATGTTATTTTTAATAAATGTATTGAATATTTTAATAATTAATAGATAATTATATATAACATTATTATTATTATTATTATTATTATTATTATATAATTCATTATATATTATATATTGTATGTTATATATTATATATTATATATTATATATTATATATTATATATTATATATTATATATTATATATATTATAATTATATAAAAGTATAATTATATATTATAAATAATAATATTTAAAAATAAACATATCACCAAAATAGATTTTTAAAAAAATAAACCTTGAAAAGCAGAGCTGAGGAATCTCAACTTCTCCTTCGGCTGCAGGGCTGGGAGAAAAAAAAGAGATTTTTTTTTTTTTTTCTTTTTTTAATACCTCGGAGATCATCCCGAGCACAGAAAACCTGAGACATCCCAACCATCCCAGCCCTGTCAGTGCCTGTGCCTCAGCTCTGCTTACACAACAGCCTGCGAGGGGAGGGAGGGGATTTGCAGCAGGGAAATTTTTGTTTTTCCCCGCGTGGGTGGAAGGTGGCAGACAGGGATCCTCAGGTGGGGAAGGGGAAGGAGCGCCTGGGGCAGGGGGAATGCGCTAAACTGGGAGCCCGGGCCCCAGCCTGGCTATAAATTGCCGCCTTGCAGAGCGAATTTTGGCTCTTGCCGCGTTCCCACTTGTGATAAATCTCGCTGGGAGCTGGAGGTGTTTGGCCTCAGATGCCTCAGGATGTTCCCTGAGTCTTTCCCGGGGCTTTCAGAGGGAATTTTTCTGCCTCCTGTGCACACCCTGCGCATCCTCAGACATCCAGGGAGGTGTTTTCCTTTTCCCAACACAAAACCTGCTGGTGCCAAGGAAAATAGTTATTTTTCTCATAAAATTAGAAGCAAAATATTTGCTATTTTTCCTCATAAAAAGCAAAATATTTGCTTTATTTGCTATTTTTTTCTCAGAAAATAAAAAGCAAAATATTTTATTTATTTGCTTTTTTTTTATAAAAAGCAAAATATTTGCTTTATTTGCTATTTTTCCTCAGAAAATAAAAATAAAATATTTGTTTTATTTGCTATTTTTTCCTCATAAAAAGCAAAATATTTGCTTTATTTATTATTTTTCCTCATAAAAAGCAAAATATTTGCTTTATTTGCTATTTTTTCTCAGAAAATAAAAATAAAAATATTTGCTTTATTTGCTATTTTTTTCTCATTAAAAAAAACCCCAAAATATTTGCTTTTTTCTCATTGATTGGTTTAAATTCCTTACTTCTCCACACATTATAAAGTCCTTTGAGTAACCCAAGCAATGGAGATGGAAACCCCTGCAAGAGGCTGTGCACAAACTGATTTAATTATATATTTTATATTATATATTATATATTATATATTATATATTATATATTATATATTATATATTATATATTATAAATATTATATAATGTATATTATATAGTAACTATTATATATTATATATTACATATTATATATTATATACTATATATTATATATTATATTATACTGTATTATATTATACTATATCATATCATGTCATATATCATATATAGTATATTTTACATACTATATAATATATAATATTATATTATATATTATATAACTTACTCTTGTTTTCCCACCAGATTTAAAGGTGCAGAGCACACACAAACCCCACTCCTCCTCCCTGTGTATTTCCTGCACCTGCAGTCACTGGGCTGTGTGTGCTTGAGCTGGGCTCAGCTGCATTTTAAATCCCCCTTCTCCTCATAATCTTCAAGCTTTCCACAAGTGTGTCTAAAAAACAAAGCACCAAACTTCAACCCCTCCAAGAAATAACTCGGGAATTGCTGCACAGCTCAGAATCAATTTTTAGATGCCTTTAAAATCCCCCTAAAACTCATCCCTGTCCAATGTGTGGAACATGGGATTTGTAGGATTGGGGACCAGCCTTAGTTCAGTTTGATTTAAAGGCTGGAATTTTCAGGAAGGATCCTTTGGCCAAGTGGAATTCTGCACGCCTGCATTGTGGATGCAGAGCAACACCTTCCAAAACCACCTCTGAGTTTATTAAACTCTCACGTTTTGTCAAAGCCAAGGGGAATTCAGACAGTTTTGATTATTTGAGCCTTGAACTCTCCTGTGCAACATTCTCTTGTGTAAATATGGGCAAACATCACGTCCGTGGCTGTAGTTAGACACAAGTAAATTGAGTTCTGTGACTCTTTGACCCCCTGTAAGCTGAATTCTGACAGCCCCGTGTCACCTCCTCAGCTGCCTCTGTGGCTGCTGGGCCTCTCCTGTGTTTTTACAGCAATTTTGGGGCTGCTGCAGTTGGAAACGTTGCACCTGGCTGATTCCTATCAGCAGGCAGGTTAATCCTCAATTCCTGGAATCCTTACGGCTTCACTGCACCTCAGAGGGTGCAGAGAATGAAGGATCTGTTATTAAAACATGGACAGTTTCATGCCCCTCTCAGGCTCTTCCACCCCTTCCCCAAACCCTTTTGGGCTCCTTGAGGCTGATGCGGCAGCAATGCCCAAACGGAGCCCTTGGCACACGGGAAGCTAAAGCCAAGCTGTGGCTGCTGCTGCTGCAGATGGTTTCACTCTTGGACAGGGCTGGGAGAGAGCCGGGTTTGATCTCCCCTCCTGTGCTCAGCTTCTGTCAGAGCCCGGGCAGCAGAGGCAGCAGCAGATGGGGAGAGTGGTCTCCTGTTTATGAATGAATTCTTCTCCTGCATCCTCGTTTTCAGCATGGCTGGCCACACAGAGAAATACAATCCTCGCTCTGGCCAAGACAAAAGTTAAACCTCTAAGTAGGATCCTCGTGGAGAAAAACTGTGTTTATTTATGCTGTGGCACAGAATTTTCATCTCCCCTGCCGCCTCTTTCTTCCCTGTCGCAGGCATCTTTTATGGAAAATCCTTTCCTTGGGATTTTTCCTCCTGAGAAGCTGAAAGGCCTCAGGAACAAAATATAAGCAATGGTTATCTGCTGCTGTGGAATGCAACAGGAGGATCTGGGATTGGTCTCATGTGGTTGTTTCTAATTAATGGCCAATCACAGCCCAGCTGGCTCGGACACAGAGCCTGAGCCACAAACCTTTGTTATCATTCTTCCTTTTCTATTCTTAGCCAGCCTTCTGATGAGACCTTTTCTTCTTTTAGTACAGTTTTAATGTCATATATATCATAAAATAATAAATCAAGCCTTCTGAAACATGGAATCAGATCCTCGTCTCTTCCCCCATCCAAGAACCCCTGTGAACACCCTCACACTTCCCCTCCTGCTCTGGTATCTCACATTTTTCAAGCTGTCTGTGTCACACATCTGATCTCAGAGCTGTGCTGCAGATAGGAGCAGATTTCCACGCCAGGAATCAGTGCCTGGGGTTGCAATCCCTGCGTGTCAACCTGGGCTCCTTGTCACTTCCAGAGCAGCAGCGCTTGATCCTCCTCATCCAGGGCCTCGCTGAAGTTCCCAGGACCCAAGTGTCTGCCAGCATTAACGTTCCACAGAGCTGCTGCCACACAAAAAGGGGGGGAAAATGACCTCTTGCCTTCCCCCAGAACCCTGAAAAGAAGGGATTGCTCCCAGGGCTGTACCACCAGTCCCAACATGGCAAAGCTGTGCCTTGCTGGAGGAAATTAATTCATCTTGATGTGCAAGCCCTTCAGCAGCAGAGCTCCTCTCTCTCTCTCTCCCTCACTCTGCAACCTGCTCACGATTCTCAGGCTCTACAAGTCTGACCTGATTTCCAGCCCTGCTGCTGCTGGTTTGTGATGCAGCTGGAGCTTCACAGAGGTTTGAGGAGGGCCGTGCCTCCAGGGCTGTGTTCAGGCTCTGTAAATCCTGCCTGACCTTTTCCGAGCAGCGAAGGCCTCGGGTGCAGCCTGAAAGGAAGCACCAGGTGGAGAGCAGGGATGGAGGGAAACGAGGCCCGCACTTGGATTTTAGGTGTCTGGATGAATCATTTGCAGGTGTAAGGACAGGGAAGTGAATGAATAAGTTTGTTTTAGAAATGGGGATAATGCTCAGTCAGATTGAAGTCCACACAAGTAGCTGGTGAGTCACTCTGGGCACTCGGGATGCTTTTTGCTACATGGGGTTTTTTTGTTATTTACCTTTTTTTCCTGTATTTTTTTGGAGAAGACACAGCGACAGAAACATTTCCAAATGACATTCCTCCCTCAACCTTCATCCTGGAGCAGCTCCCCCAGCCTTGACAGGGTAGGATGAGCACAGACATCACGCAACTTCAGAAAAACAGGAGCTGAGGTGGAGGTTTATTCCTGGGGAGACTGATCTCCCAAAATCCAGAGTTCCTGCCGTCGCTCCCTCGTGCATCCATCAGCTTCTTAAGGAACCAAATTCCTCCTTTTTATATTTCATTTATATTCCTCATTTTTATATTTAATGCTCTGATTAGAGAGGAGCCACGTTCTTGGAGGACAGGGACAAAGGTGGAAGTGTCCCTGCCCATGGAATGGGGTGGAATGAGATGAGCTCCCAGGTCCCTCCAAATCCAATTTTGGAATTCCAGGAGACAGCAAAACTGTGGGGTTTGGATTTTCCTTGTGGTGTCCTTTGGTGCCGCCCTTGTTGCCCACACCATGGAAAAGGGGATAAGGATATAAGGACAGGGCAGTGAATTAATAAGTTTGTTTTAGAGATGGGGATAACGCTCAGTCAGACTGAATCCACAGAAGCAGTTGGTGAGTCACTCTGGGCACTCAGGATGATTTTTGCTACATCCCAACCCAGCATCTTTGGCTTCCTTCACAAGATCTGGTTTTTTTCTGTTTTGTTGGAGGTCGTGTTTATGGGTTGTGCTGACTTTCAGTCCCCGCTTTCACTATTTAAATGTCAAAGTTTTGCCTTTTCTTCAGGTCGTGGACTCCTAATTGAGTTGCAGTGGGTCTTGTACTAAAAGCAGCCACTTTCATCCTCCAATCTTCCTTTCCCCCACTCATCTTTGTGAGCACTAATTTCTATCTCAGGGAGGTTCCGTTTTTTTTTCTTGGACCTTTTCCTTAACCTCCTGACCTGCCTGACAAAACTGGGTGCTGTGCTGCTGTTCCAGGCACAATAAATGAAACGGGGCCAGGAGAGGGGAGCTTTTCCTCCCGCTTCAGCAGAGCCTTCAAAGCCACCCACACGAGGAGCTGTGACTGTCTGAGCTGGATGAAAAGGCCCAGAAAGGGGCCTTGAAGAGGCCACTACAGAGAGAGCCTGAAAGTTGAGGTTCTGAGGGCTCGGAAGTCGCCGCTTCAGAGGAGAGAGAGCACGACACGCCCATGGGTCGGGTTTTTTGTGGCTTTTGTGCTCCTCCTCAGCCTGATCCCAACAAACTGTGGAGAGCCACAACAAGGAGAACCTGGCTGACCTTGGAGGGCAGGAGAGGCACATGGAGGATGCAGTAATGAGGCTGACCCCGCTGTCAGATCCTTCTCACGGGCCACAGGTGGGACGAGCCCTCGGGGCCAGTGAGTAAGGACGGGGTGGCAGCAGAGCAAAGGTTGGGGAGGCTGTTGTGGCTTTGTGGGACTTCTTTTTGTCTTCATCCAAAGCTCACAGGGAGCTCAGAGCTCTTTGATACCACAGAGGATGAGTGCTGGATCTGAGCCACTTGTTGAAACACTTGGACAAATGATCTTTGACTCAACACAAGGCAGAAGTCACTTAAAGCTGCGTCAGGGCGGGATTTCAGGTCAAAAATAAAATCAGATAAAATCAGCAGCATCCTTGGGATGAATTGCAGTAGAATTCACCAGCTGCAGGACAGTGGTGTTAATCTAAGCCTGAATTATCTTGGAATTGCCTCCCTCAGCTTACTAAAAACAGTGGCCTCAAGCCACTCATGCATTTTCTATTCCCATGTGAGGAATCTTTATTATAACTGTGGGGTCTGTCTGGCCCCAGTTGCTTCCCTCCAGGGCAATGCAGCACTACCCCTCTCAGGAGGCCAAAACATCTCACCTAAAAACAGCTCCTGCAGCTGAAGTAAACCCCACTGAAGGGAGATTTTGCCCAACAGTCACAAAAGAACCACCCTGGCAGACTCATTGTTTTAAATTCTTTTCCTGGTGGCAGACACATCAGACCCCACTCTGTCTTGCAGAGGCACAAGGGCACCACAGTGTTCTCCCTCTGAGCCGCTTGTTGAAACTCTTGGACAAATCATCTTCACCTCAACACAAGGCAGAAGTCACTTAAAGCTGCATCAGGGTGGGATTTCAGATCAAAAATAAAATCAGCAGCATCCTCGGGATGAATTGCAGTAGAATTCACCAGTTGCAGGACTGTGGCGTTAATCTAAGCCTTAATTTTTTTTTTTGGCAATTCCAAAAATTAATTTTTTTCCTTAATTATCTCGGAATTGCCTCCAGCTGTTCACGGCAGCAGCGCCCAGAGGCCACAGTAGTGATGCCTTGAGGAGGGAGAAAAGGAGCAAAGTGGGAAGTGCTCGCTCCCTGGAATGGGTCACCTTGGCGTGGCTCATCTTTGCGGAGACACAGCTGCTCAGCATTCGCTTTGTATTTCATGTTTGTGCAGCCAGTTGTGATTTAGCTCAGCCCTGAGCTCCTCGCTGATGGGTTCCTTGAAGCTCGGGCCTGACCTTTAGAATTTTTTACGAGGCTGTCGCGTCCCGGCCACAACCCGGGGAGGGAACGCTGAGATCAGCCCCAGCACTTGACCGAGGATGGTGCCAGCAGAAAGGAATATTTCATGAAAACACTGCCCCCGACCCACCCCCTGCTAACAGGAGCTGTATTTTGTGGCAGAACTGCCACTAAAATGACTTTCCCGGCCTCAGATCCAGCGGCCCTCCCCAGGGATGTCTTTGGGATATAAATGCACCCCGGTGGGCTCTGAAATGAGAATTCGGAATTCTGGTTGTCCCCGATGGGTGCTTTGAATTTCTGCTGGATTTACAGAGCATGGAATCACACCTGGAGCCTCTTGATTTACAGCAATGGGAGGGGGGGTCACAGTTTAATCAGAGAAAAATAGAAATCAGTTTAATAGGAGAAAAATAGAAATTTTGCTCTGCCCGAGCCAGATCCACATTTAGATAGTGCTCCATGTTTTTCAGGCAAGGAGAAGGGGAAAAGGAAATAATTTAATGATTTTTTTTTCCACGTTATCTGAAGGAAGCTCGGTGTGTTTGTTAACTCTGGATTCATTTTTATCCCAGCTGTTGATGTGGTGTCCTTTGGGAGATGGCAGAGGAATGGCCATTGGGAGCACCTGAATCCCAAAACCTTGCCTGGGAATTTAACATGGTCAAAATCTCATTGAATTTTTACCTGGAAGAGTGGGGACAGAAATCTGAAAGTGTTTCCTCCTTGGGTATCTTCAGGAAATGAAGGGTTAGGAGCCAGGAAGGTAAAAGGCAATGAAAAACAGCGGCATTATTCAGATTGTTTAAAATTCCTCACTTTTTGGTGGTGGTTTTGCCTGGATGGGGGTGTTTAAAAGGCAAGTTTCAGTTTGTTTAGGCTTTTGCTGCCATTTCCTTTACGCCGTAAACTTTCAGAAATAATTCTCTCAGAAATAAAACTTTCAGTCCATAATTCCGCGGTGAAATCCAACACGTGCAGCTGCAGATAAATAATCTGATTATAAAACAGGAGATGCTCCTGGTACAGAGTTATGGAAAACATGGGGAGGGTTTGAAAGGCAAAACCCAGCGAGCTGCAAAACCCCAAATTCAGTCTCAGCTAACGCCTGGTGAAATTTATGGTTTAACAAGGTGATGGGATTGCTGTGGATTTACATTGGTACCACAGCACAAAATGGGTCCATTATCAGCTCTTCCTTCTGGAAGTGGCACTTAAGGAAAACAACACCGGTGCAGTTTTATGGAAATTAAGTCTGAACTGACTCAAATTCAGCCCCACAGGTAGGAATGATGATTTGGCACTTATTCCTCTTTCAAACCTGAAAGCATCTGCAGGGCCTCGTGCAGTGGTCTTTTAAAACTCATCAGCAGGTTGTAAAAATAAAAAGAAATATTTTTTAAAAACAGGAAGTTTTGGGGTTATTTTTCCCTGTGTTATCCAGCGGTGGAGCTCGTTGCCACAGGGCGTTTGAGAGGGCAAAAATTGAAGTTATTTCGGAGAGAAAATAAGATGCACTTCCAAAAGAACAGCCTCGAGGGACAATAAACACAGCTGATAATGTGAGATCTTCTGGTTTGGAAAAGCTACACGCTGCTGTTTCTATGGAAATTGGAAAGAAGGCACCCATGGCTGTGCTTCCCACGTGTTTTTTCCTAAACATCCACCCAGACTGAGGGGTGACCCTGGGGTCTCTGGGCCTTCAGCCTGGCCCAGCACAGCCACCCTCCCACTTTGCTGCAAGAGGCAGGGAAAGGTTGAGCGGAAAACAGGAGGAAAAAAATAGGAGAAAAACAGAAATTTTGCTCTGCCCGAGCCAGATCCACATTTAGATAGCGCTCCATGTTTTTCAGGCAAGGAGAAGGGGAAAAGGAAATAATTTAATGATTTTTTTATTTTCCCCCACGTTATCTGAAGGAAACTCGGTGTGTTTGTTAACTCAGAGTTCAGTTCTGCCTGGCTGAGAGGCTGAAGTGTCTTGGAACTGAAATGTTCCCATCTGGGGACTGGAGGTGACTGATGGCACCTCTTCTCCAGAACTTTCCCTCAAACCCTGTTTTTGATATCTCCTTCCAGTGAGTTGGGAGGGGGAGAAGAGGCTGCGTGGGTTGGGGTTTTTTTGTTATTTGCCTTTTTTTTCTTGGTTTTTTTTTTTTGGGGTGTTTTTTTGAGAAGACACAGCGACAGAAACATTTCCAAATGACATTCCTCCCTCAACCTTCATCCTGGAGCAGCTCCCCCAGCCTTGACAGGGTAGGAGGATCAGAGCATGAGCACAGACATCACCCAGCTTCAGAAAAAACAGGAGATTTATTGAGGTGGAGATTTATTCCTGGGGAGACTGATCCCCCAAAATCCAGAGTTCCTGCTGTCGCTCCCTCGTACATCCATCAGCTTCTTAAGGAACTAAATTCCTCCTTTTTATGTTTCATTTATATTCCTCATTTTTATATTTAATGCTCTGATTACAGAGGAGCCACGTTCTTGGAGGACAGGGACGAAGGAGGAAGTGTCCCTGCCCATGGAATGGGGTGGAATGAGATGAGCTCCAAGGTCCCTCCAAATCCAATTTTGGAATTCCAGGAGGCAGCAAAACTGTGGGGTTTGGATTTTCCTTGTGGTGTCCTTTGGTGCCGCCCTTGTGTCCCACACCATGGAAAAGGTTTTGAAGCTGCCAAGGAGGTTCTGGAAACATGGGGTGGTTGGAAGGGTTCCTCCCACCATCACTTGAATGCCTCCTAATTAGAAATGGAAGTGCTGCTCTGCTTTCAATTCAAGTGACTCTTCTGCACCAGGATTGCTTTAAAAATTAAGGAATTTCATCAGGAGAATTTCTTGCCCTCTCTGTCCCCAGTCTCCTGTGAGCAGGGAGAGGAAAGAGAAAAATCGGGATCATTGGAATTGTCTCCATTTCTCCATTTCTCCATTTCTCCGTTTCTCTATTTCTCCACTTCTCTATTTCTCCTTTTCTCCGTTTCTCTATTTCTCCTTTTCTTCTTTTCTTCTTTTCTCCATTTCTCCACTTATCTATTTTTCCATTTCTCCATTTCTCCATTCCTCCTTTCCTTCCTTTCTCCATTCCTCCTTTCCTTCCTTTCTCCATTTCTTCATTTCTCCATTATTTCTCCATTTCTCCGTTTCTCCATTTCTCCATTCCTCCATTCTCCATTTCTCCATTTCTCCATTCCTCCATTTCTCTATTTCTCCATTCCTCTATTTCTCCTTTTCTCCTTTTCTGCATTTCTCCACTTCTCTATTTTTCCATTTCTCCTTTTCTCCATTCCTCCATTTCTCCATTTCTCCTTTTCTCCATTTCCCCATTATTTCTCCATTATTTCTCCATTATTTCTCCATTTCCACGAGCACTGATTTAACTGCCCAGCTCTCGTGGTGTAGCCAGGGGAATTTTCCAACAGGTGGGCTCGGATGGGCGGCAGATCTCTGCCAGTGGAGTCAGGTGGATGAAACATTCCTTGCCTGGGATAAAAGCAGCTTGGGAGGCTTGAACATCCTTGGGAGGGCTCTGTTTCCCAGCTCAGCGCTGCAATCTGTTCAAAACAAGCTAATTTTAGGGCCTGGCTGGTGGAAAGGAGCCATCTCCTTCGTCTTAATCCCACATTTCACACGTGCAGCATGTGGAAGTTTGGGATTGACCTGCCAGAGGTTTCAGGGGACGGAAAATGAAAGGGTTGGGGAGATGATTTGGGGGTTGTTGGGTTTGATGGGGACTGGGTGGGCTTCAGTGCTCTGGCTTGGGTTAAAATAACAAAGAAGGATTGGGGTGGGATTGGGAATTCCAGAGTTGCATTGGGTGTTGTAAAACAGTGGGAATAACTGGGTGGCTTGATGGGAATGGGTTCATCATCCCTAAAGAATCCTAAAATAGGATCCTAAATGATCCTAAAACTCCAAAAAGGATTTTCCTCTCACCAGCTGCAGCTGGAGCAGATTGAGCTCCCTGAGCTGGGTGTTTGCCCATCCCAGGACACGTTGGGAGCCCCCACAACTTCATTTTGGGAAGACGGGAACGGTCCTGAAGCACTGTGTGCTCTGGGCAGGGATTTCTGCTGGAAACGTGGGAGATGGAGGGTTTACTCCAGGATTCATTCCAGGATTTACTCCAGGATTTATTCCAGGATTTATTCCAGGATTTACTCCAGGATTCACTCCAGGATTCATTCCAGGTGCGGGCACCACAGGAGGGAACAATTTCAGGGAATGAGCCTTGGAATTGATCCTGGAGAGGCCGAGAGCAGGGCTGGGATCCCAGGTCCAGCCTGACACTAAACAGAAACGATGTCAAGAGGAAACAAAAGCCCCCCCAAAATGCACAAATGTCGCTTTCTGCCTCCACCATGGCCAAAACCAGCTCCCATCACAGTTGCCATGGGAGGGGCTTCCAGTCCAGGCACATTTGGCAGCTGCTCCCACTCCATGAAAACAACACCGGGCTGGAAATACAAATATAAAAGAGGGGGAAACAGCTTGATTTGCATCCAATTGCAAATCCCACTGCTACAGAATGGAAACCTTTTGTGCTGAGAGTCAGAAATCTCCTCTGACAAGTTGATGGAAGGAGCTATGAATAGGAAACCAAGAATTTTAGAATTTGTTGAGATTCGGAGCTGTGTTTTTCCTGAGCAGATGCCTTTGCTGCCTATTTCTGTGTTGCCTTTTTTTTTCCCCTCTAACTGCTCTACCAGTGAATTTTGCTGATGGATCTGGGAATCGCTGCATGACCTGAGCTGGAAACTCTTGGGTACTCCCAATTTTTTCCCATAATCACTGGGATATGAAGATGTTTAGCACTTGTGAAAACCTGGTTTAAGAGCTCTTCCCTGGCGTGGTGACTCCTGGGGTTCCCAGAAAATTTCCAGGAGCAGGTGAGCCAGCAAAGGTCAAATCAATTGGGCAGAGAACAAAACAGGCTGATAAATTCTTCGGAGGCACCACTGCCCTTCACAGAATCAAACTTGTTACCCTGCAGGCAACAGGAGAATATCAGAAATAATTGAAAATGGGGAAATTGGCAGCGGCAAAAAATAAAGGTTTGGCTTCAATCCATGCAGCCATTTCTGTGGGAATGCTGTTTATCCTCCATCAGTGGAAGTCCATAAGATATTGAAGGTTTATGAAATATTGTATTTCAGACTGGTGCAGACTTGTGTTACGTGGTTATCCCATCATTTGTTTCTGGGCTAAAAAGAATGTTCCCTCAATAGCTGATGATCAAATCCCCTTCAAAATAGCAAAAGGTTGCGAATTTCATGAATTATGAAACGTTTTTATACCTTACTACTTATACCCCAGTTTAAAATAAGTTGGGAACTGATTCAGCCTGAGCAGGTCCAATCCCAAGGGGGTTTTTGGGAAGCTCAGCTCAGCTTTCCAAAAGGTCCTTACTTGAAAAAGGATCCCAGTTTTGAGGGTAGAAAAGGAGAATTTTTTTGAAAAATGGGTTTAATTAAAGCACTGCAGGTGCTCAAGCGTGGCACAAAGTTTCTTATATTTTTCCAGAGCATTCAGTCTGATTTTGCTACTTTCTGTCGTTTTTCTAGGTTGCTTAGCGAGGAGAAATGTATAAAAGAAGAAATTCCAGAACACTTTTTAGGCTTTTTTCTTCACCTACAATTTAATCCCTATATGTGTTTTTTAGTTTATTTCGTTTATTTTTTTAGTTTAGTTCCAGTATTTTTTTAGTTTATTTAGTTTAATTTTTTTTAGTTTAGTTCCAGTATTTTTTAGTTTATTTAGTTTTGGGTTTTTTTTAATTTAGTTCTAGTATTTTTTAGTTTATTTAGTTTAATTTTTTTTAGGTTAGTCCCAGTATTTTTTAGTTTATTTAGTTTATTCTTTTTTATAGTTCAGTTCCAATATTTTTTCGTTTATTTACTTTATTTTTTTTAGTTTAGTTCCAGTATTTTTTAGTTTATTTACTTTTTTTTTTTTTTAGTTTTGTTCCAGTATTTTTAGTTTATTTACTTTATTTTTTTTTAGTTTAGTTCCAGTATTTTTTAGGTTTTTTTTTTTAGTTTAGTTCCAGTATTTTTTAGTTTATTTAGTTTATTCTTTTTAGTTTAGTTCCAGTATTTTTTAGTTTATTTTTTTTAGTTTAGTCCCAGTATTTTTTAGTTTATTTTGGGGTTTTTTTTTTAGTTTAGTTTCAGTATTTTTAGCTTCGTTCCCACCACCCTTTGGCTGCTGGGCATCTTCAGGAGAGTTCACTGGGAAGTTAAATGAACTTTTTGGGCAACATTTAACTAAGGGGCTCCTTCTGCTTGATGCCCCATTTTGACGCCTGGAGCATCAGCCTCTCCAGAGCGTGGATCCGCGTTTCTCCCCAAGTCCTGGAGCGTTGGATCCCCTTCAAAAAACCTTCTCTGGGCTGTGTGGGCTGGGATTCAGCCTCTGCTCCAGTCCTTAGGCAAAGATGATTCTTCCTTTGCATATTTCATGCTGTGCTCATCCCTTGCCTGTCAGGATTCTCGGGGAACTTGGCTTCTTCACCGGGGGACTTTGAATCTTGACTTTTCGCCTTCGCTGTGCTGCAGGGGCAGAGCAGGTTGGAGGCAGAGAAATTGGATTTATTTGGCTCTTCCAGAGGCGCTGCTGGCCGTGCTGGTCAGTGCCCAGCGCTGTTGGTGGCTCAGGTGTTGATTTTCCAGAGCGGTTTTATTGCTGAGCACAATTTCTGCCCTAAATCGAGGCGAGCGATTTTCTCTCCCGAGCCGCGACCCCGCTGTCCCTGATGATGGAAACCGAACCCAGCTGAGCCCCGCGGAGGCAGCAGCAGATTTTAACGAGGGGATTCTGTGTCCTGCAGGTCACCCAGAGGTGCCAGGGGCCGCCAGCACTTTGTCCTTCCCTCTTCCCAGGGGGAAGGGTGGGATTTGGGGCACCTCCACCCGAATCCGGGGGGAAAAATTCCACTGATTTGGATGAAGCATCAGGGATGAGAGGGTTTTTCTCAGGTGGGCCCTCAGCAGGCAGGTGGGACAGAGGGATCCCTGCAAAAGCTGCTGGGCTGGGGGGATCCCAGCAATTGCCAGGAGCTCCTGGGACTGTCTGAGGTCTCCTCAGGGTCTGGCCTGGGTTGTGGCCATGCATGAGGCCGCTCCAGCCCTCAGGCACTTCAAACCATGCCTAATTTCTCTCTCTTTCCCCCCATTTCTCTCCCTTTTTCTTCTTTTCTTTCCCTTTTTCCCCCCCCCTTCTCTCCCTTTCTCTCCCTTTTCTCCCTTCCTCTCCATTTTTCTTCCTTTCTCTCCCTTCCTCTCTTTCCTTACCTTTCTCTCAATTTCTCTCCCTTTCTTTACCTTTCTCTCCCTTTCTCTCCCTTTTTCTTCCTTTCTCTCCCTTTTTCTTCCTTTCTCTCCCTTTTTCTTCCTTTCTCTCCCTCTTTCTTCCTTTCTCTCCCTTTCTTTACCTTCCTCTCTATTTTTCTCCCTTTCTCTCCCTTTTTCTCCCTTCCTCTCCCTTTTTCTCCCTTCCTCTCCATTTTTCTCCCTTTCTCTCCCTTTTTTTCCTTCCTCTCCCTTTCTCTCTCTTTCTCTCCCTTTTAACGTCTCTCCCTTTCTCTCCTTTTCTCTCCATTTCTCTCCATTTCTCTTCCTTTCTCTCCCTTTTTTTCCCTCCTCTCCCTTCCTCTCCCTTTCTCTCCCCTTTTTTACCTTTCTCTCCCTCTCTCTCCCTTTCTCTCCCTTTTTTCCCTTTCTCTCCCTCTCTCTCCCTTTCCCTTCCTCTCTCCCTGCCCCGTTTCCCCCAGGTTTTCACATTTCTCCTTTCCCAGCTGGGGCTGAGCCTGGAGCAGGATTTGGATCATCCCAATCTTAAAGACAAAGCTGAGCCTCTCCTGGTGATTTGCATGAAGCTCTTCTTTCCCCATCCCATTAGAGAAAGAAATCCTCATTTCTTCTGTCAAAAATAACAGCGAGTCCATCCCGCTGCTTCCCCCAAACCTTTGTTATTCTTTTGTGGGATTGTGATCCGACGCCGCTCCTAATAGTGGCTGAACCCACAAGGATATAAAACATTTCATCTTAGTTAAAAGCAGCAAAATTCTCTGAGAATTTCCCCCCCTCTGTGTACACATTAAACTGCATCAGATCAAAACTTCCTTTAAATGTTTGGTATCGTGGAGATGTTTTTCCCTTTCATCCCAGCTGAGGCTTTTGTTATTCCAGGCACTGAATAAATCTGTTCCTGCCCTTAGGAACTTAATTGAAATTTTTTTTTTTTGTTGTAAATATGCAAACAGGATTTTGCCAGTATTGAAAGCGGAAAATGAAGTAGGGACAGATGGAATTTGTCACATTTTTTAAGGAAAAGTTGGGGCACCTGCCCCAGCACAATACCAGCCCAGTTTCCTGGAGAGAGGAGAGCTGTGCAGGAGAGGAGGTCATGGCAAGGTTTTCTCTCCTGGGGATTTATCTCAAAGGAGATTTGAAATGTGAAATTTTATTTCAGCCCGTGCTGTTTTTCTGTACAGACATCTCCTAAATGGGTCATTGTATTTTATCAGCAAAACACATTGTTGGTATTGTCCAAACACTTCTCAACAATCAATATTATCTTTTCTGAGGGGAAATAATAACATTTTGTGCATGTCTGGAGTCCAAGTGATTTTCAGTGCTTATCTCCACTTTGTTTTCTCTCCTCCTGCAGTAAATTCATTCACTCTTTACTGGGGTACAAATTGATCCATAAACATTTCATTACCAGCAAGCACTGCTCCTTTCATGGAGTATTTTATTTCTCTCATTTTAATTGCATCCAAAGCTGAGCACGGGGCTGGCAGATAATGAAACCAAAGCTGCCATTAACAGAAATGTGAAACTGTATTTCCTCCCTATTTTTGAAGTAGTTTTTTTTCCTGCTTATCGTGGCAATCTGCTGCTCCACTTCTCAACCTGACAAATCTTCAGTCATTTTTCTTCCTCAGGAGGGGGAGGAATTCCAGCCAGAGGGGCTGAATTTCATGGATTTCCCTCTGGCAGCCAAGGAAGGGGGGTTGGATCTCCCACCCTTGGGCAATGCCCTCGCTCCAGAGGTTTGTGTGAAGAGGAATGAGCACTGCCAGAGCTTCCAAAAAACCCCATCCACTGTGGCATGGGAAGGGGAGGGCCCTTCTCCATCCTGGGGTGGGTTGGCTGCAGGAATTCTGAGGCAGAGAATTTTTTTTTCTTACTGAACTGAACCTAATGAGTGTTTAAACAACGAGTTTGGGCATTGTTTGGACAACGAGCAGAGAAATTTTTTCTTATTGAACTGGACTTAAAGGAGAGTTTGGACAATGCTCTGAGGCACGGGGTGGGATTTTTGGGGTGTCCCGTGCAAGGCCAGGAGTTGGACTCCATGACCCTGATTCCAGTTTCAGAGCATTCCATGGTTTTGTGAAACTTTAAATTGAGGATCCATCGAGCCCTGAGGGGCTGGAGCCCACCCTGGCAGCTCTGCCTGCCCCACGCGGGGGCTGAGCAGGGGTTGGGATTTTCATGGTTGCGATTTTGGGGCCCACCTTGGCTCTGAAGGTGCTGGGGGACACAACAGAGGCGCCACAAGGGTTGGAAGGGAGGAACCGTGGAAAAATGGAGTGGCTTGGGTGGGAAAGACCCCAAAGATAATTTCATTCCACCCCTGCCATGGATAGGGACAGCTCCCACCATCCCAAACCCTCCAACTTTCTGGATTTCAGCTCCTGGGGAGGCTGGGGATGCTCAGCCTGCCCTGGAGCTCCTGGAAACACTGAGAAGGAACCCAGAGGACCCTGAGGGGCTGAGCAGGGCCCGGAGGCTGCTGGAGGTGAAGAAGGAGGAGGAGGAAAAGTTGCTCTGGGCAGTCCCAGGAGGACGTGGCGGAGCAGGGGGATGGGAGCAGCTCTGGGGCAGGAGATCCACGAGAGCTGGGTTTGTTCAAGGCTCTGCAGATCAGAACAGAGCTCTGGGCCAGGAGTTTGGAGTGATCCGTGAGAGCTGGGTTTGCTAAAGGCTCTGCAGACCAGAACAGAGCTCTGTGAGATGGATTTTGGGGTGATTCACAAGGGCTGGGTTTGTTCAAGGCTCTGCAGATGAGAACAGAGCTCTGGATCGGGAGTTTGGAGCAATCCCTGAGAACTGGGTTTGCTAAAGGCTCTGCAGATGAGAACAGAGCTGTGTGAGGAGGAGTCTGGAGTGATCCATGAGAGCTGGGTTTGTTAAAGGCTCTCAGATCAGAACAGAGCTCTGTGAGGAGGATTTTGGGGCAATCCATGAGAACTGGATTTGTTCACAGCTCTGCAGATCAGAACAGTCTGGAGTGATCCACAAGAAATGGGTTTGTTAAAGCCTCTGCAGATCAGAACAGAGTCTGAGGCAGGAGATCCATGAGAGCTGGGTTTGCTAAAGATTCTGCAGATCAGAACAGAGCCTGGAGTGATCCATGAAATCTGGGTTTGTTAAAGGCTCTGCAGATCAGAACGGAACTCTGTGAGAGGAAGATCCATGAGAACTGTGTTTGTTAAAAGCTCTGCAGATCAGAACAGAGTTTGGAGCAATCCACAAGAGCTGGGTTTGTTAAAGGCTCTGCAGATCAGGACAGAGCTCTGTGAGGAGTTTGGAGTGATCCATGAGAACTTGGTTTGCTGAAGGCTCTGCAGATCAGGACCGAGCTCTGTGAGGAGGATTTTGGGGCAATCCTCAAGAACTGGGTTTGCTGAAGGCTCTGCAGCTCAGGACCAAGCTCTGTGAGGAGGATTTTGGGGCAAACCATGAGAACTGGGTTTGCTGAAGGCTCTGCAGATCAGGACCGAGCTCTGTGAGGAGGATTTGGGGGCAATCCATGAGAACTGGGTTTGCTGAAGGCTCTGCAGCTCAGGACCGAGCTCTGTGCGCAGCCCAGGAGCTGTGGAAGGGCCGCAGCCCTGAGACAGAAATGAGGAGCTGCCTTTGGGAAGCTTCCTCCGGGGCTGGAGAGGGGGTGAGTGCTGCACTCAGCCCCAGCAAATGGTGACAAATGGCCCTGGAAGCAGCTCCTGCATTAGGCACCACGTTATTGTTAAGCACATGTTTGGATCAGCAAATTCCCCCCGAGTTCAGGAGCTAAAGGACAACGTGAATCCTTTTCAGCTGCAATTTCCAGTGCTGCCCATTAAACCCTGCTGCTGCTGCTGCTGCTGTAGGAGCTGGCATTGTCCACAGAACAGGAAAAAAAAAAAAATCAGAATTTGCATTATGGAACAGCGATGTCTATTTTGATTAAGAACAACACTCTCCCCTGCTATCCTGTTTCATGAATATTTAAGTTAATTAAGCCCAGCAAAGATTTCATTTCAGCTAAATGACTTCTAAGTGTGACTTCTTATGTCGGTGGAAATGAGTGAGATACGACAGGCACGGCTCTTAATCCGCTGAATTATGGAATTGAGGCATTCCAAGGATATGGGGCAGCAGGGTTTTGCCCTTAGGAAATCCCTGAGCCTGTGGTGTGAGCAGGGCTGGCCTGGCTGGAGGCCAAAGGGGCTTCCACAACTGGAAAAGGGAGAAAAAAAAAAATACAGGAAAATCTTGTGGGGCTGTGACAGAAGCGTGGGACAAACTTGGAGCGATGTCACTGCAGTGCTGAGTTGGTTTTGGGGCACTAAACCTCGCCCACAGGAAATCTGGACAAATAAAAGATCAGAGATGCTCTCAAATTTTCTTACATTTCACTGATTTGGAGCAGAGGGGTTGCAGGGAGTGATTCTGCTTTGTAGCAAATACTAAATTTCCTTTTTTTTTTTGTAATTGAACATCCAGCCCAACTTCCTGAACTGGGATGAGTAAATTGGAAGCTGGAATTCTGCATCAGAATTAGAGAAATGGTTGCATATGCTTGGAAAATTGGTCCTCTTTGGGTGTTAGGGAGCCTTATTTTTAAAAAGCACCCTGACAGAATTATTGGCTGCTTTGGGAAAATCTGAGTCCCATTTTCTCAGGCATGGCTGAACCCTCGGTGTCAGGTAATTCAGAGCAGCTGATATTACTGGTAATGGTGGTTAAATACAGAGTTTATCCTAATGCTCATGCTGGCATCAAAAGAGCCATCTCTGAAATCATCCCTCTCAGGAGTAATTCCCGAATCCCATTAGTGGCCGGGCAACCTTTGTGCTCAGTCCTGAAAATGAGAGGATTATCTGCCCCAAAAAAAGGTCACAAGCAGGCAAAGATGAGGTTTGTGGCCGGGGGAGTGTGGGGAGAAGGAATTGAGAGCAGTTCCCTGTGTCCCCTGCAGGCTTTTCAGCCGCTCCTGACAAATTCCTGCCCTGTTCTTCCCAGGAAAATCCTGAGTAACCCCTGGGGTAAAGGTCCCTCCTTTCCTTCCTTCCTGGGCTGCTGTCGGAGCAAAAGGCTCGGAGATTTTGTATTTAGAAAGATGGGTTGGAAAATAACGGCCCGGAGTGACAAAATCTTTGTCGTTCTGCGAGAAATTCGCACTTCTGTGGGACAGGCAAGGGAAATCCTGGGAAAACCTGGAGCTTTCCCTTTCCTGAAGGATCCACCAGCAGATGGGACTCCCAGCAAACTCATCCCTTGCTTGGGCACCACCCAAACCTGATGAATGAGGCAGGGAATGAATTGTTGAGCACTCCCAGCTTGTAGCAATATTTGATTTTTTATTTTTTTTTCCCATCATAATCCTTACACGTGTTGGGGGGGAGCAGGTTGAGATTCTGCCTTAAACTGATGGGTCTTGACTCAATTTAAATCCAGCTAAGAGTGTTAAATTGACATCTAAGTAGGTGAGTCAAGTGCTAAGTCTCTTTCAGAACAAGCTGTAGGTGTGTTGTGATTCCAATTTATTTCTTTATCACTCCCCTAATGGGATAAAACCTACGAGAGGGATGGAAATGCTCGGATGATGGAGCAGGAGGGGAGGGGATGTGGTTTGAAGCGGAGAAACGACAAGGATTAAATTAAAAGGATGTTCCCACCTGATGGAAGGGGCTCTCCAGGGGCTGCGCAGAAGGGAACCAAGAGGGGGGCTCAGCCTCCGAGTTAGTTCTGATTTTGGTTCTCTGCGTTAATCTTGATTTTGGTTCTCTGAGTTTGTCTTATTTTGGTTCTCTGCGTTAATCTTGATTTTGATTCTCTGAATTAGTCTTGATTTTGATTCTTTGAGTTAGTCTTGATTTTGATTCTCTGAATTCGTCTTGATTTTGATTCTCTGAGTTCATCTTAATTTTGGTTCTCTCCCCATTCCTGACCTTCAACAAGTAACTTTTAAGTTACTCTCAACCTTCAAGGAGTAACTTTGAGAGCTACTCTGGATCTTTCAGGAGTAACTTTGAGAGTTACGCTGGACTGTTCAGGAGTAACTTTGAGAGTTACTCTCAGCCTTCAACGAGTATCTTTGGGAGTTACTCCTGACCTTCAACAAGTAACTTTTAGAGTTACTCTGTACCTTTCAGGAGTAACTTTTAGAGTTACTCTCAACTTTTCAGGAGTAACTTTGAGAGTTACCCTCGACCTTTCAGGAGTAACTTTGAGAGTTACTCTCAACCTTTCAAGAGTAACTTTGAGTGCCGCTCTGGACCTTTGAGCAGTAACTTTGAGAGTTACTCTCCAGCTTCCAGGAGCAGCTTTCACAGTCGCTCCCAACCCTTGATGAGTAACTTTGGGCTCTGCGGTGTTGGTGGCGTGGGAGGGTTGGCTCCCAGTGCTGTTTGCAGCCCAGCTGTGTTACAGGCTGGCCCTGCCCCACATCCCCTCAGCTGCTGAACATCTCTCTGCCCTCGGATGCTGAGGGAGATTCACGACTTCACCTCTTTTCTTGTGGTCTCCAGGCCAGATGGAGCTGTCACGACCGCCCTTCCCAGCAGGAAAAGGAGGAGCGCAGATGGGTCCCAGGCTGAACCTGTTCCCCTTCCTCAGGCGTCCGGAAAACGAAGTAAAAACATAAAAATATAAACCTTGTGCTGCCTGCTCCCCAAAAAGCACAATTCTGTAATGAAATCAGGGATTTGGAACCCAAATATTTGCTTTGGACCACCTGGCGCTGTCTTTTGCCATGACAAAAGTCTGAAGGACCTTTGGGATTTATTGATGTGTGTAAAATGCTTGGAGACCCGAATATTATTTTTTAGAGCTGGTGGCAAAACACAGATAAACCCCCCAAAACTGTTCTTTGGATAAAGCAGGTTTGTATTTCTTTGGGGATGGATGGATTAGGAGCTGAAGCATTTTCAGTATCAAAATTAGAACTTGATATTTTGCCCCTAAAAAAAAAAAAAAAGAACCTTTTCAAGAGGCTGACTTTCTGACTTTTAACCAACTGCTGCTTCTTCAAAATTCTTTATAGTCTCCAAGTCGGATGTGCAAAATCCTGTCAGGTGTCCCAGTGAATAGATGAAAAACTTCCTTTATTTTTACAGTAAGGCATCTCTTTTTTGGCTTAAAAGTATGAGGCAGATGAAAAATAGAAATATTAGAAGCCTTTGTATGGAGAAGTGCCTAATGAGGCAGCTTTATCTGCAGCAATGAGGAGATCTCTCCGTGAATGGAGGTTGAAAAAGCCTTAAATATGTTGTTAGTGCTAATCTGGGGTGTTTGATCTGGCCAAGGATCTTAATCTTCAGACATTTCACAAGAACTGAGACAGACTGATGCCTCAGTTTGTCTTGCCTTAACTTTGGCTGTTTCACTGCTGCAGTGCTGATCCCCAGGTTCAATGAACTCATTGAAGCTGCAGTTGCAGAAATTCAACAGAAAATGGCTTTAAGCTCCTCCAGATTCTGGGTTAATCCTAGAGGAATGCCTTGGATTGTAACAAAACAAATGAGGGCTCTAAGAATCCTTTTCATTTCTGAAATTCAGTTTATCACGGTGGGGAACATCGCGTCTCAGAGTTTATAGATTTGCTGGTGAGGCTTTGTTGCGCTTTTAATTGCATTTTGTAAAATGTTTTCTGTAGTGGTGGGTGGGGGAAAGGTGAGGGAAGGAAAATGAGGGAAAGGTGAGGGAAGGAAATGAGGGAAAAGTGAGGGGATGAGATGGGGAAAGGTGAGGGAAGGAGATGAGGGAAAAGTGAGGGAAGGAGATGGGGAAAGGTGAGAGGAGATGGGGAAAGGTGAGGGAAGGAAAATGAGGGAAAAGTGAAGGAATGAGATGGGGAAAGGTGAGAGGAGATGGGGAAAGGTGAGGGATGGAAATGAGGGAAAAGTGAGGGAAGGAGATGGGGAAAGGTGAAAGAAGGAGATGGGGAAAGGTGAGGGAAGGAAATGAGGGAAAAGTGAGGGAAGGAGATGGGAAAAGGTGAAAGAAGGAGATGGGAAAAGGGGAGTTTATGAGGTGGGGGAAAGGCGAATTAAGGAGATTTTTAGCATTTTTTCAGTGAGATTTAGGCAGACAGGGTGACTTGTTTGCTTGCTTGACAAAAGCAGGGGCTGTCAGTGTTGTGTTTGATGGCTTTTTAAGTCATTGCATCACACCTGCTCCCCAAGTCTGAGGTATTTGCTCCCTCCCAGAGAAAATGCACATTCCCTGCAGCAAGGCACTGTGCAAGCTCATCAGCTTTGCTATTTAGATTATTGCCTGCTGCCTTGAACGCTTTACAAGGAGCCCTGTACTATCAGCAGCTCTTGTTCTCTTCGTTAGCACTGTCAAGGCAGAGTGGATGGGCATAATTACAGAGGAGTTCTGGGCTGCTGAAGTGGATAATGAAAAGTGCCACTGACACAGTCTTCGCATGCCATTAAAAAAAATTAAGGTAATGATTCAACAGGCAGAGCTTCACCTGTGCTGTGGGTAGAGCTCTTTGTTCTGAGGTCCTCCCAAAATCCCGTGGTGCTGCTTTCGCTCAGACACTGTTCCAGCACCCCCTTCTCACCAGCAGAAATGCCCTGTGCTCTTCATTTACAGCTGGAAAACAAAGATTCCTCTCGGCGTCAATTCTTGAAGTACAAAGGTTGGTTTTGAAAGCATTGCTGGGGTACAGGAGGGTTTTGTGCCGCACTTCTGGGTGGGTACGATGCCCTTTGGATGCCCAATTCTTGTGTGACTTTGGCTCAAGTTGTGTCATAAATCGCAGAATTGCAGAGGTTGGAAAAGACCTTTAAGGTCATCGTGGCCAAACCAGCACCACCACTAAACCCTGTCCTTGAGTGCCACATCCATGTTCGAGCACTTCCAGGGATGGGGACTCGCCCACATCCCTGGGCATCCCATTCCAAAGCTTTACAACCCTTTCCATGGGGAAATTCCTGCTGGTGCCCACCCTGAGGCTGGATGGGGACTCGCCCACATCCCTGGGCGCCCCATTCCAAAGCTTTACAACCCTTTCCATGCGGAAATTCCTTCTGACGTCCACCCTGATGTTCAGCCATCTTCTTTCAGACCTTTGTTCACTAGAGGTGGACCTGATTGGTCATTTAATTAATACATTTCACAGGATTGGTTAATGAACAAGACACCCATTTGATAAACATCAGGTAAGACACCTTAACATGATCCCAGCTGCAGATGTTAAGGATTGTTTATAATTCTTTTCTCTGAGTTTCTCATTGTTCTGCCCCAGAATGATGCCAGGGAAACTCTTATTTCCCTCTGCCACCACACCAAACCCTTCCCCAGCTCCGTTTCCACCTCTGGACACCTTCCAGCCCCTCCAGGTCTTTCCCAATCCTTAAACAATATCCTCTCCTTTATTCAGCCATCTTCTTTTAGCTCTCAGTTCACTACAGGTGGACCTGGTTTAATTAATCCATTTCACAGGATTGGTTAATGAACAAGACACCCATTTGGTAAACACCCTTACTGTAAACATCACGTAAGCCACATTAACACGATCATGCTGCAGAGATTTAGGATTGTTTATAATTCTCTTCTCTGAGTTTCTCATTGTTCTTCCCCAGAATGATGCCTCTATTTCCCTCTGCCACCACACCAAACCCTTCCCCAGCTCCGTTTCCACCTCTGGACACGTTCCAGCCCCTCCAGGTCTTTCCCAATCCTTAAACAATATCCTGGAGTTTACCGACTGTCACCTGCTGGCGCCCGGGGTGTTTTAAAGCCAATCCCATTCATCTCAGGCTAAAGGCCATTTCTCAGCCACTCCATAAAGTTCTTAACTGCCTGGCCCTGCTGCAATCCCAGGAAGATACGACACACTGGATACCTGCTTTCAATTCTGCCTGTTAAGCCCCTTCATTTTCCCTGGGTTATTTCAGCATCAAGCTGCTCCCTGCTTTATGCAGGAAAACCATTTATTTTTTAATGGAGCTCAACATTTGCAGCTCAGGCAGCAGCAGCCAGTGGATAACTTCCACTTGTGGAACATTAAAAATCGGAAGGAGGAGGTTTTGGAAGTGATTTGGTGCGGAGTTAATGACACCTCTTGCTGTTGACTTCTGTGGGGATGGATGCAATAAAAAAATCACAAAGACCAGCGAGAAGACATCAAGGATTGCCTCAGGATTGCCTTTAGATAGTGAAAAATCTTCCCTCATATTCATCAGCTTAATTTACATCAAGAACTCAGTTTATAGACTAGGTGAGAGGGGTTTTTTTTCCTATGCCTTTAAAAACTCTCCAGAATTCTTCATTAAATCCTACAAGGAGGTTCAAAACACTTAAAAATGCATGATTAATTTCTCTGCTGTTCTGTAGGGCTTTTACTGAATTGTTCAGCCTTGACTAGGATGTCCTGGGAGAATTGTGACAGAATTACTCAGAAAAATTCATATTCAGGGAGATTTTATGCTGCAGATCTTCTCGGAGAACACAGCTCTGAGAATGATGATAAGGAGGGGAAATTGTATGGGGAGAGTTGCTCTGCAAACATCTCTTCCCTGCTAATGTGATTTAATGCAGTTTATGAAGATCCACTGCAATCTAGGAAAGCCTGAAAATTAGGAAGGGTGTGAATTAATGGGAGCAAAACCTGGCAGTCCAGGATCCTCGTGAAAGATCCACGGATTCAGCCACTCCAGCTCAACGCTGTTGAGTCCACTTCCCAAAGTGACGCAGTGCTGGTGTGAAAGAACCCGCTGGGGGTGTCACAGCCAGCTGATATCTAATAAAATTCCTTATTTCTGGCACTCTGTGAAGCTCCCCTGCCCTGCTGCTCCCTGGTGTTTGCCTGGCTGGCGGGAAGGGCTGGGCCTGAGCGGGTCTCAGCGCAGGGGAAGGGATGAGCGGGCACTGCCAGCAGGATGTGCCAGGTTCTGGCAGCCGGTTTGCTTTGGGAACGGGGATGGTTTTCCTCCCTCTCTAATGAGGAAGCCATACATAATGTCATGCACGATGACAAGGGGCCAAATCCACCCCTGCAGCGAGGGCTGATAAGATGAAAGGGCTGCAGCAGGGAAGAGCTGTTGTACATGGAGTTCACGTCCGGAGCCAAGCGCGGCGTCTGTAAAAAGATGATGCCTCCTTCATGCAAAGCAGCTTGAGGCTCTGCCTGTGAATTTTCATATGGAAAACACCCTGGTCAGGCTTGAATTCCCCGAGGAGAACCTTGGGGTCGGGATGGGGTGGCAGGAAAGCTGCAGAGGGGAAAGAATTCTGCTCGCACCTCGCCTGGAGTTTGGCCCTGTCCTCATCCTCTTATCACAGAAACAGGGGTTTGATAAACACCCCCAGGCCTGTAGCAGCACTGAGGGATTTATTGGCCTCCTGTGCTGCTCTGGCTGCAAATCCTGTGTCAGAACATCTGGAGCTGACATGCCAGGCTCTGCTCAGCGCAGCTGCTTTAGTCCTTATCAGGGAATTCTGCACGAGTCGCTCTCCAACTCCTGTTGTAGCAAAAGAAACTTTTATCTGCGAGTGCAGATCAGGATGCAGGGGCATTATCGGGACTAGAAAACATCTTTAACTGCCTCTCGCAGCAAAGTTTCACATAAGCCTCTTTCTCTCAGCATGTTCAGTGAGTAAAATCCACAAGGAAGCTGGAGGCATTTTTCCTGCAGCTTCAAGTCTCGGGCTTGGAGCAAGGGCTTGAATTTCAGAGTGAATTTCTTGGCCACTTGAAAGGCCCAGCCTGCTCCCACTGTTCCCTTTGTGCTCAGGAGAGGAACAGAGGAGCAGAAATAGGTTAGGGAGTAAATGAGAGTGGTGGTGGAGACGTGGAGCTGCCTTGATGTATTCGCTGCGGACGTTGAAAAGATGTTCCCGTGTAAAACACGGTGCAGGACGAGCTGGGAGCATGAGCTGCTCTGACATCTGCTTCAAACCATGATGTCAAAGCAGCTCCAGCGTGCCTGAAAAGCTCCTGAAGTGGAAAGTTCCTGTTAGGTTTGGTGATTTGGAACAACACTCAGAAGGAGACAGGGATGGTACAAGCCCTCAGGCTTTACCTGAACACGCCTGTGCTTTTCTTCTCCTGCTTATTGAATTTTGGGGTTGTTTCTTGACAGCCTCAGCATCTGCAGTAATTGGCTTCCTCGGCTCAGATCAAACAGTTTAGACAAAAGGGCTCTTAAAGAGAAGATATCTGCATAAAGCAGCATGGAAAGAGCTGCCTTTAAAGAGCTTTTCTGTTCTCTTTTGCAAAAAAAGTTTGTAGCAGATTGTGCACCCTGGTAAAGGAGCAGCTCGAATGCTCAGTGTGAGCTTTGCTCTGCAAACTTCATTTATTTGGGGTTTTGTTGGAGGGTTTCGCTGCACGAGGCTTTAGAAAAGGTTATCTTGCTTTCTGTACAGGAAATTCTGGCTTGGATTGGAACCCTGGGCCCAAAGAGATGGCGGCAGCTTTGTGAGCAGACCCAAATCTCCCAGATCTCTCCAAAGGGCTGGAGATCATCCTGTGGGGCTGCAGGATGCTCAATATCTCTGCAAGCCAGGCTGCTGCCGCTGGGATTTCCACCTGCAAACTCAGGTGCCAAATCTGCAAGGGACATTTGAATTTTTTGTCCTTTACTCGCGGCTCCTTGGCTCCGTCCCCTGGATCCCCGACCTCTCCTGAAAACTCGAGCTTTTCCCTTGCTCCAGTGGAGCAAACAGCCCAGTGGATGCTCCAGGAGTGTCTTCTCCATCCAAGTGCTGTAGCTCAGAGCAATGTCACTTGAATGGCTCTTGAAATTAGCTCTGTCTGGGAGAGAATCATTTAAATTCCACTGTTCAAACTCCTGGTGATTGAGAACAAACGAAAACTGCTGTGAAGGCTTCAGGAACTCGCTAATGGCTGGAAAGAAGAGGGTCAGGGTCTGCTTGGGAATCATTTAAAACCCTTCCCTCCCCATTACTCACTCTCTAAGTGACACCTTGATAGTTGCACGAGGGTAGTTAAACATGAATTGTTAATACCACCAGCCTTTGTAGGGAGGGCTCCTTTTGCTCCCAAACGAAGCTGATTTATTTTTGTGCTGCTTCCCACCAGTCGTGGAAGCCGTTAAATATCCTTAATTGCCTGGAAATGGATTCTCATAATAGAGTCCTGGTAATTCAGAGATCTGTGAGCTGGGGGCTCGGTGCTGCAGTCAGCTCTCCCCTGGGAATGAGGAGCCTGAAATCACCCAGTGCCTCTCCCTCAGGTCCTTCAGCTGCTCACAGTGACCCCAAGATGTGTTAAAGTCTCTTTTCCCAGCCTGGCACTCGAAGAAGGAGTCAGAGCTCTTCATTTCTCATTCTCAAGGTTGTTTATCGTGTCTTATCTATAAAATTTTTTCTCCTGTCTGTGACAGTGTTCAGAGGGGCCCCAGGATGAGGGGAGAGACGAGGATCTGACTCCATGTTTCAGAAGGCTTGATTTATTATTTCATGATATATATCACATTAAAACTACACTAAAAGAATAGAAGAAAAGGTTTCATCAGAAGGTTGGCTAAGAATAGAACGGAATAGAATGATAACAAAGGTTTGTGGCTCTGTCCGAGACAGTTGGACTGTGATTGATCATTAGTGATAAACATCCACATGAGCCCAATCCCAGATGCACCTGTTGCATTCCACAGCAGCAGATAACCATTGGTTACATTTTATTCCTGAGGCCTCTCAGCTTCTCAGGAGGAAAAAAAATCCTAAGGAAAGGATTTTCCATAAAAGATGTGTGTGACACCTGTCCAGCCAAGGTCCCCTCAGCAGGACACAGAGGCACGCTTTATACTGAAAAGATAACACTGCCCCAGGTGTCAAACAGTTAAATTACATAAAATTTAAATAAAATTACATGTAAGTACGTGTACAATATTTACAATCACTTCCCAACACCTATCACCTATGTTAGACAGTGAGCTTCTACTCTAAACCAGTCCAAAAGTGCCTACATCACAGCAGAAGATGGAGGCCAAGAAGAAGAAGGAGAAGGACAGGACACACCCAGATTCCTCCCTCTTGTCCCCTGAACCCCCATTCTAAAAACCCCAAAAAATCAAATTTTCCACCCTGTGATAAATTCACTACCATTCTACTTAAACTGTCGTGGCTTGTAAATCCTCATATACGGTTGGTAATTTTTTCTATGGGTCATAATCAAAGTCACAGGGGTCTTGGGCTTTTTGGGGATTTTTTTAAATCTTGATTTATTCATTTGTTCTATGTTAGATATATTGAGATGCATCAAATAAATAAATATATATATAATATCATAAATTAAATATATAAATATATTGATATCCATCAGATATTGATATATATGAAATACATATTAATACATGTATTGATATATAAAAATCTATATTGACATATAAATAGATATTAATATGTGTATTGATATATATATATATATATATGGATCAATATCTATTGAAAAACTGTGTGGTATTTGTTAAATAAATTTAACATGAAAATCAGATCTATTTCTACAGGTTTATAAACTCAGTCTGGAATTAGAATCCTCAGCTGATTTCTCCTTTACCCCCCAAATTCCCTGAGCTATTCCTTTATTTACAAGGTTAATAAATGCCCTATTTTTTCCCCTTTATCCTCTGCCAACTCTGTCATTTTACTCTTTGATTTACATATTTTTTTTAAATTAACACTTTCCCCAAAATCTTCCAACAGTGATCTGTTCTTAAAAATCAAAATATCATATCATATCATATCATATCATATCATATCATCATATCATATCATATCATATCTATTATATAAATATAAATATATGTTTTAAATAAATATATAATGTTTATTGTATAAAATATTAAATATAATAATTGATTATTATTAAATTAAAATTTATATTTCCGATTTATAATTTGAAAATAATTGGAAGGAGACACTGGAAGCTGGGGAGGATGAAAAGGAGTTTGGGTTAATGCGACAGAGCACTTTTAACGCCTACAAGCGGGTGGAAACAATGAAGAACTTCAGGGATTTTAATCTTGTTTGTCAAGTAATTCATCACAGTTGTTTTCATAAATCTCGGAGATAATCAGCACCCGTGGCAAATGGAACTGGATTAAACACGAGCTGCTGGGTTGTTCTGCTCGGCTGGGCCTTGTAGCACGACGCGCCGGGATTCTCCTGGGACGCGGCTGCAGAGCAGCATCCCAGACACTCAGGAGGGGCTTGGGAAGATGGAATTCCACCTGAGAATTCCAGGGATAACGGAATTCCAGGGATAACGGGTTTGCATTGCCCCTGCTCCCTGCCGGAGCTGAGGCCTGGGCCGAGCCCCTGCCTGGGTGGGCAGCGAGGCCTGCAGGAGCTTCCCAAGGCTTGTGGGTGGAGGTGATCCCGGTCCTCGCAGAGCAATTCCTGCCTTCCCGCTGGGATTCCGTGATTTTAGAGACCGTTCCATTGTATCAGAGACCTCCTGGCTCTGCACAGCTCCTGCCAGGGACAGGAGGGGACACAGGGGACAGGGACAGCTCCGGGGAGCAGGGACAGGAGGAGAGGGAACAGCCTGAGGGTGGGCCAAGGAAGCCTCAGGGTGGGCATCAGCAGGAATTTCCTCTTGGGAAGGGCTGGAAGGGGCTGCCCAGGGAGGTTTGGGGTCCCCATCCCTACAGGTGGCCCTGGAGGTGGCACTCAGAGCTCTGGGCTGGGGACAAGGTGGGCATCGGGCACAGCTCGCACTTGGTGATCCCAGAGCTGCTTTCCAACCTCAAAGATTCTGGGATGGATTAAACGCTGCTCAGGAAATTTCTGATTTGGCCTGATTTTTTTTTTTTTTTTTTTTTTTTTTTTTTTTTTTTTTTTTTTTTTTTTTTTTTTTTTTTGCCTGGAAATTGTTGCTCTTTTCACTCATTCGAGGAGGATTTGGGCAACTGCACTTTGAAGATTTTGGAGCAAAACCTTCCATGGTTTGTCAACAGCATCCACAGCAGCCACCACCCCTGGGGGTTTAACAGCCATGGGAATGTGGCACTTGGGGACGTGTGGCACTTGGGGACAAAGCTTGGTGTGGCCTTGGCAGTGCTGGGGCATGGTTGGACTCCATGATCTCAGAGGGTTTCGCCAACCTCAACAGCTCCCTGACCAAACAGGGATTTGGGATATGGACAGCAGTGCCACTGTCACATTTTCTGGAAAAAAATCCCTTTGCCTGGGTTTCTTCTCCTGGGAAGCTGAGAAGCCTCAGAGGAAAAGGAAAACAATAATTATCTCATTTGTTTCTCCTGTGTTTTGCTGCTTTGGAATGTGTTTGGAGATTGTTTGTCCAACTGGTGATTGTTTCATTGGTTTCATGTAAATTGTTTTGACTCATTGGCCAATCACAGCCCAGCTGTGTCAGGACTCTGGAAGGAGTCACGACATTTCATTATTATCTTTGTATAACAATACAAAGACAATCTGTATTATTATTATTAATGCTATTAATATTATTATTGTTGCTATTATTGTTATTATTTAATAATAATGGTACAATTATTATTTTATATTATCTATAAAATATAATAATTATATTATTATTTATTCTATTATATATTAATCTGTATTGTAATCTGCCTTCTGCCTGCATCCTTTCTGTATTCTTTAGTATAGTTTAGTATAGCATTCTTTAATATAATATAGTATAATATACATGTAATATAGTATAGTATAATATACATACAATATAGTATAATATATATATAATATAGTATAATATATATATATAGTTTAATATAATATAACTTCATAGTATCATAAAATAATAAATCAACCTTCTGAGAACATGGAGTCAGACTCATCGTCCCTCCCTTCACCTGGAAACCCCACAAACACAACACAGCTCAAGTGCCACCCCCTGGTGCTTGCGGGGCTCCCAGGTGGGATTCGTGGCACCACAGCCCCTTCCAACAGCGTGTGGGACCCGGGCTGAACCCCTGGATCAGCCCCAAACGCTCCTGAGGGAGTGAAAAGTGGCAGGGATGGCTTTGGAGCATCTCCCTGGAGGCGCTGGCTGCTGTCCCTGGGACTGGGCTCTCGGCTGGATTTTGGGAAGCGGCCGTGCTTGGCTGGAGCTGCAGATCTGTCTCTATTAGGGCTCAGCTCAGGGTGCCTTTGGCTCCTGCGGCTGCCGTATTTTATCACTTTAAAACGCTGGGTAATGCTGCATCAATAAATCCTGAATTAAGGAAATCTGCAAAGGAGCAACAGCCTTATCTTAATTAAGCAAAATCTATGGCTCCTGCCACAGCCCGGACCGGGAGCCAGTCAACCTTGGAACAGGCATTTTTCTCTGCTCTTTGATACTCCTTATGGGGTTTTTTTTTAGTGTAGGATTTGGGGTTGGGGACAGAAAAGCACATGGCCTAGAAGTACAAGTGGCTGTGCCAGAAGGGGAGAGAGATGAAGGTACTTGATAAAGAGTTTAAAGAGTTTTTCATGTGGTCCCTCTGCTTTTGGCCCCTTTGAAGTAGATGTTTTCACTCTTGTAACAAACTTTCTCACACACTTTTATGTAAATAATTCTTGTTTTGCATTCTTTTCTGGAGGAGGAGAAATCTGATGGGCTGTTGGTTTGCCCAGTGTCACTGGAGAGGTGGCACAGTCACCCTCCAATCCACTGCCACTCTTGGAAATCTATAAATGTTGGGAGTCAGGAACTGAACTTCCCTTCTTCTTTCCTTGCAGTTCCAGTGTCCGGGTTGTTTTATTTCGTGTCCTATTCCAACCCACGTTGCCCTGATTTTTTTTGAAGATTTTCTAAGCCTTCTAATGTTCAAATTCTTGTAATGAACTTTCCCACACTCTTAATGTAAATAATTCTTGTTTCACATTCTTTTCTGGAGGAGGAGGAATTTGATGGGCTCTTGGTTTGCCCAGTGTCACTGGAGAGGTGGCACTGTCACCCTCCGATCCACTGTCACTTTTGGAAATCTATAAATGTTGGGAGTCAGGAAATGAACTTCCCCCTTTTTCACCTTGGAGGGTCCAACGTGTGCTGCATCATTTTATTTCATGTCCTATAGCAACACCCCAGCCTGGCTGCTCCTCCTCCTCCTCCCCACAACAAACTGAGAGGAACGGGGGAATTTGTGTTTCCAAACAAGCTGTGGGGCTGCTGGGGGATGAAACCAGCACTGGGAGAGAAAAGAAGCAATGGGAAGGATTGCACTGATTGATGAATGGAAAAAGAGATTTGCTTTTACAAATCAACTTTAGGTTTGCCAATAAATGAAATTAGACATTGAAAGATGAAAGAAATAATGGGGAAGAAAAACCCCCTAAATTCAGTAAGAATTAAAAATGAAAAGGGAGGGTTGTGCATTAGAGGGGAATCTTTGGGATCAGGTGTTCTGGGAAGTCTGAACCTCTCAGGTACCTCAGAAATGGGGAAAGAGAGAAGGGAAATGTGGCTGGGAATTGGGATAAAAAGGGAGGCTGCATCCTCCAAAAATCTGAGAGACCCCAGGGATGCCCCATGGCCTCTGCCTTGATTGGAATAAAGTAAAAAATGACTCCTCTGTCTCCTTTTAGGACATGAACCTCTGGTGTTTGTGGGTTAATTTTCCCAACACAAATAAACTTTAGGGTTGCTGGTAAATGAAATTAGACATTGAAAGATGAAAGAAACAATGGGGAAGAAAAACCCCTACATTCTGTAAAAAAAATCCTTTTTTTTTTTTCATCATTTTTTACACCTCTGGTGTTTGTGGATTAATTTTCTTAACACCAATATTGACAATCAGGTCAGGGCACCTTAAATGTTTGGGAGAAGTGGTTTTTGTCCTTTTCCTGAGCCTGTCTGCTGGCATTACACAAGGAACAGGGACACTCATGCATTAAGGATGGATCACTCCATTTTCTTCCCAAATAACAGAGGAAAGGGAAGCAGCTGTGACAACTTAAGCATTGAGGGATCATAAATCATCCTCCCCTTCCCTTGTCCCCCCCTCACATACCACGAAAAATAAACGTGGAGCCCTCTCGGAGATGATTTTTGCACTTTTCATTCGGAGGTTTAAACCACGGGGGTTTGGAATTAAAATAATTCGGAATTGTTTTAATAAATAAGCAGCGAAATTAAAATGGCAAGGGGGTAACACTGGAGAAGCCTTAGGAACGAAACAGTGCCGCAGTCTTGGTGTTCCACAATGTCCACGAGAATCCCCCACAATGTCCACGAGAATTCCCTCAATTTCTGATGGGAGTGGTGAAAATATGATTTCAGCTGATCAACGCATCAGTTTTTACAAGAGCTGCTGTTGTTTAGTAGCTGGGTGGCAAAAATAACTTTTCTGTGTTTGACTGATTCTGCTCTTGGGCTGTGGATGCTCTGGGTTAATTCATATTGAAGCCACACCACCTGAAAGCTCCTATATTCCACTTTTTCTCCTGATTTCTGCCGGTTTTCCCTCATCTTGTGAACCTAAGGGACATCCTTGGCCACAGAAATTTTCTTAATATTGATTTCAGAGCTTGCTCCTGCATCAGCCTCTCCTCGGGCTCGGCTCCCATTACTCTGCATGGCTGCTTTTCCTCTTCCTGGGCGAGGCCATTTACTTTTCATTTGCTCTTTTATTTTCCTTGGGGAAAACCCATTCCTGGCGTGTCCCGGGAAAACCTCCTGGAGTCTTTCTTGCTGCTTCAGAGAACACCTTGTCTGAGCCTCCACAGCCTTTACCCCGCCCAAATTTCAAGATATCCAAGCAATAAATGTTAATTTATTATTATTTTTTTTGGCCTCTCTGGGGACTGTCAGAGCACACAAGCGCCTCACTGGATCCATATTTTCCCCCAAACCATGGAGCTTAACCCTCTTATCATTTGCCTTATCGCTGCAGCACACGAGCAAAACACCTTTTGTACTCCGAAGAGGTTTTTAACCTTCCCTCCTTAAGGTTAATCAGGCTCATTAGCAGGAGTTAATTAAAGTAATTAGGTCGGTTAGCAGGCTCTCCTTGGCCTTTGCCAGCGCCAGGCCCTCAGTAAATAGCCGAGATTAATGGCAGCGCTGCGCCGTCGTTTATCCCCTGTTTTTTCGGAGATTGATGCTCTCCGGGATGATTTTATCATAAATATTGTAAACCGCCCCAGCCTGTCCTTTGCTGCCTGACTTGGTGCATTAAACTTTCATCCTCCCCAGTCGCCCCGCAGGATCGGCTGGTGAAAACAGCAGGATTTGTTTCTCCCCTGGGGGAACTCCACGGAGCAGGGGGAAGATGTTTAAGGATCTTCTGTGCCATTGCTTCTGTTTAGTGCGGGCTCGTCCTGAGCCGCCGCGACGTCCCCTCTCCTTGCTCCCGAGCTGTTGTGTTTTGGCCACCAGCGATTTTCTCCTTCCTCCAACCCCTGACACCGCTGACAGCCACACTGGATAAACTTCAGCTCCAATCTCGTCTCGCACCGGGGGAAAAAGTCGCTTTTTTTACGCTTTTTTTCTTTTTTTTTTTTCCTTTTGACAATACAGCTGCGATTTCCCACCTGCCGTTCCTCATGGCAGGACAGGGAATCTGCCCTCTCCACCTCTTCCCTCCCATCTCCTCTCCAATGGCTTTTTTCCTGGTGAAATCTGGAAACTTCTCCCACCTCTGGGATGTTTTCAAGCGGAAAAAGATTCGGAGGGATATGGGGGAGAATGGAAAGTGAAAAGTTGGGAATTGCGGAGTGCAAGGAGGATGGAGGGACAGGACAAGAGGGAATGGCCTTAAGCTGGAGGAGGAAAGGGTTAAATGGGATTTTTTTGGGAAGGAATTCCTGGCTGGGAGAGTGGGGAGAGGCTGGGAGGGATATTGGGAAGAATGGAATGTGAAAAAGTTGGGAATTGCAGAGTGCGAAGAGGATGGAGGATGGAGGGACAGGACAAGAGGGAATGGCCTGAAGCTGGAGGAGGAAAGGGTTAAATGGGATTTTTGGGAAGGAATTCCTGGCTGGAAGGGATATGGGGAAGAATGGAATGTGAAAAGCTGGGAATTGCTGAGTGCAAGGAGGATGGAGAGTGTGGGATATTGGGATATTGGGAATTGCTGAGTGCAAGGAGGATGGAGAGTCTGGAATATTGGGATATTGGGGTATTGGGAATTGAAGAGTGCAAGGAGGATGGAGAGTGTGGGATATTGGGATATTGGGGAATTGGGAATTGCAGAGTGCAAGGAGGATGGAGAGTGTGGAATTTTGGGATATTGGGAATTGCAGAGTGCAAGGAGGATGGAGAGTGTGGGATATTGGGAATTGCAGAGTGCAAGGAGGATGGAGAGTGTGGGATATTGGGGTATTGGGAATTGCAGAGTGCAAGGAGGATGGCGAGTGTGGGATATTGGGATATTGGGAATTGCAGAGTGCAAGGAGGATGGAGAGTGTGGGATATTGGGAATTGCAGAGTGCAAGGGGGATGGAGAGTGTGGGATATTGGGATATTGGGGCATTGGGAATTGCAGAGTGCAAGGAGGATGGAGAGTGTGGAATTTTGGGATATTGGGGTATTGGGAATTGCAGAGTGTGAGGAGGATGGAGAGTGTGGAATATTGGGATATTGGGGCATTGGGAATTGCAGAGTGCAAGGAGGATGGAGAGGAGCCACAGCTCCTCTGGGAATTCCATCCCAGCCCTTCCCCACACTCACAGGGAAGAATTTTTTTTCCCAGTATCCCACCTGAACCCAAACTCTTCCAGTTTAAGCCATTCCCTGTTATCCCACCATTCCATCCCCCTGGTAAAAATCCAGGCTGGACCCTTCCAGTGAATCTCATTTTATCTCCAGAGGAAAATCAACTTGTGCTCCCATCAGAACCTCTGCAGCCATAAAAAGAGGTGAAACTTCCCCCCAAAACTCTCGGAGCGTTCAGTGCAAGTACCAGGAGCCAAATCCAGGAGGGATAATAGCAGAGTCAAGGATAAAGGGACAAAGTGAGTCAATCCAATCATTATGCAGGGATAATATTTCTTACTGTCCAAAGAGAATATTAAGCTGCTGGCTAGGAAGGAAGAAAAAAAAAAAATAAAAGGAATAAGCAGAAAAAGTTATTAAGGAATGATAATGGAGGGAAGGGAATATTATGTTGATTCTCCCAACAGTTATGAATGAATAAAGATACAGTGGCTGTGATAAAAAAAAAATCACATTTCCCTGGAGAGAATGGGAAAAAAAAAAAACCCCAGCCACTGCCAAATCCTGATCATTCTTTCAAATGCTGAGCATGGAAATAACCCCACCTTTTCAAGTTTGCTGCTGATAAGTCCTAATCGGACCCTTTGAGTCATAAAAACATTCCCAGATTTCCATCTGCTTGGAGAGGAGCAATAAATCACCAGGATGGGGCAGGCAGCAGGCCTGGAACCACTCGTTTGGCACTTAAAAACAAAAGTGAGAGCGACAAACCTGCCGTGGGTTCGGTGGCTGCAATACCTCAAATATTTATAATGCATCAAATGTTGCTGTTCTGCAGCAGCCACAGAACGGTGGGAGCGGCAAAGAATTGGAATTGGAAAATCAGACGGCGTCTCAGCGCTGGAGGAGTCACTTGGCTGCATCAAAGGGTGAATTTTTTTTAAAAAACAAACCAAAAAATTGGGGATTCTTGGAAGTCCCCCCCCTTTCTCTCAAGGTGCATTTTGCAGATCTGGGGAGAGCTGGGCTGGGGAGCATCAAACCAGGCGGGGGTTTATTGGGGGAAATTAATGAAAATGAGCTGCCATGGGATTCTGGGCAGGGGAGCCATGGGATTCTGGGTGGTGTGAGTGGGAGCCATGGGATTCTGGGTGTTGGAGCCATGGGAATCTGGGCTTTGGAGCCGTGGAATTCTGTGTGGTGGGAGCCATGGAATTCTGGGCTTTGGAGCCATGGAATTTTGAGCTTTGAGAGTGGGAGCCATAGAATTCGCGGTGGTGGGAGCCATGAAATTCTGGGCAGGGGAGCCATGGGATTCTGGGTGGTTGGGAGTGGGAGCCATGGGATTCTGGGCATTGGGAGCCATGGGAATCTGGGCTTTGGAGCCGTCGAATTCTGTGTGGTGGGAGCCATGGAATTCTGGGCTTTGGAGCCATGGAATTTTGAGCTTTGAGAGTGGGAGCCATAGAATTCGGGGTGGTGGGAGCCATGAAATTCTGGGTGTTGGGAGCCATGAAATTCTGGGTGTTGGGAGCCATGGAATTCTGGGTGGTTGGGAGTGGGAGCCATGGGATTCTGGGCATTGGGAGCCATGGGAATCTGGGCTTTGGAGCCATGGAATTGTGGATGGAGGGAGCCATGGAATTCTGGGCTTTGGAGCCATGGAATTGTGGATGGAGGGAGCCATGGAATTCTGGCCTTTAGGAGCCATGGAATTCTGGGTGGTTGGGAGTGGGAGCCATTGAATTCTGGACATTGGGAGCCATGGAATTCTGGGTGTTGGGAGCCATGGATTTCTGGGCTTTAGGAGCCCTGGAATTCTGGGTTTTGGGAGCCATGGGGTTCTGGGCAGGGGAGCCACGGAATTTTTAATTTTCCTAGTAAATAACCGTCATTCCTATTTCCATATCTTCGCCTTGAGAGCCCCTTAATTTAAAAACCGTAATAATTCGGAGAGGGAGGGGGGTTTGCATTTTCCATTTCAAGGGAGGCTCCTGCCTGTCCGTTCAACACCTGCCTGCTCAAACCAAGGCAGCTGGCGCTGACCTTTCCCCTCTCCACCTGGAGAGAGATCAAACCCCAGCAGATGCTTGGAGCAGAGAATGGGATCTCACCCAGCCTCAGCTGAGCATCTGGAACGTTTCCTGCCTGCAGCCTGCTGGGGAGGGAATTTAGGGAGCGATTCCTGCTGCTCCCTTCTGCTGTTTGCCACGGGCCTTTCCAGCCCTTCTGTTGGCAGTGGATGGATCTGACAGGGAGAGGCAGGACAGGGATCTTGGCTCCATCACCGGGGTCGGAGTGATCTGGGATGACACTGATGGATGCTGGAATGGCAGCCCTGCACCAGGATGTTCCTGGGCCAGGCCCTGCAGAATGAGCTGAGCACAGGCCGAGCTCTGAGCTCTCCATTCCTCGCTGCCAGTGACCCCCAGATTTCACTTTTTTGGCCGCTGTTTGCCCTGAAAAATCCTGCTTTGGGGATCTTTTGGTGAAGGAGTTCGGGGAAGTTTCCAGGCCCAAGCTCCCAGGGATGGATCTCGGTGCTGGATGTCGAAATTGGGATTTCACCCTTGCGGTTATCTGGCACAGGCAGAAAGTTGTTCTTGCTTTCAGGAATGAAGTAATCCTAAAGGTTAAGCCTGTGGGGTGTTCTCAGCCCTGCAAGAATTAATATGGTGACATTTAACTGCTATTAGGAAAAAAAAAATCTCATTTTTTGCTTTCCCACACCCCTGCCTTCCCCTCCTTTTTTTATTTTCTCTCTTGGAAAAGCACATGAGGCGTTTGTTTTGCAGCAGTGGTTGTTTAAAATAATCCCACAGCTCCCACCACTGTCCCTGTCACTGCCTGGGCTAACGCAGATGGATTGGGGCTGTCCCTGCTGTCCCAGCCCCATTCCTGCCTTTTTACTCAACTCTTCCATGGGGAACCCTGGCCCAGGAAACAGGAGTGGGATCCCCAGCAGGTTCCAGTGGGAAATCTCCACTGGGGATGTCACAGTTTGCAGTTTTTCATTAATCTGGGGGGTTTTTTTTGTCCACCAGCTGTGCATTGTGCTGGTCCCTGGGGTCGGAAAAGTGGAACGGAGCCGTGGATTTGTTGTGTTTCCTGAAGTGTAGGGTGGGATATAATTCATGGCCAGGTTTGGGTGTTCCTGCATTGGCATCATTTTCCTCCTCCAGGCAGAGCTGGCTCTCCTCTCCCTGATAATTTGTTGGACAAAAATTACTTTTGGCATATTTGGCTTCTTAAAAATATCTTTATTTATCAGTTTCATGCAAGAAATGGGAGAATAATCCTGTTTTGGGGGCTCGGTCCAGTGGAATATTTTCCCCTTGGCTCTATTGGGGTTTTGATAATGATTTTTCTCTCTTTTTTCTCCTTATTTTCATCCCTTTTTTTTCCCTCTCGTTTCTCTCCACTGAAACCAAGTCCACCTCTATTAATATCAGTTATCCTTGCTGTAAAAATCAGCCCATTCATCAGAATAAATAACCCCTCTCTAAAATGATGATCATAAAAAAGGGCTGAGTTAACACAAATTTTCCTGCTTTTTAAGGGAATGACCATCCTTGGACAGGCACAAAAACAGATCAATAAATTTATTTTTTTCCTGTAGTTTCCTCTTAAGATTAATATTTTTTAACTTAAATATTGAGAACACACGCGCGAGTTATGATCCACTTGTGCAGTTTTGTACAGCCAACAATTTCTCTGCTATCAAAAGCTGATTGATTTTCCATTTAAATTACTCCTAAAGAGTCTCAGTTTATGAAGGCAAGTGGACATAAAACAGCTCCAGATACATAAGGGAGGAATTTGGGGACGTGATGGAGTTGCTTTGCTTTGTGGGAACTCCAGATCAAAGATACAGGGAAAAAAATCTGGGAAAGATCCAGCCCCAAAAAAAAAAAAAAAAATTTTATTAAAAATTTTAACTAAAAGGATGAAGATTTGGGATTAATCCCTCCTGACAGAGGGATTTACCAGTGTTTGCAGTGTCTGTGTCAGCCCCTTCTTGGCAGATCTCTCCATTGCTTTTCTACCTTTTATTATTTTATTTTAAATTGTCACCACTTATTTCATCTCATTGCTCTGGAGAGCAGCTCCTCCCGGCTCTGATCCTTTCTGTTGTTTATTCCTGGTTCCCAAAGCATCAGGGATGTAAATCCAGGGATCCCTCAGCCCAAATCTTCCGAGCCATTTGCTGGAGGTGTCACCATGGCCTGATGGCAGTGACAGGACGGAGTGGCCCTAAAAAATCCCTTTTTGATGGATGCAATTGCCCTAAAAAAAGCCCTTTTTTGACTGGATGAATGAAAGAACACCAGGAGTTCTTTCATTCCAGGTTATTCCCAATATACTTTAAAAATGACAACTCACAAATCCACTTTTATGGGAGGCCTGTGCTTAACAGATTTTTTTTTTTTGCTGTATTATTCCTCCCTTCTAAAAGCAGAGCATTATTTAAAGTGTCAGCCCACAAAACTCCCATAAATAATGAGCTGGGAAGCAGGGAAGGCCACGGGCTCTGGCTGCCATGAGAATTCCAGCATTTACTCAACTCCCAAAGTCCTAAACCAGCTCTTTCCCCAAAACATTTGCAACCAAACTGCTCCCTGCAGCACTTGTGGATTCAATGACAGAAATTTTTAGGAGTGCTGTAATATAATTTGTAAATGATGTTGATTTACTCATTCCAAAGGCTTTTGAAGGAAATAGATTGTGTTCATTTTCTCCAACAAGCTGCACATTCAGAACAACCATTGGAACGCTCCGTTTAAATATATATGCAATTAAACTAATGATGTTTTAGAGCCTCCTAAATAACAACACAGCACAGGGACAGCTGTCCACAGCCTCTGTTTAGGTTTACAATTCTGCTGCACAGTTTGCTGGTTTAATTTTTTACAAATATTGGTCAAAATGATCCTTTTTGCTGCGTCTCTGAGAGCAGCAGCTGCCCCCAGCTCAGAACTGGCCATGAGAGGAGGTGGCAATAAAAGAGACTAAAAAGCTGTTCAGGTGTAAAACTGGGGGGGAATCTCGAAGCTTTCAGATGGTGTAGAGACACTCCAGGGGAAAGGAGAATTAGGCCCTGGAATGTGCAGTGTAATTATGCAAATTGGTGTGACGGAAAGGGATTTTAATTGGGGGTGCTCGACGAGATTTGAACAATGCCAGGTCGTGGGTCGGGGTGGGCCGGTTGTGCCAAAGGAGCTCGGGAGAAGAAACTCGCCAGGACCTTCGGGGAGGAGTTTCCTGATGTTCGCCTTCGTGGAATCGTGGAATCGTGGAATTGTGAAATCGTGGAATTGGGAAATCGTGGAAGCATGGAAACGTGGAAGAATGGAATCATGGAATTGTGGGATTGTGGAAGAATGGAATCATGGAATGGTGGAAGAAAGGAATTATGGAGTCATGGAATTGTGAAATCATGGAAGCATGGAAACGTGGAAGAATGGAAGCATGGAATTGTGGGATCGTGGAAGCATGGAAGCATGGAATGGCGGAAGAATGGAATCATGGAGTCATGGAAGCATGGAAGCATGAAATCATGGAAGCATGGCATCAGAGAATCATGGAATCGTGGAATTGTGGAATCATGAAATCGTGGAAGCACAGAAGCATGGAATTGTGGAATCATGGAATTGTGCAATCATGGAGGCATGTAATCATGGAAGCATAGAATCATGTAATCGTGGAATTATGGATTTGTGGAATCACTGAATCATGGACTCATGGAATCATGGAATAGTGCAATCATAGAATCGTGTAATCATGGAATCGTGGAATCGTGGAATCATGGAACCATAGAATCGTGGAACCATAGAATCGTGGAATCATAGAATCGTGGAAGCGTGGAATCATGGAATCGTAGAATCACGGAACAGTTTTGGTTGGAAGGACCTCAAAGCCCACCCAGCGCCACCTCTGCCATGGCAGGGACACCTCCCCCTGTCCCAGGGTGCTCCAAGCCCTGTCCAAGCTGGCCTTGGGCACTTCCAGGGATGGGATCCTTGTTTCCCATCGAGCATTTCCCAGGAAGGGGATTTTCCCCGCAGTGAATTCCTGATTCATTTTATCTCCTCAGTAAATAAATCTCCAAGCAAAACTCACTTCCAGATAACGATCCCTGGTTTGAACTGGCATCAACTCCCAGCATCTCAGCCACCTCTCCACGTCAGTAATTGCTGCTGCCTCTGTTTGCCACCAGCCCTCCTGAGGTGCTTCCACTCCGTGCGGGAATCGCCAGCGTTCGGCTCGTTAGGAGCAGAGACCCCTCATTAACTGTGGGCATTAAATGAAACAGCTGAGCTGGTTCCCAAACCGACAAAGGCACGGCCGCCTCTCCCTGGGATTGAGAGACTTTGTCATCCCCTTCATGGATTAATTATATGGTCCATTATACCGAAATGAGGGGTTTGATATCGAGACCGGTTTTGTTCTTGAGTTTTTTCTACTCTGCAGCTGCTTTAATGCTCTTTATCTTTCTGGGAACGAGCAGCAAATTACAGATTTCTTAACCTGAAGGATGAATTTAGAGCAGTTTTGAATGTCTCTTGTTTAAAATTAGTTCCAGGATAAATGTCCAGCCTGCAGAGGGGGAGGCTGGTGCAGCTTTGCCCTCCCACGTTTTTTTGGAAGCAGCCAAAAAATGGGGACAGACCCCAGCCCCACATCCCCAGGCATGATCCCTGCCCTTGGAGGGAATTTCACCTTTTTTGGGGCTCACTCTTCTCTAGAGCCATGATCCACCAGTAACTCCTGATTTCACACCCCATTTTAAGCCCCTGGAACTGGGCTAAACTGGGGGAAAAAATCTCTTTGGCTCGTGCCAAAACTGCTCTGGGAACTGAATCAAAATGGTGTAAATGAAAAAAAAAAAAATCATGATTGCTTCGAAATCTACCCAAAACAGACAAAATCGATGGGATCAAAGGTGTTCTACAGCTTCAGGACAGCCAGGCTGGGATTGGATGGGGAAAAAACTGGGATTGGGTGGGGACAAAGCTGGGATTGGATGGGGACAAAGCTTGGACTGGATGGGGACAAAACTGGGATTGGGTAGGGACAAAGCTGGGATTGAATGGGGACAAAGCTGGGATTGGGTGGGGACAAAGCTGGGACTGGATGGGGACAAAGCTGGGATTGGATGGGGACAAAACTGGGATTGGGTGGGGACAAAGCTGGGATTGGGTGGGGACAAAGCTGGGATTGGGTAGGGACAAAGCTGGGATTGGGTAGGGACAAAGCTGGGATTGAATGGGGACAAAACTGGGACTGGATGGGGACAAAGCTGGGATTGGGTGGGGACAAAGCTGGGATTGGGTGGGGACAAAGCTGTGTCACGTCCAGGACACCCAGGCTGGGAGGTGTTGGGGTGGTTCCATTTCCCCTCCCTCCACCTGAAAGCTGGGCAGCCACATCCAGAAGCTCAGGGAATTCTTGGACATCAAAGCTGGAGTCTCCTGCCTGATGTCAGAGAGGGAGCAGAGGGGATTTTCGGGCTAAAACACCCGGAATAAATTAATTAACTGAGTGAAGTAACACTAACGAGCTGTGCAAGTACCTTGATAAATTCAGCTCTGCTCCAGCCCTGAAAGAAAATTCGGGTTTTGATGAGGGTGGTGACACTTCGAATGACACTTCAAAGACAGGGATAAGGACCAGGCACTTGGAAATGAGGGATGTGTTTATCAGCAGCAGCTGCCAAACTGGGGGAACGGGAAAAATTCAATTTGTCCCATAATTATCTTTTGTACAAACAGGCAGTGGCCCTCCAGCCAGGCAGCTCCTAAAAAAGCCTCTAATTATTGCATATAATAACTCCCAACATTAATCTTAGCTGTTCCTTGTACAAAAATTATAAATTACTGCACCAAATCCTTATTACTGCAAATATTAAAAGTTACTCAGCATTTATTGGAACTCTGCTTTTTTTTTTTTTCTTTTTTTTTTGCCTTGTAACTTTGTGTTAATTTTCTCCATATTTCACGACTCCAGATATCGCTGCAAGAGAGGTTTGAGAGTTTCAAAAATTCATTGCTGTGAGATTGGACTCGTGTGGAAAAAGGAAAGGCCTTGAAGTCGGGAATATTGGGAATATTGGGAATATTGGGAATACTTCAACTCCAGGAGTTCCTTCTTGCCCAAGGGGTGTTCCTCGAGAGTTGTTTAATTTACAAATCAGCTGAATGCTTCAAGTTGTGTTTTTGAGCCCCCAAACCATCCAGGTCTTCCCTTTCCTCCAGGAATTCTGGCTGGGGAATTTGATTCCGGAGAATTCTGGGGAATTCAAAGCCAAAAATGCTTTTGGGAGCTTTGCTGGACTGGACTGGGAAGGGGGAGGAATTATCACGAGACAAATATCATCGAAATCCAGCCCAAATTTTCAGTTATTATTGGTCTGACATCCACGGATGGAATTTTCAAGGCTTCTGTTCCAAACCTGATGGGTTAAATGAGCTTAAATGAGCTTTTACCACATTTTATCACTGTCAGACCTCAAGATGCTTTGAGCACTGGAGCTTTTTGGGACTCTTGATGTGCAGGAGGACTCGGGACCTTACCGGGACCATCTTCACACGCCTGAAAATTCCTGGAATCATGGAATCATGGAGTGGTTTGGGTTGGAAAGAGCCTTAAATGCCATCCAGTGCCACCCTGGCCATGGGCAGGGACGCTTTCCTCTGTCCCTGATGGCTCCATCCTGTCTTTGGACAATTCCACCCCATGAATTCCATCCCATGGCCCTCAGAGGGAGGAATTTCTCCCCAGTATTGCGTCTGTTTTGAAGCAGGAACACAGACATGCCAGGCAGCAGCCGAACCAAAAAAAAACCCAAATATTTTCAGAGCTTCTCCCAGTAACCAAGGAATCCTTTTTTAAACTTTTTTTTTTTTTTTTTCCTTTTGCTGCTGTGCTGAAAAGCAAGAGAAAAGTTTGGGAATGCAGTCACTTAAGTCATGAAGAATTTAAAGTGTAAGACATTGTTCTTTTTTGGGCTGTGCTGCTACAGAAACAGAGTTTGGAAATTTTTCTCCAAGGTATTTATAGGATTCTCTCTGTTCTCCCCTAAATATTCTCAGACTTTTTTTTCCCCCTCCTGTCTAATTCTCGAGTTTTGAAGGTTTCTTTGGGTGGTTTTTTTTTTGACATTTTAATTTTTTTTGGGGGGGGTAGCAAGGATTCATTTGAGTATTTTTCCACTTGATTTAGGAGATGAAGACAAGACACGAAACCTTCAAGCAGCAGAGTTGGGGTTGGAGGCACAACTGAGGATCCCCGACTCCTCTGAAGCTGGAAATTGGGTGTCCCATAATAATCGTCCTCTTCTGCCTTCTCCCTGCCCCTGGCACTGTTTGTGGTTGTTTTCCCAGCAGATATTTGCATTTTGATCCCATTTTTCCAGTTGGGAACGTGGAGGGAGCGCTGGGTTGTCCAGAGGCTTTCCCAGGCACGGAACATCTCTCGTCCACCCCGCTTCCCTTGGCTGCTGCTCTGCCTCCAGGGAGGCTTTTCCCCCCAAAACCATCCCACAAAAGCAAAGAATTCAGGAATGTGGAATTTTGAAGCAGGAATTGGCATTATCCCAACGTTGTGGAGGTCAGCACGGGCTGATTTCCATTCTGTGCGGCCACCTCAGAGTCCAGCCCGGCTTTGCTTTTAAAAATCCTGATGATGGTTCCATTTAGCGATTTCTTCTTTTTTCCCCCCCCGTGTCAATCATTAATTTATCACCCTGTCCATCATTAATTTATCACTCTGTCAATGCATGAGGAATTCCTGTCAGAACTGAGCTAACAATGTCTGATTCTCCCAGCTCTCAGGACGGATCCTCAGCTCCAAGAGGAATCATTCAGCTGCTTCAAGGCACCACATTTCCTCCTCTATTTAATAACAATCCTCTGCATTAGGCAGGGATTTATTTGCCCCTCAGATTGGTTTTAGGGTAAATTCAATTTGTTCCTCCCCATGCCAGATTTTGGGGGTTACAGTGGATGGAGCCGCTGAATTCCCCCAGGTTATCTGAAATAACAGCCCTGCCCAGATGGAACTGCTGAATTCTTTGTGCTTAACCCAAATTAAGCCCCTCTCCCAATATTTCTTCCCAAAATCCCATCCAGACCTGCCCAGGGAATCCTGGAATGGTTTGGGTTGGAGGAGACCCCAAAGCCCATCCAGTCCCACCATGGGTCCCACAGCTCCCACTGTCCCAGGTGGCTCCAGCCTGGCCTTGGGCACTGCCAGGGATCCAGGGGCAGCCACAGCTGCTCTGGGAATTCCATCCCAGCCCCTGCCCACCCTCACAGGGAGGAATTTCTTCCCAATATCCCAAATCTCTGGCAGTTTGAACCCATGAAGATGCTGTGGCTGGTGCTCAGCAATGGTTTGGGAATGTGGGAATGTCCAGCAATAGTTTGGGGATATTCAGCAATGGTTTGGGAATGCTCAGCAATGGTTTGGGAATGTGGGAATGTCCAGCAATAGTTTGGGGATATTCAGCAATGGTTTGGGAATGCTCAGCAATGGTTTGGGGATATTCAGCAATGGTTTGGGATTGTGGGAATGTTCAGCAATGGTTTGGGAATGCTCAGCAATGGTTTGGGAATGTGGGATTGTTCAGCAATGGTTTGGGATTGTTCAGCAATGGTTTGGGGATATTCAGCAATGGTTTGGGATTGTGGGAATGTTCAGCAATGGTTTGGGAATGTGGGAATGTTCAGCAATGGTTTGGGAATGTGGGAATGCTCAGCAATGGTATGGGGATATTCAGCAATGGTTTGGGAATGCTCAGCAATGGTTTGGGAATGTGGGAATGCTCAGCAATGGTTTGGGAATGTGGGAATGCTCAGCGATGGTTTGGGAATGTCCAGCAATGGTTTGGGGATATTCAGCAATGGTTTGGGAATGTTCAGCAATGGTTTGGGAATGCTCAGCAATGGTTTGGGATTGTTCAGCAATGGTTTGGGAATGCTCAGCAATGGTTTGGGGATATTCAGCAATGGTTTGGGAATGTGGGAATGCTCAGCAATGGTGTGGGGATATTCAGCAATGGTTTGGGAATGCTCAGCAATGGTTTGGGGATATTCAGCATCCATTTGATGCCAGGTTTTGCAGGAGTCTCCTCTCTAACCAACCTCATTACCTGAGGAATTCTTCCACTGCTGCTCCAGGAGCTCCAAACTCTCTGCAAGCCCCACTTTGGGCAGTGGCAAAATTTCAGTGCAGTTCCCAGCACTGAAGCCAAGCCAACAATGGCTCCTTTGATTCTGATATTCCTGAAGGGAAAAGGAAAGGAAAGGAGCCCTTCAAGAAGCACACTGGCCTCTTTCTCCCCCAGTCCCCTGCCCTCTCATCTCCAAAGGAATTTCTTGATTGTTCTCTCCGACACCGTTACAAACTTAGCTTCAAGGGAAGGGAAAAGAGCTTTTTTTAATTTTTTTTTTTTTTGCCTTTTTCTCTTTCTGCTCCCCTGAGTGCTCCTGTTTTGAGTCCTTCAGCCTGATCTCTGTTCAGCAGGGCTCCTTTGCTGACCACAAAGGCAGCAAAGGAAACCTTTGAGCAGAAGTTACTCGCTAAGTTGGTTTTTTTTTTTCCCCTCAATCTTCTCAGAAAATTTCCTAATGGTGTGGGAACATCAGGAGTTCAAGGGTGCTTTCCTGCAGCTTCCACTGTTTCTCCGAGGCCTTGAAATGGTATTTGAAATCCCACAGATGTATCCACACAGCCCTGGGAGTAATTCTGAGCCATTTGCTTCCAAAGGTGAGTCTGCTCAGGGGAGGGGTGCAGGGTGAGTGGAACAGGTCTCTGCGTGCTTCTTTCTTAATTTAAGGAGCCTTGGAGGTCACCTGGGGTGTTGTTTTCCACAAAAAAAAAAAGAAAATGTGCCTGTTTATCACCACACCAGGTTTATGTGTGGGGCAGCTCAGGCAGAGTTCACCAGCTGGAATCTGGAATTGTGGAAGGGAAAAATCGAGTCCATGCTGTTGGTTTCTCCAGAAAATCAACATTTCTGTTGTCTTGTTTACCCATCCCTGTGACCGTGTTCACAGGGGTCTCGGGGTGAGGGAAGAGACGAGGATCTGACTCCATGTTTCAGAAGGGCTGATTTATTATTTTATGATATATATTACATTAAAAATGTACTAAAAGAATAGAAGAAAAGGATTTCATCAGAAGGCTGGCTAAGGATAGAATAGAATAGAATAGAATAGAATAGAATAGAATAGAATAGAATAGAATAGAATAGAATAGAATAGAATAATAACAAAGGTTTGTGGCTCGGGCTCTCTGTCCGAGCCAGCTGGGCTGTGATTGGCCATGAATTAGAAACAACCACATGAGCCCAATCCCAGATCCACCTGTTGCATTCCACAGCAGCAGATAACCATTGGGTACATTTTGTTCCTGAGGCCTCTCAGCTTCTCAGAAGGGAAGGATTTTCCATAGAAGATGTCTGTGACACATCCCATTTCCACTTCTTTTCAGACCTCACTCCCATGGGCAGGGCCCACTGTCCCAGGCTGCTCCAAGCCCTGTCCTGGGACACATTTCCTCACTTTAACCCAATTACCCCCTGATAACAGCAATAAAATTGGATATTTTGCTCCTTTCTTTGCCTTTGCAGAGGCGTCACTGTGACAACAACCCGTCCTGCTGATTACAGAATATCAGATGATGGAAAATCTTCCTTCCATTCCCCCTTTCCCTCTCTTTATTTGCTTTCCAGCCTTGCCCTGTGCTTTCTGTGCTGCTCGGGGATGTTCTGCCCTCACCTCGCTGCTGCTGCTGCTGGATTGGGGTCGGGAGGTGCCCCCAGGAGTGATTGACTGCAAAGGTGCAGCAGCAGATAAACCCTCCTCAAAAACCACCCGTGAGAATGGAGCCAAGGATTTATATTTAGCAATCCATTTCAGTCTCACCCATCTTGCTTAAAATGGAATTGGTAATAATAATAATAATACCTGGCTGGGCCGTGCACTTAATGAAAAGCAGCAAATGGAAAAGTTAACAAATGTAAAAGTTGAAATTTTTTTTTTATGGGAGCTTTGCTTTCTCAGTAAGCTTTTAAAGCCCTGTTCTCATTGGAAGCAATCTGCTGATACATTTAACAAATGTCAAGATGAAATGCTCGAGCAGAGATCAAAAGGAGCGGGGTTTTATTGTGCTGCTCTTGCAGCACTGATAGCCTGGACTGGGCCTTCGTGGGAAGGATCAATAGCTTGATTTGATCAAATATGGGCAGCTATCAAAGCCATCAGGCTCTACCTAAAGGACACTTCAGACTGAGCTGCCTCCCTCGAGAGCGTCTTCACTGTGGGCTTTGATATTTGCTCGTGGCCCTGCTTGTTTGGAAATTGGGTTTTAATGAATTCAAAATAAAAATGCACGCGGGTTGTTGTCTGCTCCCGAGTACTCTCCACAATCCGTGGGGATCAAAGGCACCACGTGCCAGTGCTGGGCCTGGCTTGGAAATTTGGTGGCTTTAAAAGCCTTGAAATCCCAAGGGATTCCCTGAAAGTGATGCAGTGAGGCCGGGAAGTTCAAAGGGCCTCAGAGGGAAGGACACAACACCCCTTGTGCTGAGGAGGAGGAGGAGAAGGGGCAGAGATGCCTCTCCCAAGCTGGAAACTCAACAATTTGCCCCCAAAACCCCACAATTTGCTCCCAAAACTCCACAATTTTCCCCCAAGACTCCACAATTTTCCCCCAAGACTCCACAATTTGCCCCCTAATTGTTCCCCCAGTCTTCCTTTCCCTCCATCCCACCTTCCCCATAAATGATTAAGAGCTTTTCCTGGTGAACTTAGAATAAACATTTGTGTTTATTGGCAGAAAATTTGGTGGCTTTGAAAGACTTAAATCTCAGAAATTTCCTTAAAATTCTCTAAATTGAAGGAAAGGGATGCAGTGAGGCCGGGAATTTCAAAGGGCCTCAGAGGGAAGGACACAACACCCCTCACGCCAGTGGAGGAGAAGGGGCAGAGATGCCTCTCCCGAGCTGAAAATTCAAATATTTTGCCCCAAAACTCCTCAAGAGTGTTCCCCTCCCTCCGTGCCACCCCCACCATCAATGATTAAGAGCTTTTGGCTGGTGAACTTGGAACAAACATTTGTGTTTATCAGCCGAGCTGCCGAAAGAGGAAAGCGGTGGGAGCAGGTGGAGGTGGCGGGGACGGGGGAGAGAGAGGGGAAGAATTGGAAGGACACGGGGAGGAGAAGTAAAAAAACACCAGAACCGAGCTCCCCCCCGCACTCCAGAGCAGCTTGGCTAAAGGAATGAAAGGAATGGCAGGAAGTGGAGAGGGTTGGGATGTGGTGGCAGGTCCGGGTGGGTGGAGAGGGGGCTCAGTGAAGCCCTCGGAGCATCTGCTCTCCTCTGACAGCAAGAGTCACTTCCAGCAATTTTCTGAACTGCAGAGATGAAGAGGGAAACAATTTTCAAAATTTTAGGTGCAGTTAAAAGGTCTCTTTTAGCCTAGGATGTAACCATAACACAATGAGAGGCTTTTGTTTGACTCAGGTTGAAAGTTCTGGGGAAGAAAGGGTTGGATTGCAAAAGAGTCTAAAACCCTCTAAACCCTCTAAAATTTTCAAAATTTTAGGTGCAGTTAAAAGGTGTCTTTTAGCCTAGGATGTAACCATAACACAATGAGAGGCTTTTGTTTGACTCAGGTTGAAAGTTCTGGGGAAGAAAGGGTTGGATTGCAAAAGAGTCTGAAACTCAACCTTTTCTCCCAAAGTTAGTTTTGGGGAACCTGGAGAACATCCAGGAAAGGCTCAGACTGATTCTTCTGTTTAAAAAAAAAAAAAAAATGGTTTAATTTCTGCTGAGCTGCATGAGCTGCTGGGTTTGGGAGCTCACCTGTGCCCAGGTGAGGGTTTGTGTGGAGGAAGGGCCAGGATAAAGCAGCTCTGCAGGGATGGGTGATAATAAAAAAATAATAATAGAAAAAATAATAATAGAAAAAATAATAATAGAAAAAATAATAATAGAAAAAAAAAACCCTGAGCCTCCCTAGAGAGGCTCAGGGGGTTTTTTTCTATTATTATTTTTTCTATTCCCTAGAGAGACTGAGATTGGGGTTTAGCCCTGATCCCAACTCAGAGCAGTGCCAACACCCCTAGAGGTGACACTACAGGCAGAAATGTGGCTTTGCTCCTTCCTCCTGTCCCACCTTTGCTGCTTCCTTGGCTGAATTTCAGCACAAGAGGGTCAGGAAGGAGGCTGGGAACAGCCTGGGGAGGAAAACTCTGCGGTGCTGCTGCTGCTGGGAGGGGCCCAAGAGGCTGAAGATTGGAGGGAATATTTCAGCAGTGCATTCAATCAGCCTGCAGTGAGCCTGGTTTTATTTCACTCCATCACAGCAGAGCTTGTTTGGTTCTGTCCCAAACAAATCAACAAGCGAAGGAAATGGCTGCGAGTCGTGAATAATTCAGGTGGGAAAAGAGCCCTGAGACCATCCCAGGGGATTTTGGGAAGGAATGAGGGGTGGGGAGGGGCTGGGATGGAATTCCCAGATTTGCTGTGGCTGCCCCTGGATCCCTGGCAGTGCCCAAGGCCAGGCTGGAGCCCCCTGGGACAGTGGGAAGGGTCCCTGCCCATGGCAAGGCTGGGATTGGATGGGATTGAAGTTCCTTCCAACCCAAACCACTCCAGGATTCCGTAAATATCCAACATTTTGAGCTTACACCTGCCCTGTGCAGGGGCTTGAGCCTGCTCAGGGAGATCTGGAACCTGGGGACACTTGGGTGACAGTGACAGGGCGTTGGCAATGACCCCTCTGGTGCAGCCTGAGTGTCCTCCCCTCAAATCTTCAGCCTCGAGCACAACAATCCACTGATAATGACAAAAAATCCAAAGGATTGCTCTGGGCCAGCCACCCTGAGAGCAGGGATCGTTATTTCCTTAACCAGATTTACTGATTACGGGGGTAATTAAAGCCCCTGAGCTTTAGATGCTGCCTTTCTCCAGATTTCAGGGGGGAAGTTCCCGCTGCTGATCAATTTTAGTGTTTTCCCTCCTTTCAGCTGCAGTGGAATCCGCGTCCCTGCCTTTGCAGGGTCTTCCCTAATTAACCCCCCTGGGAGAGCAAACGATTCTGCAGGTGATTGTTTAAATACCCCCTAAAATTAGCAACCGTTGGAGAGAATCCTCTCTTTTTCCTTTTCTTTTTTTTTGTTTTTTTTTTTTTTTTCTGGAAATGTGATCACACTGAATGGAAAACAGCACAACAGAGCACACGAGGTCTGGAATTACTGTCTGGCTTGTCAGCACGTGCTCCAGGTCCCATTTAAAGCCTCCAAACAGGAGCTAAATTGCTCAGAGGACCAGTCTTGGATCTCTTTATGGGGATAAATTTCATCTCCCAGCAATGCCTGTCCTGACTGAAATAAATTGCTGGAGGGAGTTGCTGTGCCTGGAAGGAAATGCTCTGCAAGGGGTGGGGGGATGAGTGATGCTGCAGAGATTTCTCTCCTGGCAGATCCAGTTCCATTCAAAGCCTCCCAAGCACTGCAGGGAAAAAAAAAATTAAAAAAAAAAAAAAGCTCTTGGTTTGCATATTCCAGCCCCAAAAAGAGCTGGGCAATCAGAGCCGTGCTGGGAAGTGATGGAAAACCTGGATTTGGGTGTTTGTTACTGCCTGCGTTGCATTCCAGGACACTGGAAATGAAACACCTCAGCTTAGGGGTCTCCCCTGACCATTAAAAGTCTCCTTCCCTCCATTTGCTCTTCGTCATCCGGACGTTTTGTCCTTTATCTCTTGGAGGTGCTGTGAAAAATAAATTGTTTGTGAAAATCTGCAAAAACAGAGAGCTGTGAGCCATAAAAAAAAACCAAAACAAAACCAAAAAAAAACCCAGTGGAGGAGATTTAATTGGATCTGGGGGGGAAGGTTTGGGGGAATGTGCTGGAAATCAGGGGCAGGAGCTCTCAGAAAACAACCAAGGACCCAACAGAAAGGTGGGTGGGGGTTGGATTAAGTGAGGACAACCTGGCCTGGGCATCGTGGATCCAGCCCTGGTGAGGGCAAGGGAGGGAGGGAGGAGGGAGATAATCAGGAAAAATAGAATTGCTCAGTTTTGGAGCTCAGGGTGTGCTGAAACTGCGGCTGCCCCATCCCTGGAGTGCCCAAGGTCGGGCTGGGCAGGGCTTGGAACACCCTGGGATAGGGGCAGGTGTCCAAGGGGTGGAATGAAATCATCTTTAAGGTCCTTTCCCACCCAATCCCATTATTCCATGACAGAGCCGGGCTCTGTTTCCCGGATTTCATCTCCAAAATTGACTTTTCATCAGCAAAATTGCCCCTTTGAGGATGCACTCTGCCACAACCCCACTTCTGATGGTGTGACCTGTCCTTTCCCCCCTTCCAGGCTCACTGTTAGCCCCTGGAATGGTTTTTGTGGGGTTGGAGTTGTTTGGGTTCACCCATCAAACCTGGAAGGAATTGGGGGTGGGAACTGTGCTGATTCCAAAAGAAATCCCCGAGCTGGGGTGTGAAATCCCAGACCCCCAAATTGAGTGTGGAATCCCAAACCCCTGATCTGGGTGTGGAATCCCAGATCCCTGATCTGAGTGTGGTTAATCCCAGACCCCAGAACTGAGTGTGAAATCCCAGATCCCTGATCTGGGTGTGAATTCTCAGACCCCCAAACTGAGTGTGGAATCCCAAACCCCTGATCTGAGTGTGAAATCCCAAACCCCAGATCTGAGTGTGAAATCCCAAACCCCAGATCTGGGTGTGAAATCCCAGACCCCCAAACTGGTTGTGAAATCCCAGACCCCCAAACTGGTTGTGAAATCCCAGATCCCTGATCTGAGTGTGAAATCCCAGATCCCATGTGCTCCTCCCTGTTGCTGGTGAATTGTTTTTAAGGGATTTTGCAAACTGTTGTTTTTAAATTCCAATATTTATGCCCTTTGTAGGTATTTTGTCTGTTGGATGGAGAACAGAAAAAAAAACGTCACCTCCAAAATTTCCTTCCTTAGGAGGAATTGAAAATCCTAAATCTTCCTTCAGTCCCTGAAACCTTGGCAGTGTTTTTCTCCCACTCAGCTGAGCGGGAGGGCTGATTCCACGATGTTTCACCAAAAAAAAAGAAAACAGCGTTTTCAGCCTTTGCTGATGCAACCCTGCATGGAGCTGTCACTCCCCTGCTCCCTGGGATAAAACACCCGGAATCCGGGAGCTGCAAATGGAAAATTCTCCTGGCCCCAGCCCACTTCCCCTTTGTTGCATCAGCAGGAGGAGAATTTTCTGGAGGAGGCAGAGTGACAGGTTGGCATCCCTGCCCGGGCACGTGACTCCCGGCTTTTCTTCCCATGGATTCTGCAGAGTCCGGGGGCGTCAAAACAAAGGAAAATAACCCCGAGCAGCTGATGGGTGTTGTCAGCACAGCTCAGGGTGGATCTGCTCACCCCGGAGCTGAGAGGAGCCCAAATCCCCCATTCCTGCTGTCAGGTCAAAGGAGGGCCCCATCAATTCCCATCTGCTGCCGTTTTCTGGAAATTTCCAAGGGCTGAACCTTCCACCATCCCTCTCCAGGTGCTGCTTTTGCAACACTCTGAATCCAACCCGTTGCCTTTTGACACACATGGCCCAAAAAAAATTCACTTTAAACCTTAAACATGTGCCTAATGCACCGCAGGAAAAGTGGGAAGTGGAAATGATTGAAATTCCAAACTCACACAGCTGATTTTGGGCCCTTGTTTGGCTTCATTTGGCTGCTCCTGGCATTTAAGAGAAATAAAAAAAAAAGCCAAGCTCGAGGCTGACAATCTCAGGGACTTTTAATTAGGTTTAAATCCTGCAGGATTGAAGTCGGTAGCTGGGAATTGTCTCTGTGCCTGCAGTAAATCATTGGGAATTGGATTACTGGAAAAGACAGTCCCAAAACACAGGTTGGTGCTTGCTCTGACTCAGTTAATGAGGTAAATGCAGGTGATTCTTCCATTTTCAGTGTTTCTGTGTGATTTTTTTGCATGTACTGGACCAAAAAATGTAAAAATTTGGGAGATGACCTGCAAAATACCTGAACGATAAATACTGAAAGGTTTTTATTGCATTGTAATAAATAATAATATTATATATGAATACAATAATAAATAAACAGGCGTGTGCAGAAGATTTAAAAATATCTGAAGTGCATCCACTAAGAAGTCGGGGTAGCACAAATTTTGCCATTTTCCTCTATATTTAAAATTAAAAATTAAATGCAGTTAAATTAAGCTTTGGAAAGCGAGCTCAAGACATCAATGTGGTGATCCAGGGAGAGAATATTTTGATTTTCCTGGTCTGTGCTGTCCCATCCTTCTCCTGCCCACCCCCTTGGAGAGCTAAATCCCCAAATTCTGCCAAGTTCACCCCAATCCATGTCCCCAGGTCCCACCTTTGTTGTTAAATCCCCAGAGGAACAGGAAAACCCTTTCCCCGCAGGAATCCTCCCAAAATCCAAGCTGAACCTCCCCTGGCACAGCTCGGAGGTGTTTCCTCTCCTCCCGTCCCTCGCTGTGTGATGTGAGCATGGATTCCTGGGCTTTCATTCCCCCCCCGTGAGCTGCAAATCTCCAGGAGGAACATTTTGGGTGGAAAAATGGGATCTGAAGGGAAGAGCAGCACGAGCAGAAGGCTCAGGCTGATGCCAGCAAATTCCTCATGGCTGCAACTTCTCCATAAACATGAGCGCGCAAGGACTCGAGGGGAAGGCAGGACTGATTTGGAAGTGATTGAGTCGAGATCCCTTCACACAGAGTTTGTCACATGGGGAAAATCTGGTGGCAAATTTGATGGGAACGAATCCCAAACATGCCAGCATTTGTGTGGTTTGAACAGGAAGGGGTTTTGTGGGGTTTGCTCCTCATTCCCCAGGTTGTCCCACAGGTTGGGATTCAAGTTTCTCATCCTCGTGAATGCTTAAAGTTTAAAAAAAATGGAGTTTGGTCCTGGTTAGGAAAAGAAATTGGGAATTTTAGTGACAAATTTGATAGGAACGAATCCCCAAAACGCCAGCACTTGTGTGGTTTAAACAGGAAGGGGTTTTGTGGGGCCTGCTCCTCATTTTTCCAGGCTAATACAGGGAGGTTGTTGGGATTCCGGTTTCTCATCCTCGTGAATGTTTAAAGTTTACAAAAGTGGAGTTTGGTCCTGGTTAGGAAAATAAATTGGGAATTTTAGTGACAAACTTGATGGGAATGAATCCCAAGCACACCAAGAAACAGGAGGGGGTTTTGTGGGGTCTGCTCCTCATTCCCCAGGTTGTCCCACAGGTTGGGATTCAGGTTTCTCGTCCTTGTGAATGTTTAAAGTTTACAAAAGTGGAGTTTGGTCCTGATTAGGAAAAGAAACTGGGAATTTTAGTGACAAATTTGATGGGAATGAATCCCCAAACACGCCAGCATTTGTGTGGTTTAAACAGGAAGGGGTTTTGTGGGGTCTGCCCCTCATTTTTCCAGGCTAATACAGGGAGGTTGTTGGGATTCCGGTTTCTCATCCTCGTGAATGTTTAAAGTTTACAAAAAGTGGAGTTTGGTCCTGATTAGGAAAAGAAATTGGGAATTTTAGTGACAAATTTGATGGGAATGAATCCCAAGCACACCAAGAAACAGGAGGGGGTTTTGTGGGGTTTGCTCCTCATTTCCCAGGTTGTCCCACAGGTTGGGATTCAGGTTTCTCATCCTCGTGAATGCTTAAAGTTTAAAAAAAATGGAGTTTGGTCCTGATTAGGAAAAGAAATTGGGAATTTTAGTGACAAATTTGATGGGAACGAATCCCAAACACGCCAGCATTTGTGTGGTTTAAACAGGAAGGGGTTTTGTGGGGTCTGCCCCTCATTTTTCCAGGCTAATACAGGGAGGTTGTTGGGATTCCGGTTTCTCATCCTCGTGAATGTTTAAAGTTTACAAAAGTGGAGTTTGGTTCTGATTAGGAAAAGAAACTGGGAATTTTAGCGCTTTCAGCTGCCAACAATGGGTGCAAATGGTGTTTCCCTGTTCCATCTCCCTCGGAATGAACTGTGCACAAAGAGCCCCCAGGTATCATTAGTATCACTAATTACACACTTTGTGTTTAATGAAAGGCTCCTGGCTCCTGTCAGAGGCTTTCATGAAATGTTAATTTTTGCTCCTAATCAACTTGAAACATTAAAGTGGCGGCTCCTGCACAAATCAGTGAACTTTGTGTTTGCCCTGTGCTGCTTTGGAAGTTTTCCAAGCTCTTCCCAATCCATCTTTTTTTCTTCCTTTTTTTCTTTTTTCTTTTTTTTTTTTTTTTCCTTTTTTTTTTTTTTAATTTTTTTGCAGCTCAGCAGAACTCCCACAAATCCATCACATTCGGAGCAGTGAAATCCTTACCCTGGGCTCAGTTCAGCCTCACAAATGCATTTTCCCTGGGCAGGTTTTTCCTCTCAGCAGCCCTGGGAAGGTGACTGGGATGAGCTCTGGAATTCCAGCCTGGCAAATAAAGATGATGAAAGGCTCTGTCAGGTGGAATAAGTCATTTCCCTAAATCCTGCCCTTCTTGAGCCTTTCTGAACCAGGCTCTGAGCTCCTGTGGGCCCCAAAATCTTCTGAGACCTTGGGAATTTTAAACCTTAAATTTTAAATCTATCCAGGGAATGGTTTGGGTTGGGAGTGACTTTAAATCCCAGCCCTGATTTGAGGGAGCACCCTGTGCTAAAAACCATTATTGGAGCTTTTTTTTTTTTTTTTGCCTATTTTAAGCCTGGTTCTACCTATTTTAAGGCCGTTTCTGACTATTTTAAACTTATTTTAAGGTTGAGCATGCAGGAAGATCTCGGTGTAAATGAAATCCAGCCTCATTACCCATTATCACCCTCATCCTTTGCCTACCCTGTCCCCACCTCTTTTCGCTGGGATCAAATAATTGAACAAATCAGATTTTGGGGTCCCTTGGAGCTCCCGCCTCATCCTCACTGGTTCCTCTCTGGCTGCTTCAATCCCTCCAACATTTATAAATTCGGAGCGTGGGTTTTCAGGGGAAAATTGAGGTTTGACTTTGAATTCACACTTTTCTGGAGCTCACATGGATTCAGGAACGTCTCTGGGCACGGCCCAGGCCCTGTTTTCAATAATGCTCCTGTGACCAGAAAAACCAGAGCAGCCCTTCTGCCCCAGAAAGCAATTTAAGATTTAATTAATACTTGAGGGCCACGCTGCTCCAGTGAAACGAGCACGGAGGCCTCCTCATTTCAGGCCCTAAGTGTCCTACATTTGCTGCTAATTAAAGCAGAAGTTTGATATTAAAAAAAAAAATAATTTTAAGAAAGAAAATAAAAGAAGGAATCCAGACTTAAACCAATGACTAAACAACTCTTGTGTTCCTCGGGTGTCTTTTATAGTTGGTGTTAAATGTAAATTGGTGGCGCCTCAGAAATGGAAATGGGGAATGAGAACTCAGATATTTTTTTTCTTCCCTCCTAAAAATACCTCTGTTTATGGGGAGGGTTGATTAAATGGTTCCTCACTACAACAATAATTACAGAAATTCAAGGAAAACGGCGCTGGAATGAAAGAAATCTCTGGGTATTTGTGTGGCCTCTGTGTGGAAGCAGCACCCGATAGCAATTTTATTTTTTTTCCTTTTAAGTTGGTTTGATTTTTAGAACTCATTTAAAAACCAAACCTGGCTGTGTTGCCCTGATGTGCAGCTTTTGTCCAGAGGGTCTCTGCTCTCCCTGGATGCATTTCACAGGGCTTGATTTGCTTCTAGAGAGCAAATTTTAGATTTTTTCCTCCCTCAGGGAGGATGGAGAGCGTGATTCCAGAAGGGCCAAGTGTACAGAAGTCTGCAGCTCTAAGGTTTTAAAAGATTTGGACTACAAATTTCCAACGGATTTTGTAAAATCACTCCTCAAAATTTCTCCCTGCGCCACCTCTGGCCACATTTCCAGGCTGTCCCATTTTGCCTGGGCCGAGTTTCACCTTTTTCATTTGTGGTTTTAATTTGGCCATTTCAGTGCCCCACAGAGAATCGACTTTTTTAATGATGCTTTGCTCAAAACATGCAAGACCTGCTCTGCTGCCAATTGTCTCTCCCTCCTCAATGTCCTCTTGTCCTGACCCATTTTTCCATTCCCAACCCTGAAAAATCAGGAGAACCATCACCCCCTCCTCCTCCTCCTCCTCCTCCTCCTCCTCCTCCCTTTGGCTCTGGGGGCTGTATCTGCCCAGCATTTTCTCCCTGCCATAAATCAGGATGGGAACTTGCTCTAAAGATTACTTTAAAAACAATCTGAGAGCTGACACATTTATGGCATGGCGGCCGTGTCACACTGGGATGAGAGGGAGTTCTCCTCCACCGTATTTTTAACGCGGGAAACGAGTGTGGGTTCTCCTTTCTTGTGATGGATGGGATAAAGCAGGCCAGGAGTTGAGCTCTGATGATTTATGGGAGCCCTGCCCTCACCTGTTTTTCCTCCTCTCTTGTGGTGTGGTGCCAGGGAGGGTTGTAAACAACCCATTGCCCTTTCCAGGAGTGTGGAACCGTCGAAATCAGGGCTTCTCCACGTGACTGATCCCAAATTCCTGGCCTAGAGGGAGCTTTGGGAGGAGGAGAAGTGGTTTTGTGCTCTCTCTGTACATGAGAGCTACTTATACTTCATAAAACCGAATTTGTTTGCAGCCTTTCCCTGTGCACAGCCCTGTCTGTGCTTTAGAAGGGAATTGTTGGAGGTTTTTAAGGGTAAATCAACTTCCCATTTAGAGGGAAAAGGTTTAAGTGCCTCAAAGAGGTGGCTCCACGCTCCTTTAATAACATTTTCATTTCATTTGTGGCCTTGGACCCCTTGACAAACTGATATTAATGTAATAATTGCCAGGTTATGCACAGTGCCTTGACCCAGCTGGGTTAATGGCTGGGCTCCATGGCCTTGGAGGTCTTTTCCAAACTAAATATTCTTTTTCAACCTAATTATTCTTTTCCAACCTAAATATTCTCCGAAATCATGGAATAAACCCATGATAAACCAGGGCTTTGTCACTCTGGCTGGGGGTGCCAGGGACAGGCCTGGGCTGGGCCCACGGAGGATTTTAGGGTGCAAAAACAGAACAAAACCAGTTCAGAGTGGCCCTAAGGTGAAAATGGTTCAGAAAGACCCTAAAATTAAAATGTTGCAGCGACCCTAAAATGCAAAGAAGGAGCAGCAGCAAAGGCTGAGCCTCTGTTGTCAGAGGGCTCAAAGCAGGGCCTGGACTTTGGGGGGATTTCAGGGTGATTCAGGCAAACTTTCTGTGTGTCATGGGTGCCATCTACAAGTTTAAGCACTCTGAGAGGGAAGAATATTCGGGAGAGGAGTTTCTTTAATTAATTCACCACAAGCAGAGCGAATTCCTTGAGCTGGGGAGAGGTGTCTGAATTTGCCTCTTTCTCTTCCACTGTGACCCCTTTGCACTTGTTAAGCCTCGGAATTGGGCCATGGACCACTGCAGAGTGATGAATACAGTCCTGGCTGCAGCGAGAGGAATCAGAGACTTTTAATTTTTTCAGTCTTTTTTTTTTATTTTTGTGCTCAATCTGCTGCTGAGGAAGGGCAGGGTGAGAAGCACAGAGAACTGAGACTCTTCACGGGCTTTGTTTCGGGGGCTCCGTGGAGCAAAGACGCAGCGCAGCTCGCTCTGTAGCAGCAGCACAAGCGATTTCTGATTGTTTGAGGTGTTCTGGAGAGGGAAAAGCAGCTGCAGGAATGAGGAACAAGTGCTTGGTGTGTTTGCTGCACTGAGAATTTGTCCCAGGCAGCCTCTTCTCTTCAGCAGCCTGCAATAAATCAATCCCTCCCTGATGAAAGTTGGGGTTTTTTTCTGTGTTTAATCTTTATTTTTCTTCCCTGCTCACAGAAAGTTAAAGGATCCACCTGTGGCTCTGGGCTGGTTTGAAAGTCACAGAATCCTGGGATGGTTTGGGTTGAAGGAGCCTCAAATCCCACCCAGTGTCACCCCTGACATGGGCAGGGACCCTTCCCCTGTCCCAGGGGGCTCCAGCCTGGCCTTGGGCACTGCCAGGGATCCAGGGGCAGCCACAGCTGCTCTGGGAATTCCATCCCAGCCCCTCTCCCAATGTTTCTTCCCAAAATCCCATCCCAAACCTGCCCATGGAATCCTGGAATGGTTTGGGTTGGAGGAGACCCCAAAGCCCATCCAGTCCCACCATGGGTCCCACACTTTCCACAGATCCAGAGCGCTCCAGCCTGGCCTTGGGCACTGCCAGGGATCCACAGCTGCTCTGGGAATTCCACCCCAGCCCCTGCCCACCCTGAGGTGAGAATTTCTCCCCAAAATCCCATCTAAACATGGAATCCTGGAATGGTTTGGGTTGGAGGAGACCCCAAAGCCCATCCAGTCCCACTGTGGGTCCCCACACTTTCCACAGATCCAGAGCGCTCCAGCCTGGCCTTGGGCACAGCCAGGCATTCACAGCTGCTCTGGGAATTCCATCCCAGCCCCTCCCCACCCTCCCAGCCAGGAATTCCTTCCCAAAATCCCACCCAAATCTCCCCTTTCCCAGTTGAAAGCCATTCCCTGTGTCCTGTCCCTCCATCCCTTGTCCCCAATCCCTCTCCAGCTCTCCTGGAGCCCCTTCAGGGCCTCTGAGCTCTCCCTGGGGCTTTCTCCTCTCCAGGGATCCACAGCTGCTCTGGGAATTCCATCCCAGTCCCTCTCCCAAGATTTCTTCCCAAAATCCCATCCCAAACCTGCCCATGGAATCCTGGAATGGTTTGGGTTGGAGGAGACCCCAAAGCCCATCCAGCCCCACCATGGGTCCCACAGCTCCCACTGTCCCAGGGGGCTCCAACCTGGCCTTGGGCACTTCCAGGGATCCACAGCTGCTCTGGGAATTCCATCCCAGCCCCTCCTGACCCTCCCAGCCAGGAATTCCTTCCCAAAATCCCACCCAAATCTCCCCTTTCCCAGTTTGAAGCCATTCCCTGTGTCCTGTCCCTCCATCCCTCATCCCCAGTCCCTCTCCAGCTCTCCTGGAGCCCCTTCAGGGCCTCTGAGCTCTCCCTGGAGTTTTCTCCTCTCCAGGCTGGACCATCCCAGCTCTCCCAACCTGGCTCCAGGGCTTCTCCATCCCTTGGAGCATCTCCATGGCCTCTGGACTCTCCAGCAGCTCCACGTCCTCCTGCTGTTGCCTTTTGCCCCACAAAGTCTCCTTTGAGACAAAAACAAAACCTACGAGAGTCTTGAAACTGCAAAATCACTTTTCCCTTAACTTTTAATTACAGCTCTCCCCGGCTGTTTTTTGTTGTTCCATTTTTGATGATTTTTTTTTTTTTTCTTCCCCCTGGTAGAACATTTTTGCTCTTTCCCTGCCCCAAGAAAGATTTTTTTTTTTTTGGGGAAGAGAAGGCCAAAGGCAGCGTTGGAATTAAACAGGTCAAGGCACTGCCGAAGTTTTTTGCCTTAAAATCC